>NW_026889751.1:2010000-2052500 GCF_033153115.1 Saccostrea echinata
GGTTAAAGTTTTTGGAAGTTCATTTTAAAGTAAAGTGACTATAAGCCCCATGCTAATTAACTTTGCTTTGAAGATACATTTATTGATGCACAAACTACCAGAGTTGTTATGGATGAGGAGGGATTCAGCCTACATTTTCCAGATGAGTGACCATGTCAAAGTTTTTAGAGCAGGTCCATTATGAAGAAACTATATGGTCTACCTGAACCAAACTTGCATGGATGATGCATCAAGGGATGCACACTACCAGAGTTGCTTCAGATGACCATTTAAGGGAGCTAGCTATTTAAGCACCTAGCGGCTTATGTTAGCTACTATTATCAGGATTGTAGTTAGCACTGTGGGAAGTAAATTTCTTTTCAAGGGGAAAAATATGATTATGTCAAAAACCCATACAAGGTAATCATTCCTTACGGTGAAAAAGCCATAAGAAGTTTTAATATATTTAAGAGCCCTCTATACACTGCACACTAGAGAGTTCTGATTTTGTGGTATTTTTATGCAGATCGATAGAGTAATCCACCCTTTGATCCAAAAATAAAATAAATTGAAATGTATTACTTAATTTGTCATCAAATCAAGCATTCATAGCATTTTAATAGGACAAAATAAATAGATTGAACACATCTGCCCACTTAAGCAAACACTAGTGATTTCTTTTCATCAGTTATACTTCATGGGTTGTCTTTGAAAATTTTTCTTGCCCAATGCAAGGAATGTAATAAATAAGTTCAATATTTACATCTTTACACACTATAATTTTTTCAATGTCCAAAAAATCCTTTTCCTGTAGTATGTAGAGGGTCGTTAAATATAAATAAAAATGTGATGTGAGTATAGTGATTCAATATTGATTTTCATTACGAATAATTTTTTGTACGACTTATCATAATGCGAAAGGTGAAGGTCACAGCATTCATTTTCGATTCGCGCCAAGTTTGATGGCAAAAGCGGTAAGTAAATAATATGTTTAGAAAGAATCTGTGGTAAATGCAGATAACGATTACAGTTCTTCTGTTTTCATTTAGTAGAATCCACTTAAAGTATGTGATAAATCGATTAAAGAATGAAGTTGAAAAAAATACGATACTGTAATGCGGTTTCTTTCCTAAGAACCAAACAACGATGGTCATGGACTAACACAAGCTAATTGTATGAATGAACAGATTCATGTGAATTGATAAGAAATTGGGTCTTAGGCTGTAGATATGTAAGGAATCAAGCCTCGATACTGATACTTAACTACCCATATGTACAGTTCGTAAATGAATCTGTTGTTATTTTGATGTTTCGACTTTGGTCATTTCGGCCTTCCATTTTATAAATTGCTGCTATAATTCATTAGAAATCATTTTGGGGGGTTATATTTTTAATCAAAAATCAATGTTTAAAACTGAACTACATCAACAAGACAAGGTTGCAAATAACTTCTAAACCTTAGGGGCCCTGTGGGTCTCGAACTTTACAAGTTTTACTAGCCCATATTGATATTTTGTGGCCCACAATTTTCTGTCTAATTGGTAAAAACAATTCTCCATCTTTTCATATAAAAATTTCTGAAAAGTACATGTACTTTGCTGTCCATGAGTCTTTTGTTTTTCTCTGGATTTCAACATCTGACACTAATATGAAATTCCACGTTTAATGTTTTCGTTCATTTTGAGACCTCGTATAGAAATAATGATGAGGTTCAGGATTTAGAAAATGTTTTTAGGTAGGAAATTGTGAAAACAAAGGTGCCTTTTATAGAAGAAGCAAACCACTGTTGGTTTCTGGAAAAGTGCTCGCCATCATGCCCATGTGGTCAATAGCATACTCAACATTTGGTTGCTCACTGACAAAATTACTGGCATTTGCAAGTGGGCAGGTGGTTATTTGCAACCCTGAATGTGCTTAAATTTGTTTGAAGTGTGATAGTTTTAAGTTTTTTAAATGTTTAAATGTATCAGATCTTTTTTCTATTGCAGACCAAACACATCTAAGCTGTCATGACAGCCTATGAAGTGACAAGGGAACCAAATCAGGTAGATGGATAGTTAGCGGGATAGTAATATATTTTTTTTAACAAATTTTGGATTGTAGGTTTTCTTCATAAATATAAAATAAGACTGAGGATTTATGTAAAATTTGGATTTATAAGTAATAAAGTATTAGTTCACCAAGAAGAAGGCTCAAGTGAGCTTTTATAGAAGATGTTTGTCATTCATCTGTTAACATCTAACATTTTTGACTTCTTCAGAACTAGATATACTAACCAATTTCAACAAAACTTGCCTCAAACACCCTTGAATAGAGTTTGTTTGTTGAAATGAAAGTCTGTGCCCCTTTGCAATGGAAAGACATAAATTTATGGTAAAATATTGGGAAGGGTCAATTAAAAATTCCCATAAGCTTCCTGTAAATTTAGTGTAGATCCAAATTTATTAAAATATTTAACAACAACAACAACCCCATGAAGATCTAACTTCAATTTCCAATTTAGATCCTAAAGATGTCAGATGAAGTCAACACACCACAGAGGTCAATAATGGACTTCTTCAAAACTCCTCAGAAAGAGCAGGTGACATCAAAACCCAAAGATCTTCTCGGCTTCTTTTGTAGAAAAGACATCAGTAGTACAAAGAGAACTCCAGATTTAATCTGCAATGGAAAGGTTATATATATTCTCTCTCTCTCTCTCTTTAGAAATCTGCAAAACTTCTTTATCATTATGTGTGAATTACATACATACTGTATGGAATGGAGAAAAGTGGTTTCATGTAGTTTTGACCTAATCACTTCATGAAATTAAGAAATAAAGTTCGTGTTTTCATAGGTGTTGCAGGGTAATCTCTGAGGTCGAGAAACATTGTTTTGAAATTTAAAAGCCAAGGCAATAGCCTAGGCTTTTATATTTCAAACAACATTTTGAGACCCAAAATGTCCATGAAAACTCCAACTTTATTTCTATTCAACTAAGAGCTGTATTAAAAAAAAAAAAAAAAAAAAAAAAAAAAAAGCCTGATTATTTCCTCTATAGAGAAACGAATTAGGTCTTGTGTCGTTATGGCTGTTCCATATAACACCAAATGGTTAATGTGTTTGTCTACAAAATGATTGCAAGGGAATTCAAATGATTTTAGCTCTCTTTGGATTAAAAATATCCTTTAATTATGTTCCCCAAACGAAGTTTGGGAACATATTGTTTTTACTCTGTTTCTTCTTCTTCTTATTATTATTATTATTATTATTCTTTTTTTCTACTTTCTTCTCCGGTACTTTTTTGTCCGGGAGTGTTCTCATAGAACCACTCATCCGATTGACATGAAACCTTTTTAGGGTTAATAGGCATGTTGTGTAGGTGTTCGGAACGAAGGTCATTTTGCGCGCACATGCATGCACGTGCGCGCGCGTGCAATGAGTGAAATGACTGATATACTTCATGAAGCCGTAACTTTTATATTTCTTGACAAATTGCTTTGAAACTCAAAATATAAAGATATATTAGTAGTCTAGACAAGATAACACGGTCAAATTAGCGTGAACTCACGCGCATGCACGTGCACTCTTCTCTGATTGGCTGATACAAAAATCTCAATAATTTCCTTGTTTTTTGACAAAATACTTTGAAATTTAGAATATAAGTATATATTATAAGGTGCTACAACATGTTATATAGGAAATTTCTTGAAAACACGCGCATGCAGGTGTGCTGCAATCTGATTGGTTGAAACTTTCAATGTCCATAACTCCCTTGGTTTTCAACAAAACAAGATGAAATTTACGACATGGATAGGCACATAGAGCTCCTACATTATGATACTATCAAAATTGAATGCAAGGCCATGCATGTGCGTATGCTGAATTCTGATTGGCTAATACTTAAAGGGTTACATCTCTCTTATTTTTCAATGAAATTCTTTAATATTTAACACAAATGTATGTATTGTGACACACTATAAGAAAATTATTGTGAAAAATATAGAAAACATGTGCAAGCACATGCGCTGAAATTTGATTGGCTAATACCCATATGGCTATATCGGAGTAGTTTTCCAATGAAATACCTTTAAAAATAAAGTGTCCCTCTATATTACAAAAGTATTGTCTAATTTATTGAAGCTTGTAGGGAATGGGGCATCATAAGGGAATGGGGAGCCGTTTGGGGAACATCTGTAACGGTTCCCGTTACAATTAGCACTAGTTATTTATATAAATTTGTCTGTAGAATATATTAATTTTTATCATTAGATAATAACAAAATCAGTTGCTGACTTTTTTGTTTTATCGGTAAAAACCTTGTGCTTTATCAGTAAAATCACAGAGTGTAAATGTTGTAGGTCCGTGGATCAGCCCATAAAGCTATCTAAATAGACATTTATCAGCTGTGTAAGACAATACACAACATTAAGACTGCAGAAGACAAGACATTGATATGGTCTAAATAAGTAAATTGCAGTCTTAACGTCAAATACTCATTTCACCTACACGTTGGATATGTGTTTCTGATCTGATAATCTTTTTTGATGATGTTCATGATTTATTGGAGAATAATGGCCAGGGCATTTCTTTGATCTCAGCAATAATTGTAGTAGACTTATAAATGTTGGGTTTTATAATTAGTCCATTCATTAAAGCAAGATCTGTGAATCACAAATTGACTGGCATTGTAGAACATTCCTGAAACAAAAGAAAATGTATTGAACAAAGGAAAAGAGAAAAAAGATGAAAAAGCAAATCTTCCAAAGAAAAGAAAGAGATCAACTTCAAAAGATCAGGATGCTTCTGATGACAATGCTAATGACAAAACTTCAGGGAGGAAGAACAAGTTGAAAAGGAAGAAACAAGAGACAGTTAAAACAAAAGACAACAAGCAAACAACACCTAAAGGGGAAACAGTTAGTAGTGAAGTTAAATCTGTATGTAATGACACAGAGGAGTCAAAGACCAAAAGTGGAACAATTTTGTCCAGTGATAATAGGGTTTGTGCCGAAATCAATAAAGTGGAGGAAGTTATTGATAAAGATATATGTGGGTCTGATCAGAACAATGAAACAGACTCCGTACAGAGAGAACAAATGGTCATGATTGATAACAGTGAAGCTGAGGTACCCAAATATGTTGGAAGTACAACCTATAGAAGTCCTGATGTGGCACTAAATGGAATGAAAAAGGGTGAGTGTAGTCCAGGGAAGGAAAAGGAAGCCGGGGCTACATCAAATTTGGAATGGAACAAACGTATAGACGTAGAGAAGTGTAGAACCCCCAGAGACAAAGATAAAGAAAAGAGTGTTAAAAAGAAAAATAAATTAAAAAAGAAAAAGAAAGAAGCAGATTCGCAAGAGAGTGTGAAGAAAACTCTTAACTTGTCAGACATTTGTACCAACATGGCTGATGTCTCAATCCTCAGTGATGGAGGGCTGAACACAAGTCAAGTGAAGAGCAGTCAAGATGACATAAAAAATGACAGTACACAGGAGAGAGGTGAGAATGGCACCAGCATACCAACTGTAAACATTACAGAAGTGAGCTATGATGTATTCCTTGGCAAGGAAGACACTGAAGAGAACACTGTAAAGAGATCTCCCTGTGACAAGGTGGAAGAGTCTGCAAACATGGAGGAAGAGTCGGCAAACGTGGAGGAAGAGTCAGCAAATGTGGAGGAAGAGTCTGCAAACATGGAGGAAGAGTCGGCAAACGTGGAGGAAGAGTCAGCAAACATGGAGGAAAAGTCTGCAAACATGGAGGAAGAGAGTTATGAAGATTTCTTATCCAAACAACAGAAGGAAAATGGTGAAGACATTGGTGCAAACAAACAAGACAGTGATAAACCCACACATGCTGCTGAACCAGTTAAAAAGAAAAGAGGACGACCTAAGAAAACAGACAGTTTACATTCTACAAGTCATGGTACTGGAAAGAAAATATTTGTTGGTGATGATAGCAAAGACAGTAAATCTAAGGATGACATTCCCACAGAGGGTGTGCAGGAGGTGAGTTATCTGGACTATTTAAATACAATTGGGGAAGACAATTCAGAAAACAAAGGAATTGCAAAGAGAAGTATTTATGATATTCTTGGAAGAGGTGTTAAGACTATTATTTCCCAAGTAGAAGATGCTGGATCGACACTAAAACCAAGTGATGATGATGGAACAAACATTCCAATGCCAAAACAGTATCCGTCTATCACAAATTTTTTTTCTCAAGTCAGTAAAAATGAAAAATTTTACAAGTCAAAACCTAAACATGCTAAAGCTGATCATTTAACTATTAAGGCCATGATTCATGTACCAGAAAGTCAGAACAAAAGAGAAAGTGTGGAAAAAAGTGACAAAAAACTTGTGGTCAAAAAGAAACAGCTTGCAAAACACAGAAGTGAAGATTCAATACAAGTACTGAGTTCAGAGATAATTGTTATAGAAGATAAAGAAATGGATGTTGATTATGATAGGAATAAGAAAAATATGAAACAAGAGAAGGAAGAGAAAAAAGAATTGGAAGATAAAGAAGACATCATAGAAATATCAGAAGAAACCGAAGCAAGGGAAAAGAAAAACTCATTTTTGCATAGTGTTGATGCACCAGAAAAGTCTGTCAAACAGAAAACTTCGCAAGCTACACTTAGTTTTGCAAAGGGAAATCTGAAAATGAATAAAGCAGTAAAGGAAGCTTTGGAAAAAAATCCAGAAAAGACAATATGTGAAAGTACACCAGAGCCAGAAAAAAGAAAAAGGGGTCGACCCAAGAAAACTTGTGAGAAAGAAAATGTCAAGACAAAGCAGCATAACTTGAGTGAGACAAGTCACAACTCAAGCCAATCAAGTCAGAACTCAAGTCAAGTGTTTGAAGATAAATCTGAAGAAGAAAATGTGAAGGAGGAAAGAGCCAGTCAAAGTCTAGCTGAGAGAAGAAAATCAATCCGACTAAAATACAAGGTCAAACTTTTACAAAATTCTGACGCTGGCTCTCCTATCAGGATGAAATTTATGAGGTACAGTATTGTTATTTTACAGTTTATGGATTAATTGTATGCTAAAGCATATCATTTAACCATACATCTTCATTAAAAACAATTTTTCTTCTTTGCAGGTGTGCAAAGAGTAGTAGTGGAAGTAGCCAGGATGAAACATTCACTCCAAAGTCTAAGGAAAAGGGCAAAAATAAGGTATGATTCCTGGTACCAGGTCATTGTAACATGTTAAGGGTGCAACCACAGGGGCAAGCGCAGTTGTGTATAATTTATTACTGGATACCTATCCACTTCGAACTTCGATCCCTTCTCATCAAATCACCAGGAGACATTTGGAAGGTCTAGACTGTGACTTCACTTGACGCCATGTTGGTTAAATATTTCTTTAAATGAAGTCTGAAAAATGTATATATTTAACAAAGAGCGACAAATCTATTATCTCTCTGCAATTTTCATAAAAACAAGGTAAGTTGCCATTTTTATGAACTTTTCTTTTGTCAATGCGAAAACATGAGTCAAAGAGCAGTACCACAGTTATGGAAAAAACAGCCTAATGGCAGAGCACTTTGGATTACTGCAGAAAAAATTCATATGGATCAATGTACAGCAGCCCTAATTTTCTCTTCGCCCAGTTATTGCTTTAAGAATTTGAAGTGCAAGTGGTGCTTTGAGCCGATCTCTGCTCTTACTATTATCTTTAATACATGTACCAGGGGTAGGGCTGGGATGATTCAGGGTTCAATCGATTGGGTTCGGTTTCGGTTCAGAATGATACGGTTCGGTTTTTTTCGATTCGGTTCAATTTAACCTTAAACAGTCTAAATATTTCTCATCATTAATGAAAAATAATAACCTCTGCTTTATAAACTGATTAAACTCCTTTACTTTAGTCTTCACAAAAACTTTTTTGAGACACTAACAAGTGGGGCTAGTGGATTTGACATTTTTACTAGCTAAAGTAAAATTCTACTAGCCATGAAACAATAAAATTTGAAACTTTTGTTGTATTATTTTATTCCATTTACATTTCATAATGGATTACTATTCTTTTCATTTTTCTTCTGCTTATTTTCTCTATTTGCATTTTTTTCTGAGTCATTCATAAATAAATAATCAGAGAAATTATTTAATGCTGAATTTCTGATTTTCATAGACTGAACAATCATGCTTTGGATACCCAGGGTTAGAAACTCCCTAAATTTACAACTCGCAAATAATTGCGAGTACCAAGAAAGTGAACTCGCAATTTTATAAGACTACTCGCAATTTTTATATAAAGTTAAATTTACATAAATTAGATACATGTAACTTAAGGAAAAAGTAACTACTGTACAATACACAAAATACAGCTAGAGGGTGACTTTTATTTAAATTACTGATTTAAATCAAAAGAATTGTGTTCTGTCATATTATATAATTTTGCTACAGTTTCAATGCAAAAAAAAATCAACTCGCAAGTTTTTGCGAGTTACCTAATTTTTAACTCGCAATTTGGGAATTCTAACTCGCGTTTTGCGAGTTGTATATAGTGAATTTTGAACCCTGATACCTTCTAACATGATAATATACATTTTTTTCTGATCATTGGACTTAATTCCTCTTCCAAAATGAAGTAAAAGCTAGTGATTATTTTTTTTAATTCAAATTATCAAATACAGTGTTAATATATTTTTAATTACCCTTGTAAATATTTACTCTTCAGTTAACCAGTTGAGTAATAAGTTGGAAATAATTTAATCAACTAATGTATTTTCCATAAAATGGGGATGGAGGAAATTGGATTAGTAAAAAAAAAAAAAAGACGATCTTTTTCATGGTCTTTAGAAATAAATAATGTATAAGTGCTAAAAGAATTAGATAGATGAGATTTATGAACAAGAGAACCACACTTCTTTGATTTTTTCCATTGATTTGGGATTTAAAAGCACAACTTGGAAAATACCTGCTACTTTTTCACTAGCCCGTCGGGCTATTTACTAGCCTATACCAATTTAAACTAACCTCAATTGTAAAAGGAAAAGGAGTTTGTAGAATAAAAAAAAACTAATCACAGACTTCAAACTGGCACAGTCATTATAAAAAGTATTAAAATGATGAAAACAAACACCTTCGATATCCAATTGGCGGCCATTTTTGTTTATACGTGTTAAGTAAATTTTGAACCGAACCGAATTCCAGAATTCTGGATCGGTGCACCGAATCAAACAGTATGAACCGCGGTGCACCGAAATTTTCAGTGCACCGCACAGCCCTAACCAGGGGTAGCTTTTTTGATACCCATTTACTTACATATATCTATCTATAAGAAATACATTTAGATTAATTATTATTTGCTTGTTTGGTTTTTTGTGGAGTTTTTGTTTTGTTTTTTTTAAATAGAAAATGCAGAGTAAAGCTCAGAAATTGTTAGCAAAGGCCAAGAAAGTGAAGGGTAACCAGAAAAATCTCCAAGCTGATTGCAAAGGCAAAACCAGGAAAGTCAAAAAGACGGAAACCCCTGACAAAATAATCAGTGAGGCCAAGTCTGATTCTGAGGATAAAGAATCGGGAGGACGAAGGAGAAGCTCAAGGTAAAATGTTAGGGGTTATGTCAATTTTAACCAATAAAAATGAATGTGTTTTGAATATGAATTGAGGTTAACAAATTGTAAGCATCATAAATTATGATTGAAAAACAACATTCCTATGAGCATATAATGACATTTCTATATTTTGGAAAAGAATATTGAATGTTCTTTTTATGAAAAATGTTTTAATTGTAACTGAAAGGTGGAAAAACTACTTTGATTAAAAAAAAAATGTTCTCTGGATTGTATACAAATGGATGCAATAGTTCCCTTACTTTTGCAGAAATTATCACTTGTGGAGCTCTATTCCATTATCGCTCCCAGAATATGAATTAAACTTTCATATACATTGAATGTAAAAGACACTAATTCCAGACTGTAACATTTTACCAAGGTTGCAAATAACCACTCATCCACTTGCAAATGCTAGTAATTTTGTCTTGAGGACAACCTTTTGAGGATCTTATAGCTAACATGGCATGTAAATATTTTAATGGAACTTTGTGGGAACTGGACTGGGGTTTGATTCTACAATAAAATGCCTATTTTCTATATTTCCTACCTACAAAACATTTTCTAGACCCTAAATATGTCATTGTGAAGACTATGTGAAGTCTCAAAGTAAATTAAAACATAGAATTTTATACATGGGTTGTTGAAATCCACATGAAAATGAAATATTGTGAAAGTATACTTCTCAGAGATAATAATGAAGATTGATTAAGAATTTTCTTTTATCAAGTAGACAGAAAATGAAGCAAGTAAAACTAGTAAAGTTTGGGGCCCAACATGGCCCCTAAAGTTTTAATTGTTATTTGCAATCCATTGTCACATGGCAATTAGGGGCAAATGTAATATAAAATATGAAATTTTAATTTTAAACATAACACAGAGAGTAAAAGATAATTTTCTATACAAATATTTCCAGATTGTCAGACAGACAGAAGAGTCTAAAGGAGATTGAGATTGTAGAACTGGATGATGAAGATGAAGACACAAATGATTCTTGTTACACACCTAAGAAGAAATCAGGGGCTCAGAAGCAGACACCAGCTAAAAAATCCAAAGGCACATCTTTATTATTGCATGCTTGTCTCCCTCTTTGACAAAGGGAGACATAATATCTTCCTCTGAACTTTCTTTTTGTTCATCTCATACAAACATCTCCAGGCCATAATTTTTCATCTAACATGTTTAAAATCTGTTTCAGAAGTGAAGAATATAGCATCAATATTCTTAAAGAAAAAGCCTAAGGCTGCAGCAGATAGCCCTGTGAAGAGAATTATAGATCCTGAGGCAGAGAAGTTAAAGAGAGCCTTCTTAATGAGTGGGATTCCAGCAGAGTTAAAACAAAGTATTACAGCAGCAGCAGTAGCGACCGTGGCTAATTATCCTCCTTTTCCTCGAGACAATCACATCCAGCAGAAATCCGAGTCTAGGATGTGGAGCATGGTGGAGGTGATTCTTAGGACTGTGACTCAAGCTGATTTTTGTACAAAGATATCACAGCCATGGTGTCTGGGTATCACAGACAGACAGCAAGGGACACAAACTCTGAAATTTGAGGTACGTGTTTATAAGTGTAAATAATCCATAATGCTACTACTTCAAATTTTTCATTAAATATGTTCTGTAAATGACTTTATTTGCAAAAGCTTTATTTTCACTTAATAATGCAAGACTGTCTCTGTGTGAAAATTTCATTCTTGTGTATATTTCTTTAGGTAAAGGTTATATACTACAATAGTCGGAAGTTTTGAAAATTTTGTCTTGCTTATAAATACCAAACACCCATCTTGCAAAAAAAGGTGTAGGGAATGCTTGGTGATGTTCAGTATTATTCTCAGACTGTAGCCTCAATAGGATAATTCTGCATTCTATTTTAAGAAACCTGTGATGTGTGAGAAATTTAAAGATGATACCCTCAGCTGTTTACTGAAGGAGGTCAGCCAGGTCTGTACGTCATTTCCCACACAGAAAATGTACAGCATTCTAAAGGAAAAGCAGGAGGACGAAATCATTGAGGAAATAGGTGAATGTACATTATTTACCAGCATACCACAAATCTTAGTATTAAGATATAAAGAATCTGAAGTAACTTTACTGTATACTGGTTTATTTTCACCTCACGTTATATAGGCCTTATCAACAAAACAATTTTGCATCAGTTTAAAATCACCAAAACAGACTGAAAACAAGGCCAAATGGGAAGAAAATGGGGGCAAAAGTTTCCCTGTATACAGTATACAAGTTTTGTGTGTATGCTCTCTCCCTCTCCTTGGTGAAGTGGATACATAGTTTTTGCCACATTGTCCATCAGTGTGTGTGAAACAAGGACATGTTTTAAGACCATTGTCACGGAGTATAGAGAATGTCTTTGCAACTTCAGTTTATTTGAATTTAGAATTTGCCAATTGTTAATGCAAGACATTCTAACCAATTAACTAGTTAATCATATCAAAATACAAGCTCTATTTTTATACATGAGAAGACTGAAAAATGTTGGTAAAATTCTGCTCATGTTGATCAGAACAGTAAACATTTCAATAGGAAATAAAAAATTGAGAAAAATGTCTGAGATATCAGAGATCATATTAACAATTTTTCCGAGCTGAAAGCTCAAGTGAGCTTTTCTGATCATATTTTGTCTGGCGTCTATCTGTAAACTTTTCATATTTTCGACTTCTTCTCTAGAACTACTGTGCCAATTTCAACCAAACTTGCTGCAAAGCGTCCCTTGGTGAAGCAAATTCTGTTTTCTTCAAACGTTGGTCAGTGCCCTATTTCAAGGGGAGGTAATTAAGATTAAGTGAAAAATTAATGGCATCTTTCGAAAATATTCTTCTGAAGAACCACTGGGACAGAAAAGTTGAAACAGAGTTGAAACAAAGTTTTATGTAGGAGTATATAGGAAAATTTTTTAAAGATCTTCTTCTCAAGAAAAGCAAAGCCATGAAGGGTCATATTTTTATGGAAGCATCCTCAGTAGTGTAGATTCATGTTTGTTCAAATCATGACCCCTGGGGTAGGGTGGGGCCATTGAAGTTTACATAGGAATATTTTAGAAAAAATCTTTAAAAAATCTTCTCAAGAAAAGCAAAGCCATGCTTGGTTATTAACTATTCGGAAGCATCACAAGGTAGTGTAGATTCATGTTTGTTCAAATTATGAAACCCTGGGGAAAGGGTGGGGCCACAATTGATGACCAAAGTTATACATAGGAATACAAAGGAAATTCTTTTAAAAATCATCTCAAGAACAGCAAAGCCATGATTGGTAATACATGTATATTGAAGCATCCTCATATAGTGTAGATTCAGATTTGATCAAATCATGACCCTCAGGGGTAGGGTGTGACCACAATGAAAGTTCAAACTTGTAGAAAATTTAGCAGTTAGTCAAAGAAATATGTAAGCATCCTTAGTTAGTGTAGATTTAATTTTGTTCAAATCATAACCCCCCCCCCCCTTTTTAGGGGTAGGTCAGGACCACTTATGCAACTTTTTAATAGTAAATACTGAACTGATTTTTGCTTTTTTCCTAGCCAAAGTGCTCAGGTTCCAATGCCACCTCCTAAATGGCATTGAAATATACAATGGCTTATTTTTAAAACAGACTTATTTTCAAGTAAATTTCAGTGCAAGAAATAGGTGGCTTATTTTCAAAAACCAGCTTTATAATACTAAATCTGGTTAATTTTCAAGATTTTCTGGTAGGTGAAAACATTAACATATCAACATTTAGAGGTTTTTCAAAATTGAATTTTAAGAACCCTCTATATACTGCATACTAGAGAGTTCTGAATTTGTGGTATTTTTATGCAGATAGAGTGATCTGCCCTTTGATCAAGAATAAATTAAATTGAAATGCAAAGTTTATTACTTAATTTGGGATCAAATCAAGCATTCATAACACTTTAATAGGCCAAAATGAATAGAACACTTCATGTGCAGGTATTTTGCCCACTCAAGTAAACAACAGTGATTTATGCTCATCAGTACTTCATTGTCTTTGAACATTTTTCCTGGGGGTAAATGCAAGGCACCCTATGCTGAAAATGTGATAGATAAGCTCAATGCTTACACCTTTACACACTATAATTTTCTCAATGTCCAAAAAATATTTTCCTCTAGTGTATAGAGGGTCCTTAAGGAAATTGAGTTCAAATTTACACATATTTAACATTTTTTTGGACTAACAGATAACAGATTTTCCAACCAGTTACCTTTGATCCAACAGAGTAACCATTTAACCTGTTACAAATTTCCATCCCTATTTTTATCCAAATTTAAGCATGATAATGAGCAATTCAGAGTTGTCCCTAAGACCCAGGGGCCGGGGAATTTCACTGGCTATAATGACGTAATCCCCCGGTTACTCTGTAATCCCGTCTTAACCCCCTGTTAGGAGAGGAACCCCAAACCCCCTCCTATTATTTTTAATGTCCCTTGCTATTTCAATTCTTAGGGACAACCCTGCAATTTTGTGAGCTTGACTGAATTGTTGATTTAATGTAGCAATTTGTATGAGCTAGACTAAATTTGTTGATTTTCTAAAACTTGTTACATCTGTTACAGAAGAGAAGTCCAAAGAGAAGGAAAAGAAGGGGAAGCCAGAAAAAGAAAAACCCAGGAGAAGTTTGAGGAGAAGGAAAGAGGTGATAGAAATTATTGATGTTGGAGGCAGCCCTGAATCTAAGGCAGACCAAGACAAGATGGAGGACAAACAGGAGAACGGTTAGAGTCACTTGATTATTTCATATCTTGTTTTCAGAGTCCTTTCAGGTATTTGTTTGGAAAATTTCTTTGTTTCATCAAATCAGAGATCTGTCAGACCAGCCAGATTGATTAACTTCAAATCCCGGCCAAAAGGATTGAATATGCCTCTTATTGCCATCTTTGTAAATCATTTCTGTTGTTTTAGTTGCCCCCACCCTGTCTTGGCCTGAGAAGTACCAGCCTTTTCACTCGTCTGAGATTATTGGTAACACAGCTATCATCAAGAAGCTGAAATCTTGGCTTCTAGAGTGGAAACAGTGTCTGGACAAAGAGGCTAAGAAAGCCAAACTGTTAATGATGAAAGAGAAAAAGAAGAACAAAACACTGAATGAGGAAGGTAAGGTCACAGGTTTTTTTTATTTCTAAGAATACAGATCTTTTCTTCCATAAGAAGCAGATCATGCAGTTTTGTGAATTGAAAAGCAATAATCAGATATAAAGCAATAACTTTGCCTTGAAAAATTTAAAATGCATTTTATTTTCATTTTGGCCTGTTTTGCATTTTTTTTTTCTGATTCTCCTGAAATTAGGGTTGGCGGATCTAAGAAATAAAAAAAAAAACAACTGTGGCCTTAAATGTTAGGAATTATAATAATCAGGCAAATGGTTTCATCTTATGACATAGTTCTTTGATTCTTCCATCAACTGTAAATGCATATTAATTATTTTACATCTGCCTCTAAATGAATTTTGAGGATTAAAGTTGGAGGCCCATTTCTTTATGGGACAGTGTTTCAATCCTCTAAAATGATGTTTCAGAGGAGGAAGAGGAGTGGTGGACAGATGATGCCAGTGACTTTGATATGGACAGTGACTCTGATGAGGAGGAGAGACTCTGTAATACTGCAATGCTGACCGGTCCCCTAGGAGTGGGCAAAACGGCCACTGTCTACGCATTAGCACAGGAACTTGGTTTTAAGGTTGGTATCCAACCAGAAAAGAATCATTTAAAGTTCAATTGTATTTCCAGTTACGTTTAATTATAAAGTGTTCCCTTCTTGCATATATGTAGAACTGAATGAGATGCATGAAAAATCTCTTAATGAAAAGTCTGCTGTAATTGATTAGGTTTTTGAGGTGAATGCATCATCCAGCAGAAATGGCAAGAGAATTCTGGCTCAGCTACAGGAAGCCACACAATCACAGCAGGTCTCCAAGCACCAGTTCAGTGGAACCGGCACACCCAAAAAACTGAAAAATCGTAAGTGTAGCCATTATAGTACACCAACAAACTATTTGGATTTTGATTTTGTGGCATTGGAGACTATTACAGAATGTTTATACTCTTAAATGTTAAGTAACTTTGTAAATGAAGTGGGGCATAGATGCTATAAGGAACAAAACATCATATTCATCCTTATATATTATGCTCTGTCTATGATCTGTCTATCATCTGAGTTGTACAGCTTGAATAAACTTTACTGAAGTTTCAGCAGTGTAGAGATTATCACTACTAAAAAAAACCCAGGTTATTTTTTATTAATAAAGTAATGTTCTAAATTCACCAGTTCAACCGAACATAAATTATATATAAAATAAAACTCAAAACACTTTTATATAGGATGAGCTCGCATGCGCGAGTGCAACAGACTTTAATGAAGTGAGTACAGTAGACAAAGCAGTTTCAGTTTGACCTCTTATCCATATCATTCTACAAAAGAAAAAGACTCAAATAAATCATCAACATCAAAACGAACAAAAACGTACGAAATATCGATACTGGAAGGGGTGGGGTGGGGGATTAGTCTGTTGCAATGTAGCAGCGAACTTCCAATGACTTATAACACCCGAAAATCTACCTTTTACGTGACTGAATCATGCGTAGCACGGATTCAACCTATTCACCATAGACAAAATGAAAAACCAATCGATCTCCTTTACCGATAGATCTATTCTGCATACGTAACAAACACACGTGTTTTCCCATAACTTTTATAAATATATTTGTTCTTGCTTATTATGGTATACATTTGGTACATGTTCATGAATTTTCTGATTTTCCATTTTACCAGCGCCAAATGTGGTTTCATCTACTAAACAAAAACCCACAGTGTTCACCAATTTGTTCAAGAAAGCAGCAACACCAAACTCTGTCACTCCCACTGAGGAAAAAAGCAAACCAGGCAGGAAGAAACGGAAAAGAGACGAAGACACTGACAAGGACTACAAGGCAGAGAAAGAACAGAAGAGAAGGAAGAAAGGGGAAGACACCACGAAGATAGTTCCACAGGAAAAGAAAAAAAGTCTTAATCTTTCCTGTACATCACTTATCCTGTTTGATGAGGTTATTTTGTATACAAGTAGCATTTAATGTTAAATTTATTCTGCAGAATACAAATAAACTTTTTATTTTATCAATTGTTAACAAAACTTTCAAATTTGAGTAGAATATGTTGGCTTAACTTCTTAACTTTTAATTCAGCATTTCAGGAGAAATGAAGTTTTAAAAAATGATCAATATTATGAGATACCTGTATGACTACACGTGTTTATCTATCAGAAGCTAATTACTTCTTAAAGCATATTTGATATCTGTAGTAATATAAAGTCATAAGTGAGGCATAGTCATTGAAAAATGATCTTGCTAATTTCCAACCAGCAAGTGTTTGAGTGTTAAAATTTCATATTGAAGGTTGACTTGGTGTTTGAAGCTTTTGACAAGGGCTTTTGGGCAGCAGTGAAGAATTTCATGGACACCACAAAAATTCCCATCATTCTGACCAGCAATGATGTCTCCTTACCACAGAAGTTTGAAGGCAGATTTGAACATTACAAGTTCAAAGTACCCCCAGTAGTAAGATCTAAGAACATTTTCTTTCAACCTCATTATTCTTTCCGGATATGAACCATACAAGTATGTTTGAAATACAACTTGTCAGCCCAACATACATGTAACATTTTTTATGCACTTTTAAAAATTCCAGTGCACATACGTGTGTACTATTTAAATATAAATTTTGTGCTGATTAGACAGACTGGTGAGTCAGTTTTGCAGGGATTGTCTCATTATTTCCTTAGGTTCCTACCTCTTGCTACTTGAGACTGGTGGCTTTGGCGGAGAATGTTAGGATGGACTGGGACGAAATTGTCAATCTTGTTTCCATTTTCAATTCTGACATTCGTCGGGTGTTACTGACCTTGCAGTTTTGGCTTAATTCTGGAGGAGGTCGTAAGGTCAAGAGGTCAATCAAAGAAAAAGAACCTGAAACACCTCAGCAGGGTCTTCCACGTGTGCCAGTTATTGATGAAAATTCCTGTTCCCAGGATGCATTTGTAGGGTTCAGAAGTGGAACAGGAACTGATTTGAACCTACTGGGTAATGATGAGGATGATGACTTTGTGTCCATTAAACCAGTAGCATGTAAAAGGAAGCAGGTAATCTGTGATGATGAGGGGTCTAATCTCACTCCACCTGTACATGATAAAGTCCTGATGGATGCTCAGAAATGTCCTGCCATGAATGTGTCCTGTCTAGAGAGTATGCTGGGACTTCCTATAAAAAATGAAATGGGCATTCTTGGATTTCTTACCAAAACTCTTAAGGTATTTATTTAGATAGCTCTGTAATTACTGAGTAATTCTGAATTGAAAATCATAAAATATTTAAATATTTTGTTATTGCTATGATCAGTTCATAGCAATTCATTGTGATTCAATTCAATTCATTGTGAATATTCATTTATTTTGAATAGTTATAACTAATCGAGAAAGTAAGAATCAAGGTAAAACAGTTAAATAAACTGAATTCATTGTAATGATTCAAGTGAGAGACTCGTAATGCACATCTACATGTATGTAATAGGAAGGTGACAGCAGGAGTGAAGAGCTGGCCATCCAAGCCTGTCAACAGTACCTGAAGTTAAAAGTGGATCTGCTGTACGGCCACCACCTAGACATGTTACCTCTACACAAAGTCACGGTGGATAACCTGGGACCTATAAAACAAGCTTCCTCTCCCCTCAAAACCAAAAGAAGGAGAATCAAAATCATCTCGGATCTTTACGACAGTGAGGGGTCAGACAGCGAATCTACAAATGTCACAGAGATTAGTCCCATTGTTGAAAAGTCGCATAAACAAAGCGAGACAAACTCAAAGGAGCTCATAGGGTCTTTGAGTGAGATGGCTCATTTCTATGACAGTTTATCATTTATGGACATGCTGCGGTATCAGGAAGAGAGGATCATGGGTAATCAGAACAGTGGGTGTGGAGTGACTGAGGAACCGCGGCTACATGAACATTCAGAGTTCTGGATGGAGGACCATACTAGTGCAGTATGCTCCACTATTGAGTGGAAATGTTTTAGTAAGCTCCATCGTAAACTGAACGAAATAACCGTAAGTCTTCCAGACAAAGAAGATGAGAGATTTAAAATTCCTGTTCTTAATGGTAGAAGTTCTACTCTGACTCATGGATTAGCTAGTCCAGATAACAGGTAACCCACATCTCATCATTTTACTGGCTTGCATGCTGGTATCAGATTGATGAACAAATAACATGAAAATATGATGGAAATAAGAGAACAGTATGTTTCATGTAAATTCATTTAAAATTTCTGCTTTTACAATGCAATTATGATTAATTTTGATTACATCATTTATTTTCCTTTCTTGCAGATCTCAGAGCTCAGTTAAAAAAGCATATGAAAATGTATTGTCTAGTCTGCCTTTATCAGTAACTGGCCAGAAATCTGTTGTCATGTCAGATTATCTCCCCTACCTAAGATCCATAACCAGGGATGAACAGATAAGACAGGCAGCTAAAATCAAAAGAAGGTCTGTTTTTATGAGAAATTGTTACACTAAGACTCCAGTACATTGGGATATGGACAAAAAAATAAACTTTTGTGTACTCCCCCCCCCCCCCCCCCCCGCCTCAATTTTATCAACCTGTATGTAGATAACTGTATTGCTCAAACGACCTTTTGTTATCTGCGTAGGGTGTCATCAACATAACCTTTTAATCTGTTCAAGTTCTTTTCTGATATTGCTGAACCAATCTGAATCAATTTTGAATTATTCATGTACTTGTAGAATATATAGGTAAAGGAGAAAAAAATAGGATGAATTTTTATAGTCCCCATCCCCTATGGGTCTGAGGGGTGGGGCCAAAATCCTAAAAATTAATGAAATCTAAAAGATTTTCACTTCTCCTGAACACCAAGCAGGCAAACTGTTTGCATGACCATAATATGCTTTTCAGGGTTTAAGCCTTTAGGTGAAACTAAGTTGATGGATTTACATGTATCAAATTTTCCTGTTGACATCAGAGAAACTATTACCCTCTACCAGATCAAAGGCTGTGGGTTCAGGCACTAGGGCATATGTTGCGGTTTAGCTAATTATATACTCAAATAATTTTTGCTTAGAACATATAGCACACAACTACTTGCATGAGTCTGTCTAATCTGTCTAATCAAAATGTTAAATAGGGGGTGCACAATTTTAATTGGTATAGGAGGAGTTGTAGATAAGAGATGAGTACCCACAATGTTTAATAAAGAATGGCAAAGTCCATATTTGATGGGGATCCCAATGTATCTTTTTGATGTAAACATAAAATAGGAGGTGCAAAAAGGCACTGTGTAATAAAGATTCTGTGAAAATTTTATTAAGTTGCTTTCAGTGATGTTATAGGAGTTGCAAATAAAAGATTGGTACCCCCAATATTAAAGAATGGCAGTGTCCATGTTTTGATGTTGATGTTTGGGAAAATTCCAAATATGCCTCTGATCAAAACATAGAATAGGAGATGCACAGTGGCACTATATGAAAGTTTCATAAAATTGCATTCAGTGGTGTAAGAGGAGTTGCAGATAACATGGATATAGGATGGTTATCCTCAAGTGTTACGAGAGGGACAGACAAACCCTCACTATATATCCTGCACTTTTCAAATGGAATTGGGGGGGGGCATAATAATGGTTTGCAGCAAGAAATATTTGAAAGTAAAAGAAGGTCAGGAAACTTGCCGTCATTTCTCATGCGTTATTCTTGAATAATAAAGTCTGTTTGCCATGTTTTTCATCACCCACATTTTGTGGGTGAAAAACAGATACACATGTACCGGTAACTAAAAACTGAGAAAACTTAAAAGATGCTTATGCTTATGACAGGTTGTGTTTGTCCTAAAGGTCTGCCATAGTACATGTAATGACCATTAAGTCATTTATACAAGGTCAAAGTCATTCAAAGGAAAATTTGCAACAAAGCAGTGTACAGTTGTATATAGAATTCTTGGGAGATTGGAATTTTACATGACACTTGTGAGACCATCTGGTATCACGGATTATCAACTGCTTGTTTGTTTACATTACACCATCACAAAATTTTAATAGTATACATGTTTTTAAAGAAGAAAATATTTTATCTTTTACTGCCAAGTTCTAAATGTCAGAGATTGTTTGTTGCAGGTTCCACCATTATTTTGATCAGATAGGACTTCCTCTAAAGGACCAGACCCTGGAAGTTTTAAGATTGTCTCTTCCTTTGAATAGCTGATTGATGTACTGTGATTTTAAAATTTCTGTATATTTTATTATATTCTTCTATGTGTGCAAGTAAGTGTATTTCCTATTTGCAAATTCTTAATACATTTCAGATGCAATACTGTATGAATTACGGGTGACAAAAACTTTGAAATAGTGAATGTCAATCCTAATGGACTTTAGTTAGAATGTAATATTTTATTTAAGTGTAATTGTCAGGATGGGGAACTTAAAAATGATTTAAGTAATGAGTCTGGAGTGGTTTCTAAATATTGTGTAATATCCTTTTATGTAGAAATAACTTAATATGTAGATAAATTATTAAATTATGTATAAAAAAAAGATTCATACTGTACTACAAGTATTATAGATATGAAGCATGTCTGCAATGAAATGTTTTATCAAAACATTAAAATGATAATGTAAAAGAATGAGGAAGTGTGGTTTTTTTTTTTTTTTTTTGAGCAAAGATTAGTCATTCACTCACTTAAGCCTTTGCAGGAATGTTAAGGAAACACTCAGCTACTGTAGATTCTTTATTTTACGCAAGTACTTAATATCGCAAAATGGCTCCGAGACGTCAAATGGCGAGAACAATAATTTGTGAGTGGATGGTTGATCAAGAGATTTTACATGGATTTCAGTACCATGAAAATAAAAATGAGTAATTTTATTTTGCGATTGATGCTTCTTGCGAAATTACGCGATAATTAATTCCTCACGTACATTTAGGAATCTACAGTATCTGACTTGACTAAATCAGTGATATGACGTCACAGTAGGGAAGATGACGTCAATTTTAGAACACAAGTTTTCTTAATATTGGTATTAAGAGATGTATAGAAACATATAAATGGGGTAGTGTTGTACTATTAACTTTTTTACTAAGGAATATATTGCTATTAATAGCAGTCACGTGATGATGTGGTAGTGCACTTCTTGGGCTCAGACACTCTGTAGTCTGTATGCAATAGTTATTAATATTATTATGTTTTGTTGCCGGCTTTGATGAATTATCATTTGAACTTAAATTTCTTAAAACAGCCTAAATTTCCCAAGAAATTATTTGAATGGTTCCTTAACATACCTGCGTTAAGCTTATAAAAGAAATTGAAAAGGAAGGGAAATTAGTTCTGTAGACTAGGACAATGTTCAGATTATGGCAAGTGTAGGTCTGCAGTAGGAGGTTAAAAGTTTTAAATATTAATATGAAGCATCAAAATCTGATGAAGATTCAAGTCTTTTCAAAGGTAAGGGGCTAGGTAGGGGCAATGATTGTGAAACAGAAATATTGACTTTAATTTTAGGATGATGTAAGAGATTTCATCTATCCACATGTACAAATTCATATGTCTGGTACAGATTGTTGACTCATGCATGTTTTCTGAACGTTAGCATGTTTGCAGATAAATATGAAATGGACTTTGTTATCTGGGTATGAACCTTAAAGGGGCCTGGACACAGTAGCATTGTTTACAATTTTAAATGTCCATTTTTATTCAAATTAATGATTTGAAATTGCATGAATATTCTAAGAATTCAATGATAACATTCTTCATAACATCATGTCAGACACCTGTGTGTGTAAACAGGGCATGAGCTCTGTTAGGGACAATACTGGTGACTTGGTTTTGCTTTCTTGCATGTCTACTCTGAACTTTCTGGATTATAGTTTTCATTAATACACAACAAAATTTCTACTTTCTGAAGTATCATGGATAAAGTTTACTTTGTGAAAGTGCAAGGATATGTGTCTATCAAATGCGTCCAGAAAATCGTAGATTTAAATGATTTCCAGATAAAAGAATTTTCTTAACACGCTTTTAATATATTCTGATGTGAAATGCTCAAGCAACATATGTCTTGATATTATACAGAAAATGAGCTTCAAATCTGTGTCCCAGCCCCTTGAAAGGTTAATCATCCTTTTGTTCACTGATCATATAAAGGTGCTTTTACGTTGATGATTTTTGGAAGGAAATATAATTTATAAGAAGTGGAAAGCTGTCAGTATGACAACAAACCAGATATTCTTTGATATTTATCATGTATAGACAAATTTGGCACTTGCAAGAGTTGTTTCCCTTTGTCATGATATACCCATTTTTCTCACTATATCATTTGTAATTTTCGTGTAAAAGTTTTAAATATTTAAACATACCTTCAATGGGAAAGTAGGGGGCAACAAAGGAAATGATGAACATACACATGTGAATTTTATTTATTAGATACTGCCCCATAAAGTTGGTTTCATCTAAAACATGTTATAGAGGCTGTGGAAAAGCCCTTATGACCATAAATATCTGACCTCGGAAAAGGAAATAACTCCTGTAAACATGATCTTTGTCTATTACAAAAACTTTCTATTCTGAAAAACTGGAGGAGGTGATTTCCCAAAACAATCAATGTACCTTATTAGCATATTTTGAAAAGAAATGACTAAACTCAACAAATGGATTTTCCCCATAAATGATCAAAGTACCATGCACATCTCTGATATATGTACAATTGATCTGCAAAATAAAGCTTCTATCTTGAAAATTGAAGGAGGGGTATCGAGACAAATGATATACCCTACAGGCCTACATGTAACTACAATATACACTGTATATGCAATAATTAGTAAAAAAAAAAAGAAAAAGAAAGAAAAAAAAAGAAAAAAAAAAAGACTATGTTCAACATATGGCAGCTTTCTCATGAATAATCAAAAAATCAAAATCCCAAGTAATATGCATACCTCTGATATAGGTTCAATTGCTCTACAAAACAAAAAGTTCCCATCTTGAAATCTGAAGGAGTTATCCAGACAAACAGGATAGCCTATATACAATATTTTGCAAAAAATGACAATTCAACAGTTGGTATTTTTGGCATATATTGTAATCCAAATTTGAAATCCAAGTACTATGCACATTTCTGATATACGTATGTACAATTAATATGCAAAATAAGAACTTCCTATCTTGAAATCTAGGAGGAGCTATCAAGACAAATGATGTACCCAATATCAAATCTTTTGCCCCCCCCCCCCCCCCCCCCCAAAATGAATGAGTTAAACAGTTGATACTTTTCTCATAAATGATAAAATCAAAATCCAAGCAGTATGCATATCTATGTGCAATAATAATAATAAACAAGAGGCCAATGGGCCACATCGCTCACCTGAGCACATTGGCTAGGCAAAAAGCACAACTCGGTTCAGTATTAAAAAAGATTCGGGGGGGGGGGGGGGGGGGGGAGGGGGAGTTTGAATTTTAAACTACCTGATGATGCTTCCATGTCAATATAACAAATGGCTTTGTTGTCCTTGAGAAGATTTTAAAAAAAATTTCCCATATATTCCTTTGTAAAAATTTGATCCCCCATTGTTTCTCCTCCCTATCCCAGTGGTCATCATTTGAACAAACTGGAATCTACACAACCTGAGGATGCTTCCATATCAATATGACTAAACATAGCTTTTCCGTTTTTGAGAAGAAATATTTTTCTATATGTTCTTATGTTAAACTTTCGATCCCCCATTGGGCCCCACCCTACCCCTGGGGGTCATCATTTTAACAAATTTCAATCTACACTACCTGAGGATGCTTCCACATAAATATGATCAATCAGGGCTTTGCTGTTCCTGAGAGGAAGATTTTTAAAATTTTTCCTATATATTTCTATGTAAAACCTTGATCATCCATTGTGGCCCCGCCCTACCCCTGGGGGTCTTCATTTGAACAAACTTCAATCTACACTACCTGAGGATGCTTCCATATAAATATGACTCATCATGGCTTTGCTGTTCTTGAGAAGAAGATTTTTAAAGATTTTTCCTTTATATTTCTATGTAGAACTTTGATCCTCCATTGTGGCCCAGCCCTACCTCCGGGGGTCATCATTTGAACAAACTTGAATCTACACTACCCGAGGATGCTTCCACATGAGTTTCATCTTTCCTGGCGCTGTGGTTCTTGAGAAGAAGATTTTTAAAAGATGCTATTAATTTTTTACCAATTCTTTATTATCTCCCCTTGAAAGAGGGCATGGCCCTTCATTTGAACAAATTTGAATCCCCTTCACCCAAGGATACTTTGCGGCAAGTTTGGTTGAAATTGGCCCAGTGGTTCTTGAGATGAAGTCGAAAATGTTAAAAGTTCACAGACAGACGGACGCCGGACAAAAAGTGATCAGAAAAGCTCACTTGAGCCTTCAGCTCAGGTGAGCTAAAAAGTTTGAAAGCAGGAGGAGTTGTTCAGACAAATAATGTACCCTTTTGACAGCCACCTGACCATTTCAATATCAAGATTTTTCCTACAAAAAATCCTGTTAAAATTGAATAAAAACAAAAAAACTTTTTTTCCAGTTTTTATTTTCCACTTGCTAACACTGTGGTGATAAACTCTCATTCCAAAGTCTCTGTCTGTATAATCTATATTGAGAGAACACCATCATAGACTAGAAAATCAAGCTGTTGACCACAATCAATCCTTAATGTTAAAATACTTAAGCATCATCATGTTTACATTGTATCATCAATAAAGTTAGTATCAGACACTGACTTGAGTTTCTGAAGTCTCTAAATTTAATGAACATGTTTATAATAAATACATTTTAAGTTCTGAGAATTCATACATTCAAATAAAGAATAGAAGACAGAAATATGTGGTAAAAATTCATGAAAATAAAATCCCCACCCACAACATTCACCTGTCCAATGATGATAATTAACTAATGCTTAACAAAACAATTCATGAATAAATATTTGTTTTTAAAGCCCATTTACAATATCATGCAGCAAAAATGGTGTATTTAAAATAAAATGCTCAATTTATCTTTCTGAGAATCTGGCAATCAATAGACATACATGTACTCATTTAGCATCACAACATTTGCATGAAGATTGGGTATGTATTCATTTTATGGCATTAGATGTCAACTGATTAGTATTAAGAGTATATTTTTGCAATTGTCTTTGTTAATTTGGCAGCTAGAAAGGCCAGTCTACAGGTATAAAGTTTTGCCCTTGGAACATTACTACGGGCCATATCACAGAGAATCCATGTAAAGTCAAGACAAAGATACTTCATCACATCATATCACCAGGCGTCCACCCAAATCTGTATAACTCAGTCTGTCTAAAATATCTGATGTTCCCATTCTTGAAATTTTCAGGAGAAATCCCTGATATTTTGGTTTCTTCTCTGCTGCAGATGGTTATGTCTGTTTGGACAATATTTGTATTTTGTGTTTATGAAGATAGTTTTCTTTAGCTTAATAAGTTCCGAATTTCTTTGTGTATGTGACATAAGAAGTCTACGTATGAAGCACTTCCACTATGTCCTTTGTCTTCTACAAGGAAGTGGTTAAACCATGGCTCCAACTTGTCCCGCTGTCGAACAATTGTTAACTGTAAAGAGATCATACATGTGTGTCAAAATTTTTTTAAATAATTAAAGAAAATGAACTACTGATAATTCAAATTCACTTGTTTCTTACCTTCATATATCTACCCCGTTCACTTCGTATTGAATTGATTACATCCCTTAATTTCTGTGATACAGGATTATCAAGGTCAATCAATTTACACTGAAAGGAAATCAAAACCAATCTTCAAAATATACCAGTGAAATGTACATAATGTGAATAACTTCCTGAAGAAAGATATTGCTTTATAAAAATAATTTCTTTCAAAAATAAGAACATACTTGAAGACCATCTCTACATTTTAAAACTCATGACAAAACCACAAATACTGTTACTCAGTTTTACACTGGAAAGGTCACACTTACCTTATCAATGTCTATCTGGGCAGCACTTTGTACTGAAAACACCTGTTGAACCCAGTGTGGCTCTACATTGTGACCAATCCATAAGAACATGGAAATACCATTCTCTGTAAAACATAAGGAATTAAGCTTGTGTTTCTCATCTTAAGAATCAATAACTAGGTTATTAACATAGGAATGGCATAATCTATCGACATATAGTGAACATAAATAATACACAGCAACATACCTAGGAGATACACGCCATTATCTCGGAGTCTTTCTGCAGAACATCTGATGGCTGGAGGAATTCGGTCTCCATGGGATTCCAAGTCATGCTGCAAAATTCCAGATGTTAAAGCATAAATTCTCTTACTCTAAAATGATAACATACATGCATCTTTCATGATTTAAGCATTATCAATACAGCATTATAAAACTAACTGACCATGGGTAACAGCCTTGGATAGAAGAACACTTGAGTTGATTCAACATCCATAGAATTGAGTTTATGCATAAGGTAACTTCTATCATCGGTAGATATTTCAGATCCTGTAAAACAGACATAGAAAAATGATTTGAGAATTTTTATCATGTTATAAATCCCTAATTACACATGTAAGTAAAACTCGGAACAGCTCTATCAACATGTAGTTCCAGTTACTACCATTTCATTATAGTAGAAATAATTACATGCACTGCAAACCTAAAAGGACTGAAAATTGCTTTGTACTGTACATGATTCTTTTTAATCATTGTTTTGTATTATATACATATAGTACACAAGACTTTGATATAAGCAGATATTCACTAACAGTGTTTTTGCAAGGAAAAATTACTTATCAAATCCCTGTATATAAGAAGAGTCTCAACCCTTACCACCTTGTAGAGCATCGCTTTTAATGACACAGTTGGCGTACAGAGGGAGGAGTTTCATTGACTCTGGCAGAATCAGCTGACCTACAGAAGAGGGGGAGGCACAATTCTTCCTGTAACAGGCCAGAATCTGGGCTACCTGGTTCATTACTCCCTCCCTCACCTGCTTGGGGTTAGAGTTCAGGCCTGTTTTGACAGCTGTAATGAAAATTCAAATCAAATTTACCTACTCTATACCTAAAATCAACTGCCTGGATTATGTCAATGTTATATACATGTGCATTCAACATTTATTAATGAAGTAGTTTTCAAAAGGTAAATACACAAGGATATTTAACAAGATTGATGATAATACTGCAGTGTCAAAGAAAATATGTACCGTGTTTGGCCATGTAATTGATGAGGGTATCTAACTCGGTGTTTCTGAAGAGGTCAGCCATTTGAGTACAGCAGTTTAGAGACAGGTTGTGTATCCTTAGTCTCCTCTGTCCTCCAACACTGGTAAACAGCACTGCTACCTAAAACATGACCAAGAATTCAAATAATTACACATAGTTTATTTAGACAAGCAAATATTAATAATGAGTGTTTTGAATGGTTTGTTACCTGAATATATGCACCATCAGCTTCATTTAATTTATCATCATGTTTAATCTCAACATTAATAGCTTGTTCTTTGTCTATAGCTGCCAGCTCAACATCTGTTGTGTTAGACATGTAGAAATTGCCCAGGAAGTCTACAGCTCGAATACCTGTAACCAAGCCAGCAAAAAAGTGTTGATAAGAAGGCAATTTTAAAATTTTTGGAATGGCCATTAATAACACCTGTCAATATTTCTCATTGAGTGACCAGACTTACCTGTACTGGCTCTGACACGAAGAATAGCATCAAAAGCTGTCTGGTTCTTTACATTATGCTTCAGATCTTCCAGGAAACGATCACCATCCAAGTCAGCCTGTAAAACAAAGTAATTCTTGTCAACAAAACTGGCACAGTGCCCACCTTGGAGCATTTATAAACTGCAGGTCTCTCTATCAATACGGAATCACAGAGGATAGGTTAAATTTTAATGACTGGCACACCCAACCCAAAAGGTGAAGAACATATAACATTAGGTCATTAAGGATATCAATTCACACACACAAGGTGAAATCTGCTTCACATTTATAACTTACTCTGTCCTCCTCAACCTAAGAATGTAAAACAGGACAACAGTGTTTTCTGTAAAATCAGTTTTTACATGTATGTGTATTAGTACATGTATCAAATAAAACCCTCTATAACTTATGATACATTTTCCTGTAAGCTTTTTAATGTTTATTGGATTCACATGTAAATATGTGTGATTTGTACACACCTGAAAGTAGCTGTACTTGTATATATTTCCTCCTGTGAGACGACACACTTCTGATATTGTGGCAATATCGATGTATGCGTTAGGGAACAAAAACAAGTCCACACTACAACCTGCAGTGACACACTCCTGGCCTAGCTTAGTGTAGAAGTTGCTCTGGGGAGTCAGAATTGTCTGCAATATAATATTTTCATGACATAGATCAAATACACCTTAATTTTAACATTCACTCAAATATTAAAGCATGCTTAATACATTTTGTACATTACTACTACATGTATTTTTTACTTTTTCTTTCTCAGTTCCTAGAAGTTTCCGGTCATCCCTATTCTTTAATTTTCCTGGAGCCTCTGCTATTGGCAGAGAAGTATGAAATATGTACAGTTTTCCACTACGATCAGCAGACTTTAAAGCATCTAAGCCGGCTTGAATGACTGGCCCTAATACAGTTTCTGTCTCTCTAGACTCTGCAAACATCTGAGGGATCTGTGATAACAAACTGTCAATGACTGCCTCAGATTCTGAAAGTTTCACAAGAAATCCATCCAACAATGGCACAAACACATCATCCAAGTCTGATACAACCAACATCTGGGGCTGGGCCAAGTTACCCTGGAAAACAAAATCAAAGACACTGACACTACTGTATGATTCTATTGTTCTATGATATTCAAAATTCTTTTTTCTAATTGAGCATGTTAGATGGAAATAAGTGGCATACCTTTACATTATAGAAATGAATTTCTTTAGCATATGTAACAAATCCAACTCGGATTTCTGACTCATCCTGACCAACTTCTCTGCAGAAAAAAAAGAAGAATCTTAAAAAAAAATTTAATAGGGACCTCATACTTTTCTCTCTTGAATTTCTCAATAAATGAATTTATTTAATGTTCATATGATTGATTAAATTGTATTTCATGCTTACTTGAACAGATATTCAACAAGCAGTCAATCAAGAGCAAAGGTTTCATTGCAGTAAAAAACAGATAAATTAAAACAGTGAATACATACTTTGGCAGATTAACTAAGACATCTTCTTTTAATCTCTCGCATATCAAATGTACTAATCCACTTTTTATACTGTTATAGGACACATCAATCATAAAAATAAATGCTGGTGCATTTGGCAATGTTCCATTCTGCAAATTCATATAAATCATATTAAAACTTCATTTTTAATACAGCAAATCAACTGCAACAAATCACAACTTAAACTCAGGTTAAGTTTATAAGTATAACTTACCTTACAATAATCTTTTGTAGCTACAAATTCATAGGAGCCTAAACACAGTTCTGGTCTGTCATAACTATCAATTCTTCTTCCTGTGTGGTCCAGATGTGCAAAATACTCTGCTGGCACTACAAAGGAGAACAAAATAAAGCATATAACAAATGTCAATTAAAAACAATTCTCAACTTCAAACACTTATTTCAATCAAAGCTGAGCCCCCCCCCCCCCCCCCCATGTCCCTTATTCAAATTTAAAACTACCAAATTCTGCTAGCTTGTTGATAGTCTTAAGCATTGAGCATTGAAGTACTCCATTTGTAAATAATGTGAAGATAACATTTTTCAAACCCCCATAAAAAAGAAAGTCACCATCAGTAGCTGCTCCACAAAACACACACTGAAATCTCCTCCCTCCATCAATAAACATCATATTGGGATTCATGTAGGCTTTACATCTCTTACATCTTACTGGTCCTATCTCCCCAAGATTTACAATTGGAGGATTCAGCTGAAGATGAAAACATCAAATTCATTTAGTTGTACTGTTCATTGAGATGTAACGCATTTTACTGTTTCACAAAAATTGTAATGCTAATGACACTTGTCATTTTTACAACAAATATAATACCTCTTCTTCTGGGAGTTTAGCGAATGGATTGATGCTTAGAGAAAATGGTACATGACAGCTCTTTAACATATCCGAGGTACAGGGAACATTGTACATTGTACTCCTCATAAAACGAGGGTTACAATTTCCTTAAAAAAATAAATAATAAAAATATTTTAAAAAACAAACCAATTTATATTCAGTGTTCATAATTCAGCTTACATCTGATGTTGAAGTAGCTAGTGGTATTTAATCTTTATGACTAATATTTCCTTTCAACTAATGGAACTGGTTTCCAGTAACCAATTTTCATTACTAAGATGTACTCAAGAACCTTACAAAAATTTCTCGTATGTAAATTGAGGTTATTTTAGAGTGATATTTACAAAACAAAACAAGTTTCCATGCAAACACCAAATCATGTGCATAGACAGTGTAACTTAATTTTTTTTTTGGTTTGTATAGGGTAGAGATAAAGTCACCCATTCCATCATATTTTGTACCCATATTGCATTCAGACCTTACCTTGATCCTGTACAGTAAAATTAGTTGTAACTGATGGTGGTACTGCCCCTTTGGCAGTTTGGAAAACCCCACTCCTATTGGCTCTGTCGTCTTCTATCACTTGAATCTGTGAATTAGAGAGAAAATGTTTTAGAGTATCTTTACATTTACTGTATGTATTTCATAATCTTTATGACCATAGTTCAAGTAAATGAGGTCAATCAGTACCATATTATTGTATACTTACTGGACTAGGCATCTGGTCAGGGTCCAGTTTTTTAGGTCCAGATGGCTGCTGCATCCCACCTGGCCCTGCCATGGGTTGAGCTCCTGGGTAGTTGGGTGGGAAGGACTGCCCTGGCATGGTTCCTCCTGGATATCGTGGCTGTCCTCCTGTTTGTGGTGGCATCTGCCCTGGGATTGTCTGGCCAGGCTGAGGAGGAAACTGACCAGGTCCAGAACCTCCATACTGATTTGAAGAAGGTAAACCACCAGGTCCTGGGGGAGGAGGAAATGAACCAGGGCCAGGCTGAGACATTATACCAGGACCAGATGGAGGTCCACTTGGTGGACCTTGTCCGTACCTATCTGTCATGGACAGTCCAGAAGGGGGTCCTTGATTCATCCCTGTAGGTGGGCCTGATGAGGGACCAGGCCTAGAATGTGGGGGCATACCACCCATCGATGATGAAACTGGAGGCATTCCTGGTGTTGTAGGTGGTGGTCCAGCCATTCCTCCAGATCGACTTGTTGGGGGACCTGGTAATCCTCCCATCTGACCTGTGGGTGGAGCCACTCCATACTGACTTGTGGGTGGAGCTCCCCCATACTGACTTGTGGGTGGAGCCCCTCCGTACTGACTTGTGGGTGGAGCCCCTCCATACTGACTTGTGGGTGGAGCCCCTCCGTACTGGCTTGTGGGTGGAGCTCCTCCATACTGACTTGTGGGTGGAGTCCCTCCATACTGGCTTGTTGGTGGTCCCCCACTATAATGGCTTGTAGGAGGACCTCCGCCATACTGACTTGTGGGAGGACCTCCACCATACTGGCTTGTGGGAGGGCCTCCACCAAACTGACTTGTGGGTGGACCTCCTAACTGGCCTGGGGCAGGTCCTCCCATATGGCTAGTAGGTGGCCGTGTTGTGCCACCCATTTGACCTGGTGGAGGTAACCCAGAACTACCTTGTGTGTTTGGGCCACCAGGTGGAAACACACGTGGCTGTCCTGATGATGTAGGAGCACCAAAGTTTTGCTGAAAAGATATGTTGAATATTAATCTTCAACAAGATGTGTTTGTGAAACACAGATGCCCCTTGCATATGGCAGCTAATGGTTGAAGTAATTTTTTTTTCCCAATGTAAATCAAACTCAAGGTCAAGGTCTTGAGGTCAAAATGTTAGTCTCAAAGAAAGCTTTTGGCACAACAAATACACCTATGAAAAATGAGAGCACTATCATCAACCATTTAGATGTTGTGGGCATGGTTTAAGATTTTCAAAAGTAGGTCAAACTCCAAAGTCTTAAGGCAAAAAATGTTGGCATCCAAAGAGATGTTTTGTCACAAGGAATATACATGTAAAATATGAAAACCATAGCTCCAACTATTCAGAAGTCAAGGGCAAGGTTAAAGTTTGTCAAAAGTAGGTCAAACTCCAAGGCCAAAGATAGAAGGTTAAAAAAGTTGATACCTAAAGGGAAAGGTTTCGTCACAAGGTATACAAATTTGAAAAATGAAAGCCCTAGCATCAACTGTTCAGAAGTAATGGGCAAGGTTAAAGTTTTTAAAAAGTAAGCAACTCATAGGTCAAGGTCCTGAGGTCAAAAAAGTTGATATCGAAGAGAAAAGGTCTTGTAAAAAGATATACACTTATGAAAAATAAAAGCCTTAGCATTTAGGTATGTCACTCGACAGCTTTTGAGAAAAGTTTGATCAGAACCTCTAACTTCAACATTATTTATTATAATTCAATTTTTTATGACAAATTTGAATTTAAAAATGCAAATTATACAATATTCAATTTAAAAACTGCTCACAAAACTGTAGTAAAGAAACAAGATTTATGGGGGATTATTTCTTGTGGTGGAAGGATATTTAGAATAAAATTCTTTAAATCTATGCATTTGTTTGATTTGATATCTTGGAACTTTAGCTCTATATATTTTTACTTATGAGAATTTTTTTCATTATCATATACTATGAATATTAAATATACATGTAGCTTTCAGTTAATATTTTCATAACAAATATTACACATTAATTAACGAACTTTGCCAAAAAGTGAAGATATATTTTAAGTTTTCACCTAAAAAGTGCATATTTTGATTTATATAAATTTACATCACTGATCCAAACTTTTTCCATTTAACTGATCAGCAATAAAATCATAAAAAGCTTGACAGAGGAGAATACTTTATTGCCTATCTAGATTTTTAATACACCAAATATGATATTTTTTAGTGCAAAAAAGTCACACAATACTATTAATTTGCAGGATTTTTTCAATACTAAATATCATTCAATCTATTTTACATAAAATAAAATTATATTTATTGCCATGATTATATTTGGTAAAAAATTGTTAACCTAAAAATTACAATTTAAGTGCAAAAAGGTCAAGTTTAATGTACTGTTGTTCACCAACTTCCAATCTTCTTTGCAATTTTGAATCATGCTATATGAGTAGTTATCTAAAATATACTTATCAAAAACCAAGGTAAAAAGTGGTTTAAGTTTTTTAAAAATGGGAGAAACCCAAGGTCAAGGTCATGAGATAAAAAACCCATAGAAAGGTCTAGTTATAAGGAATAAACATGTGAAATTTGTAAGCCCTAGCCCCAACCACTGAAATGTTTTGGCCAAGGTTAAATTTTTGCAGACAAACAGACCAAAAATTATATGCCCCTGAATCTTTGTTACGGGGGCATAAAAAATATATACAAAGTGGATATACAGATTCAATGTATTTTTCACTATATGTGTACTTACATTTGGACCAGGACCCCTTGGCTGAGATATATGCATTGCATTCAAACCATTTGAAATCTGGAAACCAAAAAAATCAATCATGAAACAATAATCACAGACATCACATTCTTTTAAAAATCTGGCACTAGTCAAGGACCCCCCCCCCTCCCCCCTAACCCCCAGAGGTCCTCCCCTAAAATCAGCAAATAATTATCATTATTCTATAATTTTAAATTTCCTGCTTATTTATCACATTAAAGAATTAATCTGTACAATAGAAATTAATAAATGCAATTCATGATATATTAAAGCTAGAGAAATTTAATGAATTGTCTAGAGTTCTAATTTGTTTATTCATTTAAGCTGGGATTACATGTATTTTTAATAGAGATAATTACTTCAGCAAAAATTTCTGACATTTGAGTCAGCCAAAGGTGGAATAACAAACACCTATATCACAAAGATTTCTTAAAATTTCATTGGAGGAGTTACACAAATGATATTATAAAAGAAGGCATCCCATTTTTGTTTTGAAATAAGCACATGATTTGATTTAAAATACTTATAAAGTGCACCAATTCATGACCCATTTGTAAATTTCAAAGAATTTCCTAATTCTTCCCCTGTACCATTCCCAATGTCAAAAAACATTAATTTTTCCCAATTTTGAGACTATAGATTTCAATTCAACTGTCGAGGAACAAACTTTGATGACATCACAATTCTTTTCACGTGAAACATTGTACTAGTTAACTAAATTTTTCACTTCCTCTTAAATCATAAAGTAGAAATCGGTTGAAAAATGGTGATTAATGAGTAAAACAATGAAGATGTTCTTTATTCTTTAAAACATGGATTAATAGTAAATGAAGTAAGAAGAAAAGTAAAATAAATATCATTTGTTGATAAGACAGAAAATTGGTTATAACTTAGTCTCGTCCGTTAGCCATATACGGTAAGACTGAGCCCTAGAGATTGTAACATTATGTATCTAATGCTTGTGATTTAAAAATCAAAAGCCTGAAAGGCTTCAATGGCGTCAAATATGAAAAACAATTTTAAAAGTTCTTTTGAATTAAATATGAAATTAAACAATGCTAAAAAAAAACAAGAGGCCCAAGGGCCTTAATGGTCACCTGAGTACAATACAACAATTTAGAGGATACATAAACTGATAAATGAAGCTTTGTTGCCCAAAAGCAAGAAAAATAGTATGATTAGCATCAACAAAATAATTGGTCTAGTATTCATCTGCTCCCCCCACATACGTTAATATTGATCCCAAGTCTTCATAATCTCTTTGTATACAGGACTTACCTGACTTGCTGATGATGGAGTTCTCTGTTGAGGAGGCATGCCTGGACCCATATTGTTTTGCATACTTGTAGTAGGTTTTGGAAAGTTATTCATATCCGGAGGTTTTCCAGGAATATTTCTGCAACATTGAAAATTACAAATAAAAAACCATGGCTCACTTCTTTATGATAATGGATCACTGGTTGAAAGCTCTGTGATTTAGTAAGTTGACTAAGCATGAAAAAGAAATATCTTCAATTGAAAAATAGCCAGGATTGTCCCTAAGAACTGAAATAGCAGGGGACATTAAAAAAGTAGAAGGGGTCTGGGGTTTCTCCCCTAAGAGGGGTTTGAGGGGGAATACCAGAATAACCGGGGATTGTGTCATTATACGCAGGGGAATTCCCTGGCCCCTGGGTCTTAGGGACAAGCCTGAATAGTGAATAGCTAAAGTCTTTTTACCCTGGTTGACCCATGTTTGGATACTGAGGCCCATTAGCTGTAGGTGGAGTCATATACTGTCCTGGCCCTGGTTTAGGTGGTACACCATAACCTGTAAAATACAATTACAAACTGCAAAAGAAAGTGAAAGTATGGCTGGACTGGTAAGTATTCACTTTTTGATTAGAATGAGATCTGGAGTGAATAATGTAAATTGCTATGTGGATATATATGTGTAACTTATCAGAAACATGGTCTATGGCCAAGGTCAATTACAGTAGAGGTAATTAAAACATCTTCAATAATGGCTGCCAAGACAAAATTCTTTATCTCAAGTTCCTACATTTGCTTTTTGAATAGGCATGAGAAAATATTCTGTACATACGTCTATATCAGAAAATTATGTGGAAACAGATGATAGAAACTCAATACCAGGCAATAATTACGTCATGAAAAACCATCATTTGAACAAAAATTTAGTGCTTATTTTCATTATGAGATTTACATACATAAAAACCAGTGATAGAAAACTTATTTGAAGCTTATGGCAGTACCTAGGTGCTCATTAATAGCTTAAACAGGCCAAAGATGAGTGTGAATTTCTAGACATGAGTTATAAAGGACTGTCTCAAAATTTATTGGAGGACTACGTCCAAATAGTCAGGTAAACTTTATCTCATCTCAGATTATCATAAAACCCTAGTCAATCAGATATTTGAACATCAAACAGAAAAAAAATTACAATGTAAATGATGGTACTTTATTGTGTTTACATACAAAACTCTATACTTAATAATTAATCTCATAAAGAATAACAGCTTTCTTAATTACACTTTTGAAATCATTTTAACAGCTCTCACCTCCTGGACTATTCATGTGACCAGGACCTGGGGGTCTCATTTGTCCTCCTGGGTTCATACCAGGTGCCCCATACCCTGTGGGAGGCATTTGTCCTTGTGTACTTCCCGGGTAGTTGGGATTCATTGTGTCATTTTCTTGTAGCTATTCTGAAATTTAAGAAATATTATAACCATTCCATTCTAATAAAATAGAGAGTCATATAATGTATTGCTAGACATACCAAAACACACTGTCAGTGAACTTACTACATTAACAAACAATTTTCCATCTCCCTTCTGCAAAAGGAATAGGGGATCCGATTGAATCCCAATTTTAATACACATGGAATACCTAAATACTGCCTATATTAATAATTAGCAAACAAAACTGTTACCATGCATTTTGGTACATCTTCATTATTGAAAATTTCAACAAACATACGCCCTTTACAGTATTTTTTTTCTGCAAGTCACTGTGTGCATTATCTCATACATACTGTCAATGTCATTCACGTGTATATAGAGTTATAACCATTATAAACACCTTCCTTATTCCCATATCAATAGTTCTACTATATGCACTAAAAAAAAGTCAAACAGTTCTTCCATTAAGTACACTGACTTTCATATTGATGAGTGTGCAGTAAATATTCTGTTACCTAAGAATATGTCAATGGAGAACACCGGTGTGAACTGCGAAATTTCATCAAACATTGGATTCTTTACCTGATAACATGTACCTGTTTTCGAGAATCTGCCTTGTATTTAAATGTATTCAGTAATTTCACTTCAGAGGTACACTATATTACAGTGTTAACACGAGTCAAAACATACGAAGTGTTTGCCACGTACTGAAGAATGACATCCGGTGGAACACATGCGCAATCGTGCCACGTAAATTTTTGTTGCATTGTGGGAGAAACCTGTCGCTTCCGTCAACAAATGTCTCAAATTAGACTTCAAGGGGAAAAAAATACTAAAAATATATTGATAGCGGGGATGAAAAGGAATTTTAATTGAAACACGGAACAACAAAGAATCAGATTTAGTATATCATGGAGTATTTTATTCAGCATTCCCACTGAGTATTATTATCTAGGTAAAATAATGCACTGGACACCAACAGTTCTGAATGACTACTTTGTTATTGTTAACGGTTTCAACTTTTTAGGATATTTTATACTTTTGGTTCATATCATGCTTGCAGATCTATCTACATACAACTTTCCGGTTATAATATGGTGGTGGAAAAACGTATATCCCCACGAAGATTTAACGTCTTTTAAATACATAGACTGTGGGGGTTATCGTGCCTGTTTGTCAACTTCAGATAGGTTTTACCTGGATGACTCAAGGACTAAAGGAATAATATTCTATGGTACAAGAGTTAATCCTCACGACCTACCTTTACCAAGGAAATTATGGCATGTGTGGAACTTGATTCACGAGGAATCTCCAATGAATAATTATCTGTTATCACACGAGGAATTCATTTCGCTTTTTAACTTCACTGCAACATTTAGAAGGGAATCAGATTATCCGTTAACAACTCAAAGTATTTATTCTTTGGATTACTTAACGAAAAGAAAACCAATGTCTACTGAAGAGAAAAACAGGAAAATACGAGAAAGTGGCAATGCTCCTGTCTTATATGTGCAGTCACATTCAGACGTTGCATCTGACAGAGATGCCTATGTTGAGCAGTTGATGAGATATGTAAAGATTGATTCATTTGGAAAATGTCTTCACAACAAAGATCTCCCAGAATCCATGAGAGAAGCTGTGATTTCTTATGAGGATGAACAATTCATGGATTTCATTTCCTACTATAAATTTCACATTGCTTTTGAAAATGCTATTTGCAGAGACTACATGACCGAGAAATTGTTTCGAGCTCTTCATGTGGGCTCTGTCCCTATATATATGGGATCACCTGATGTTCAAGATTGGATGCCTAATAATAGAAGTGTAATTTTGGCACGTGATTTTGGTTCTCCGGAAGAATTAGCAAAGTATTTGGAGTATTTGAATAAAAATGATGAAGAGTATAACAAATTCTTAGAATACAAATCACCTGGGGGGATAACAAATTCCTTTTTAAAAAATCATTTACAAGACCGCAGTTGGAGTACGCACCCGTCAGAGTCAACTGAAAGTAATGATCTCAATAAGTTTGAGGGGTTTGAATGTTTTGTTTGTAGAAAATTACATGAAGTGTTTGTAGGTGATGGAGACAAATTTGCGAAGGTGAACTTTTCACATAAAGCCAACAATTCACACATGGGTTGTCCAGAACCAAGAAAATTTTCACTGTCAACATTAAATTTCAGTAGTGGGTAAAAAATTAATTTATCTTCAATGTTTTAGTTATATCAGTTGTTTATTGCATAACAAATCTAAATGTCTGTCATATTGTATACATGTGAATCGTGTTCATCCCTTTTGATGCATTTTTATTGTTTTAGGTCAACTGACTTCCATTGGACTAAACTGTATGCTCAGCAGAAAAATACTGCCACAGCAGCTCGGAGAATGGTGGAGTCTGGGGAGAAATATTCCAGTGAATTATATAAATAAATATATATATATTATAAATGGTGAGCTTATTTTTTTACCCTATATATATAGAGAGAAAGAAAACAGAAATTCACTTTATAAGAATACTCAATTCCGACCAAACCAGGGGTTGAACTCCCGACCTACGGAATCTGCCTCCTACCAGGACAGGTACAGCGCGCTGGACCGCTCGGTCATCTAAGGAAGGCAAAAATCTTGCTTTCGATGGAATTCTATTTAATATATATATATATATATATATATATATATATATATATATATATATATATATATATATATATATATATATATATATATATATATATATATATATATATATATATATATATATATAATTATTGTTAACACCCTGCATTGTGAACAGAGTAATAGACGGGTCCGGGTAGTGATTATATTACTCAGTACGAGTACTGTAAGTAACATCATGAACATATTGCATTAAATGCTTTCCAAGTTTAATCTTTAAAGATGTCTCGGAATTACACTACAGTAAAAGAGACTCGATACAATTACAACGTATTAATTTATTTGTCGTGTTTTAAACGCATATATTAGTATGTTAGTTAATACAAATAATGCGCCCACATTTCTTGTTCCGAATTTAGATGCATTTTTGATCCTCTGTTAAAAAAAATTAAAACAAAACAAACTTCAAACATCACAAGATCAGATGTACGGGTGTCGAACATGCAACGAAGGCCGTCGGAACGGGGGAGGGTGTGATCTTCTTTCCTTTTTTTTTTAAATATTTCATTGGTGATGCTGGACCTATCTGTAACATTCAATGTAACTGACCATCAAATCCTCATAAGGCACCTTAAATTCATTTCTGACATTACTAGTCCAGCACTTGAATGGATAAGACCCTATCTAACAGGAAGTTTACGCAAAAGGCAGTCGATCATCGGAATTACACTTCCAAAGGACTTTGATGTAAATGACTATCAAATCCTCGTAAGGCATCTTAAGTTTTCTTATGGTATTACTGACCAGTGCAGCACTTGCATGAATAAGACTCTGCCTAACTGGCATTACGCAAAAGGTTGTCACGGGAACTACACACAAAGGACTTAACTGTAATTGACCATTAAGTCCTCATAGGCAATCTACTGATGCAGCACTTGCACTGTTAAAACCCCACTTAACTGGTAGTACGCATGCAATAGGTACAGTAGTCATCGGATATACACATTCAAAGGACTTTGTGCTTCCTAGTGGAGTTCCTCCATGCTCGGTTTTCGGGTCCAGAATCTAAGCAATGATCTGCCACAGACATGCTGTAATATATATAATGTACTTTGCTACGCGCTTTCACTTTTGACACATGGAACACATCGCAATGTTCCGACATTATATCATATACAGGCCCATAGGAAGCAATTTCATGGGGGTGGGGGGTGGAGGCACAACCTATTGAAAATTTTGACAAGCATAAAAAAGGTCACCAGACATTACTTTTGAGGGACACAAACGGTAAATTAATTTTGTTTTCTTTTGCAGTTTATAGTTGCAAAATTATTGGGTGTGGGGTAGAGGAAGCTCCCCTCATCATCACGGTTCCTAAGGACCTGGTATTATAGAGAGTGCTATTGCATCATGAATTATGTACTGGTTTTCGATTGCATACGTGTGGCCGAGACTCTGAAGCGATGCTGGAAGTACTTTAAAAAGATTGATCTCCTTATTGATCTAATTATTTAAAACGAGGTATTTATCTAAGGAATGTTTTTAAGTTTTGTGTGAGTTATTGGTGTGTAAATCACACAGACTTGTCACGTAGGCATATTTCATGAAGCGCGCTAGCACTTCATGAAAAATATGCCTACGAGCAAGTCTGTGTGATTTACACACCAATAATTCATACTAAACTTAAAAACATTCCTTATATTTACATTTTCAAAAGCACCCAAAATATATTCAATGTTTGAATTATTCGCTGCCCTATAAGCGCGAGTTTCCACGCGTGAGTATACACAAAAATGGCATTCAAATCAATTTCACAGTTGCTTAGAAGAAAAACTCAGCAAATGTAAATATTTGCATTTTATCATATTATTAAAATGATATGACGCCCTAGTACTTAATAGTGTGACGTCATTTACTTCATTAATATTTCATCAGAAACAAGATGTATTAGTGAAACACTGATGCCCCTGTATAGCAACTTATAGCGAATGTTAAACTTTCTCAAATGCAAATCATATATGTTGGTAACCGAAGTAAGGTCTTGTCTCGAGGAATATACCTGTGAAATATGAAAGCACTAGCAGCAACCACTGAAAAGATATGAAAAAGGTTAAAGTTTTTCAAAAGTAACTCAACCATCAAGGTCAAATGTTCAAATTTAATGGTGCCCAAGAAAAGGCCTTCTCACAAGAAATACACACGTGAATTGAGTGAAATATGAAATACCTAGCACCAACCGTTCAAAAGTTATGGCCAAGGTTGAGGTTTTCAAATAGATCAACACCAAGGTCAAAGTCATAGGGTTAAAGTTGTTGGTATCCAAAGTAAGGACTTGTCACAAGGATTACATATGTGAAGTATGAAAGCCCTAGTACCAACTGTTCAAAAGTTGTGGCCAAGGTTAAAGTTTTCCAAAGGTCAAACTCCAAGGTCAAGGTCAAAGAGTCAAAGTTGTTGGTATCCAAACAAGGATTATTGGTGTGAAGTATGAAAGTCCTAGCACCAACTTTTCAAAAGTTACGACCAAGGTTAAAGTTGGGTAAAATTTTGCAAAACTGGGTCAAATTCCAAGGTCAAAAGGTCAAATATAATGGTACCCAAAGAAAGGTCTTGTCACAAGGAATATACATGTGAAATAAAAAAGCCATAGCTCCAACCAATCAAAAGTTATGGGCAAGGTTAAAGCTTTTGCGAGCAAACAGACAGACAGACGGACGGACAGGAAAAATTATATGCCCCCGAATCTTCGATTACGGGGGCAAAAAAGACGGACTAATTAAGAGTTGTCTTCCGCTACGCTCCCAACATTTGGGAGCGTATAACGGGGACGACAACTCTGGATACAGAATGAATTTTTTTCTCTTTGCTCAAGTAGCACAGTTGTGCACGGCGTATAAGCGCCATTGCAATTTTGCAGAAAAAAATAAATAAAATCGTTTGTACGATCAAGAGATTCGTTTGTATATACATGTATACTATTTTTTAATTCGTTTGTACGATTTTTTAAAATCGTGTGTACGATTTAATGTTTAAAATCGTGTGTACGATTTAATTTTTAAAATCGTTATTTAAACTTAGAAAATCCTTT
>NW_026889751.1:2657500-3057500 GCF_033153115.1 Saccostrea echinata
GGTCATAAAAACCGAAGACATAAACATACCTGAGTCAACCAGCGAGTTAGCGGATCCTGCTTCCAAAACATTTATACGTTTACCAAACACCTTTAGGTCAAGGTTTGAATTGGCATTGAAATCAAATTCAGAGCCACGTATTTGAGAATCTACCGACATATTAAAGTAAACGCCAAAATTCTGAGACTCTCGTTTTACCTCAAAATCTTTTACTTCAAGGTTCTGAAGTTTTGCAATAATTCCGTTTATTTTCATCGATTTGGCGTGAAAATCATGCTTTTGTTTCTCTGTACAAATACCTTGTAACTCAAGAAACAACTGTTTTATGGCAAAGAGTATTCCTACATCTTTTGTGTCGTAAGCTATCTGTAGAATGGAATTTGCGTCATTCTGATTGATCCACTTTCCTGTATATTTTAGCGTCTTTAAACATTGAAGAGCTACTGTCTTATTTCTCGTTTTTAAAAGTTCATCTAAAACAAGCTTGTAACTTTTTTTCCCTGGGATATTTTTCAGAGCTCTAATACATAGGATTTTATAAAATGTTTCCTTGCTCTCTAAAATCTTTGACAAAGACTGTGTCGCTTTTTCTGAGTGAGTATTCCCTAAAGCTGATATAAATAAACATATATCGTCGTGAGGTACATTGTTCTTGAACAGTGTTTCAGTTAGGATAGGAACAACTTTATGGTCCAGTCCTCTGCTTCCTAGTACTCCGAGAACTAAAGCAGCCCGAGTTTTAACATCTTCGTCCAGAGTATTACTCAGAAGCTTACTCAGTATTGAAACCATATCTTCAGAGGGCTTTAACAATTGAGCCACAGAACCTAAGGCAAGATAATGGTCACCCTTCACCTTCTCCTCGGCATCTAAAATTTGCATCAGGATTTTCTGTCCCGACAAAGTTTGCGATGGTCCAAGAAGCGCCAAGAGAAGTGATCTCGACTCTATGTCTGCAATACTTTGTGAGAAAATCATCTTTCCAATGATGGAAATGGCAGATTTGCTTTTTCTTACCAAATCAAGACCAAGTGACAGTCGAAGATTTGGGAATGGGTGACGTAGGAGGTTACCGATATCCTGATGTGCATTACTGTGTTTGTATTCTTCCTCGGTGAAAATCCTCCTGAAAGCGAACTCGTCGATTGGAGAAGACTTGATGTTATTAAATGCTAAAGCTACATGTACATTTTCTAGTTCATCTTCTATATCATCTTCAGCCATTCTCTTCATGGAGACGAGAGATCCGACTGCAAATACACGCCCTTTGAAAGATGGCAAAGGCGACAGATTCGTCTCATCATCGTTTAAAGAGTCGATCACATTCATATTTTTACCTATTTCAAAAAACTCTGACATGGTGATAATTTGAGGGGCCCCAGTCTCTCCCATACATACTTCCTTCTCCTCTCGGTCGGTAATCATGTTCTCTTCATTTTTTACTTCTCTTTTAAAATTAAAGCACTGCATGCCAGTTTCAGATTTTAATCGATGGCGAATCAAATATATTTCCTTTCCATCAATAGTTGATGTCTCTTCCATCTTATCCACGTTTGATGGCGCTGTTTTACAGTCTATGAAGCGAAGTAAACGTGCTATAAAGTTTGCCTGGGCTTCGGTGGAAGAATTGTAGTAAACATTCATGATTTTTCCAGTCATTGTATCCTGAGAAAACATAATTTTAGTGCCCAATAAATTCTTTGCAGATTCCTGGTCGCATGTAGCATTTTTAAAATCTGTTGTTTGGTTTCCAAAATCTGAATGGCAAGTTGCATTCAAAATCTTTAGTATTCCAATAGAGTGATTACTCTGTTTTTTGATAGTAGAAACGGAAAATGTTACGTTCACATTGGAAAAAAATTGTCGAACATCAGCACCATTAGTGTAGGAATCAGTATTCATCATAATGTCACTTTCCATTGTATTGGATATTGATATATTGTAGATATATCTCATGGTGGGATTAAATCCGGGAGCGAAGGGCATCTCACATGTCATTCCTTGCCAACCATTCTCACATGTACATGTATTTGGGGATGTGCAGTTACCATGCGGACTGCAGGACATTTCACAGATTGCCTGGTCGCATGCGCTGCCTGTCCAACCAGGATCGCAGTTGCACGTGTCTGGGCGCACACAGTCTCCGTGGTGGCACATAGATGTACAAACTGGTTCGTCGCAAAATTGACCTGAGTAGCCAAAAGGACATGATGCTGAAATTAAAAGGAGAGATCTTTTAACATCACTCAATCTTATGCCGTGAGTTTAGGTTAGAGAAAATACAGTATATTTTAAAATTATGCTACGCATATTTCTATACCATATTCCAAACATTCCTTCATTGAAGTATTTGTCGTATCTTGTTTGCCTTTCGTTTGAACTTAACTCTTAGCATGTGTTATTTAATATTTAATGTACATGTAATGCATTCAGTTAAAGAAGAAACCTTGTGTAATTGTGATCAATTCAGTGAAAAATGTAGACTTTGAACGATATCTTTCAATTTTGGTAAATTTCAAGAATGATATTTCAGCCTGATTATTAGATCTACAATGTATATAATTATAAGATGTAGAAATGTCTCAATTAATAATTGAGATTTAAAGTAATAATGACAAAAAAAAAACTTACAAAGAGGACTGGGATTGTTTGTCACCTGATTCTCCTTTCTCAGTGTAAGAGGAATAGATATGGCAAGAGCAAGTACAATTACTAAGACAACAGCTGTCACCAATCCAATTATCTTTCTATTCATTGCCTAGACAAAATATAAATAGTCAATTTTAGGCATGTAGGTTTTGAAAGGGGGGCCAAAAAATATTTGACAGCTTACTTGAAAAAAAAAACTTTGACAAGCAAATAAAAAGGTCAATTGTCCAATCTCCAAGATCCTATTTCGTGGGGTGGTGGAGGGGGGAGGTTTCTGAACATTTTTCCCAACCAAATTTAATTAATTGATACATTACCACATCACCATCATTTAACTATATCGCAACTTAAAGTGAGGGGGACCAGCATTTCAATCAACATTTTCAACAGTAACGTCATGTTTCAAAAAAAATGGAGCAGGGCCCTCACCCACCCATCCTCCCCCGGTTCTTTGATACTACATGCCTGAAGTTGATTGCAAAATTAAAAAAAATATTTATATAATACTTTTTCACTTCAGGTCATATGTCGCTCTCCTTCTCTGATTATACCCTTAACAATATGACCTTGACAAGTGACCTTAATTTGAGTCACCTTAATTGACTGGAACTTCAGCAACGTATGATTCAGTAAGTTTTAATGCATTAAAATCAAAGCTCCGAATGTCAAAGTCTAGGCACTATTTTACCATTTCGTTGTCCAGTGACTTTTACCTTTTAGAACTGAAATAACTTTCAATAATCATCAACGATATACTCAAGCCTCAATGAAATCTAATCAGGGGATTTAAAGATATGGTCACTTATTCATTAATGACCTCATTAATTTAGGTATGATCCTGATTCAAGATTTGTTATACACAACAGGATGAGTACTAGTTCAGGAAATGAAATTGATAACTGGAAATATTTTTGGTTAGTAGGAAGTTAAACGTATTGAAGTAAGGAAGTTTCCATATATTTTCTAAGCAGCGTAAAAGATAAGTTAAGAGTTCTCAATTTTTTAAGTGATCTTCATATCATGATATTAACTGAAAAGATGATTACAATATCATTTTCACTGGTCAAAGCACAATCGTAGATGTCTTCGAGTTTGCAAAAATGCTCCCTTTGAACCCCCCCCCCCAATACCTATCGAGAGGGGGTTCCTTGCCTACCCACACTTTGCGCATCAGGTTAAATCTGTGACTTCACACTAGCTACACATCAGCAGAAAGGAATATACGCCACTGAATACGATTGTTTCTTTTGCTGACTGTTGTTAAAAACGCAAGTACCAAATTCTGATATAAATCTGCTTGCACAAAATTTAACTGGCTATCTTTCAACGTTTAATTTCGCACCATTAAAAATTTTTATTATTTTTATTCTTAACCTGCCTGACATTCGTGGCGTCAGGAAATAATTTAATTAATGCTAAATCTTACGATAAAAAGTGTTGTGAGTTTAATTAATTGTGTGTTTTCCAATGGAAAGCATTCTGTAGTTTCAATATATAATTTATAATCTTGACCCATATTTCAGCTCTTATGTCATAACTGATATAACTGGTGAAGTCATAAACTGATATAGATGAAAATGGACTGAAAGATTATTTCCAGGAAAACCTTGTTTTGAAAGCAAATGCATGAAATGCATTTTCAGCTCATTCTTAAAGTTGCTCTGAAGCAAAATTTTGTTTTTCATTTGAGATAAACACGTAAATCATTCCTAAATATTTATACTATCTTTACAATAGTAAATCAGTCCTAAATATTCATACTATCTTTACAAATCAGTCCTAAATGTTCATACCATCTTTACAATATGTCGTGTATTTTTAAAGAAATAATTGATTCAGCAAACAAAAATGTTTCCGTTTGAATTAGGAGACACGTTTAATAATGAATCTGGTTTGTCTGTTATTTTACAACTTTACAAACTTTTGTCGATAAGATTTTAATGACACATATTAAAAACACAAAAAATGGATTCATGGTTTGGTGTATATATTTAAGGAATGAATTTAATAGCTACCCAATTTGTACACTGTACGGTATAAAGTGGGTTGGGGCAGTTTACGCTTTATAAACCGCGAAGCGGTTTATGAAAAAGCGTAAACTGTTCCAACCCACTTTATACCGTATAAATTGGGTAGCTATTATTTTCATTCCTTATAATTTAATTTTCATTCATTTAATTTAAGAAAAAAGATGATTGCCCTTTAAAAATGACTTCCAATTGTGCAAAATTTAAATGTAACGTCAGGCGGATCGATACTTTTTTTGACGCAAGTCATTGTGACGTAGGCAACCCAATTTATACAATATAAAGTAATTTTTTTTATCCAATCAAATGGCGTGTTACAATCAGAATTAAATTAAATTATATATATATATATATATATATATATATATATATATATATATATATATATATATATATATATATATATATATATATATATATAAATTTGGTTATTATTGATGCAAATATCAAATTTCTTTTGAAAAGGTTCTTATGGATTTTCTATGTTGTTCAAAATTATCACTTTTTTGTTGTTCTCCTTTATATGTCTTTAAATCACTCAATCCAAAATTATTGAGAAGTCGTGAAAAAATCAAAATCTTTCCGAGAGTAAATTTCCTTTATATGAACACTGATTCGGTATGTATGTATTTTCATGATTTTTAGAAATTAAAGATGGCTTTCAAATAATGCCTAGATCTCAGTGTTTATCAAGTATATAAGTACGCAAGCTACTCATTCCCAATTTTTTAAAAAAAGTCAGGTTTTCCTTTTCGTGATACTGACGAGTGGTTATAGAGGATGTTTTATTCACACGTCGACATTTTATTACATAAAAGCTCTTTTCATGAGTTGGTTACAAATGATTGCATCCTGTATTATATAATATTTTGATAGTCCATTTTGTTGTCTTCATACAACAATTCTATCACTGCTAGATCTATAAGAAAAAGAGTTCAGAATATACAATGTAAAATGTCAAGGTAACAAACAGTGAACAATCTCATAAATTCAGAAAAGAATGCGACACGTGAACAGAAACACAGACCCCTGGAAACATCGGAGTTAGGATCAGGTGCCTAGGAGGAGTAAAGATCTCCTGTCGACCGGTCACACCCAGTGGCGGATTTAAGGGGGGCGCACCCGCCCCAACCCCCTAAAATTGTCAAAGTTGGCGTAACTCCTAGTTTCGTAGAGAAAATGTAAAAATGTCAACTCGGGAGACTTCATTTTTACCCTACAAAATCTCTAGAATCCAGGAGCTTCCGGGAGCTTCGCCCCCTGGACCCCCACCAGGGCTTCGCCCTGCACCCACTGGGGGCCTCAAAGCGGCCCCCCCCCGACCCCCTGCCTACTTTTGCGCCCCCTCTAACTTCAATTCCTGGATCCGCGCCTGACACTTCTGTATTGATCCCAACCGATTAGTGAAGTAATTGGTAGTCAATGGTATAAAAACAAAGCAATTCATAATAAAATTAAAAACAAACAAAGAAATATTATAGGGTGTGTGTGATAATTTTATTTCGAATTTCTAATTTTGAAATTAATTCTATATAAAAAATATTTACGAATAATATGGCCAGTAAGGTTATCCAAGTAACATACTTTTCCTTGTGGAAGCCAGCACAAGAGCATAATAAGCAACTATAATATTCCTATTAAGTTATGATACTAGTGCAACCTGACTGATAGACGGCCAATATGTTTAATTGAGATGATGGTTAAACTGTTAAAACTAGAATCTTTTCATGTGTTTAACCTTTATTTTTTTTAATGCTGTTGGGCCATTTTCATAGTGATTAATTTATCTTATTTAATATATCTTTTGAAACTAAAAAAAAATTGGAAAAAAGAAACCAGATAATATTTTATGTGAGAGGTTAATCAAGAAACTTTTATCGTTACTGAAGCAGGGTGCATGCTCCAGTTAACGTATAACCTCGTCAGGCCAAATTGAGTGTAAATTGATGTATCATTTATCAAGAGAAGTTTTTAAAAGAGCTACAGTTTGCATGATATTACCATAATATTTTTTTAATCTATAAACATGCATGTACATGTATGTAATACATTGTACTTTGAACAACAATATGAATTCTACATCAATCAATGTATACCTGTTATAGGTTTTGAATTTCATTTAAATGAGGGAAAAAGTTACCTTTTGTCGTGATTTATGGCTTGACGCATCCTCTGTGCTGCTGAAACATAAAATGTATTATTTGACATTCTGATATATATTTGTTTTATTTAAAAATATATTTAAGGATTTCAATACCAGATTTGCTGCAGATCCTCCATGTCCAAACTTGGGGAACTTTATTAGAGCTTTGTACGGCTGTGTCAGACTGTATAACCGTTTATACTTCACAACCAGGAAATGACACACGTTATTAAGATGAGGAAAATTATTATCATTTTTGAAGCACATCCACCAATTAAATATGTTCGCGTCCTTTGATTTTTAAGGAAATTTATACGTTTGAAAAAAAAAAGTTGCAATGGATTGGAAATAAATCTATGGTACATATATAATTATGTTTTTTCCGGTATGTTTTGTCCTTGAATCAAGGTCATATCCAATGTATCATTATGTAGATCACAGATTTAAAAAAAATCAGACGTATGAGAAATCTTATCGATGTAATGAATTCTATAACAGTTGATTAAAATATATTCCATGTATAGACGATCGTGACATACCTGTATGTCATCATGAAGGGATTTTGAAATTGCAGGGTTACATGTAAGAATGGAAATGAAAAAAAAAATTAAAGAGAAAAGAAAACAAGCAAAAGAAAAAAAAGTCCATCGCTTTATTATTTGCAAATAATAAATTTTGACTTTCTTAAAATTATTTGCATATATTACAATCAGGTCCATGCATGGCACCGAATTCGAAAGTGGTGGTCAATTACAAATATTGAAAGGGTGGGATATTGATACATTCATATACTTGAGTTATCAATTTGTTACAGACATATATACGAGAGTCTTGATCCTAACTTTACCTAATGATTTGTAAATAAAAAATTGAAGAGAAAGAAAATAAATCTGCTTTTTGAAAAGGGAGGGTTTTTTTTAGGTTACCTAATGACACGTGTGCGGGAAATTGTGGATTATCCGTGACCAGACTCAGACTTGTAATTAAATGAATCCGATTTCTTTTTCTAGCTTGTGATAAGGTAATTGTAAATTCCGGGATTTCACTTTTATCTTTAGCACAAGGATGAAACGTTATCTTTCTAAACTCTTTTAGACATGTCAATAAAACGAAAGATTGCATTTATCCTTATGTAACGGTATTTCCTTTGGTTTTATGCTAACGTGTAACTTTCCATATATTTAGAACATTAACAATATTTACATGCTCTATGATTGTGAACCATGGTACAATTATCTACTTATGTATGTACATAGTTTACATTGTTTTAAGTATATATGCATTGAGTCATACATAAAAATTCAGTAACATTAAAATGTTCAGTTTTAGATGACCAGACATGTTCATACATTCATCATCAATGCAATGACAATGAGATGTAATGATATAACAATATTTTAAGTTCAGTTAAGCTGGACATTCAATGTAAAATTCCTAGATTTTTTGATCTGTTATTTGTGAATATTATCTTCGAGATCAAAATATGGTTCCACGGTCATATAAAGATAATTTCACTTGGTTTTTAAGTTCAATCAAGAATTTAAAGCAATATGTGAAGAGAACGAACAGTGATTCATCTTAGAAATCCTTTAAACTATACAATAGTGAAACGTCTTGTAAAACCAAAATGTTCATGGATAACAATGCTCACCTGAAACTCCGTTCGAAGTTCGTGAAGTGAGTTATTATTGTTACATGTTATTGCATTAAGACAATATAATGCCATACCTTATGCAACAAAAAGTACAACACAATCAAATGACAATGCAGAGTTTATATTCTGTAACCGATACATAATAGTGAATTGAGTTGTACAACTTTTACGATATACTCAATGATGTAGTATATAAGCATATATTAGTCCGATTACAAGCTTGAGACTTGTTGTAAATTTTATCAAAAATATATATTTCTAAAAAAAAAATATTAATCTTAATAATGATTCGATATTGTTAATATATGGATAGATATTTAAATGTTTTGGAAAATAAATTGTACATTAGGCACCTTCTTTTTTTCATCACTGCATTCAAAAATATAACGAAATTCATTACTTATTTCCTATTTGTTTCGAATTCTGCTGGAAAATGTCCTGAAATCTGTAGCTTTCTATGATGTGATATTCCTTCGTATTCATTTGCCTTGTTGGTCTTTCTTCTAAAGTTCGACACCTGCACTCTTCATTTAGCCGGACAAACTGTTCTCTGGACATCAACTAAGGTTCTATCTTTCGTATCAAACATAAACTATCACAATGTTCTACGACGTTTAGACCCATCATACCTCAAAATTGATAACTAATGATATCCTTTAATATTTACATTTACTAATGTTCGAGATAAATTACAAATAAGGAAATCACTTTTATATCTTCATGAAGCCATTTGCTCATCACGTGACAGAACTACCTTCTCGCTGTATGTGGCTTAGTAATATACTGGGCAAAGCTTGCAGATATTGAATTTAAATAACGTAAATATCTCTTTTTTTGTGAATCAAGGATAAGAATGAGATAAAATGTGAATATAAAAAATAACTGTCTGGATTTTTGGTTTTATGATGATGATCAAACAGTTTGCTCACGTGATAAATTTATGCATAAACGCCTTCGACGTTTATGCAAATATCACGAGAGCAAACTGTTCGTTCAAATCATAAAACCAAGATCTAGACACTTAATTAAAGGATCACATTTTTAAAGAATTCATAACTCAAAAGACGATTAATATGCTAAGTTTGCACAAAAAGAACAAGTAGTTCTTCATTTAGTGTTGTCCAGGTTAGCCAAGATGCTAATTCTTTTTTCTCAAAAGAACCTCCCAAAAGTGCCCCTCGTTAATCAAGAGAATAGACCCAAGAAATTCAACATTTGTAAAGGCTCATTTACTTTTTGCCGACACCGGGGCCTTTGTGTGCTGGCCGGGGGTTTATAAAGCAGGGAGTTGTGAGCCCCAGTCAGTCTCAGACTCAGCTGTGAACTTTAATCATCATGCGTACTTGTGTGCTGCTGTGCGTTTTGGGGTGGGCTGCCGTGTACGGCAAACCCAATAGCGACTGTACAACAGAGCTAGGCAAACTCAGGACCGAGTTGGAATCCATGAAGGAGATACTCAGCAACCTTCAGAGTGAGATCGTGGAGGTCGAGCACAGTGAGTTGTTTTCTATTTAAATATGTTCACTTTTATAAAAATGAAATCAATGCCAGGTTAGCTGGTAACATTACACGAAGAAAAAAGTAGCTTATTCATAATAAGTACGTGAATTACTTAAGTAGACGTAACTTTTAGTATGAAAAGAGAAAATAATTGCAATCATTTGCAATTTTGAATAAAGAGCTATATGCGGTATATGCATATTTTTGGCCGCACAGAAATCAAATTTCGAAAATTTCTTGCAATGTGCTAAATTGTATATTGTCTGAAAAATCTTAATGAACAAAAAATATTATAGATTTGAAGTAGGATATTGGCAATTTTTATTTCAATGACGTCACAAACTATTTGAATTTTTGTCATTTTTCCAAAAGAGGACAAAATAGACAAAATTTGTTCAATTTTTAATATATAATTTATAGAGCGCATCCCTGCTCCATAACAATATTCACAAATTTCATTGATATTATCATTCTACACAATATATCAAAACATTGAGTTGGAGCTGAGTTGCGCTCTGTGACTTTTACTCAAAATATCGATGTAAATGTACCTTTTTCTCTATAAATCATGGGAACTTTAGATTTACGTCATTTTTCTGAAGTTATACCTAACATATGACGTCATGGCTGATGAAAATATTTAATGCTTTGAAGTTTGCATATATTCCCCTGTTTTCGAACATAATTATATGTTTCTCAATCAAAGTTTGGTTTTGGGGGCAAATATTGGTCATTCCCGAATATAGTCCTTTGACAGAATCACTGTATGTTATTGTTTTTATTTATTCATTCATTTATTTATTGGTCTATTTAAACAAATAGCTTTGACTTTGTAAATTATTTATAAAAGAAACTAAAGATGCGACTCCCGTCCCCTTTTTTACACACATTACATATACTAGTATTCAAACTATACAGAAAATGTTTTATTCTGATTTGATTAGTATATAAATATATAATCTGTTCTTGCATATCAGATGAAAGCAGGTTTTGCTCCGTTTGCATTGTTATCAATTTAAAGATTTCTAGAAAGCATTTCAATACTAGTAAATGCATGGTCACATTTTTAAATATTTATTCTGAATTAAAATGAAATAAAATGCTAATGTCATTCCTTTACATTTTTACAGCAGCTCCACACAGCAGAGGAAAACGAGCTGGTTCCTACTTCTTAAGAGGACCTGTTGGACCTATGGGCGCCCCAGGTAAAGAAACAAAATTATCTAGATAGTTTTTATATAGTTGTAGTACTTAAATCCAAAGAAGATACAAGAAAATTTTAAAACAAGAAAAAGGGATTCAAAATTTTGGTACATAAAAAACAGACTCGGAACAATATTTATAAATCTAAAGGACTGCATTGATAACTTGTAATTTATTATCAGGTCCAAAGGGAGAACCAGGCGCCCCAGGTGCCCCCGGACCTCAGGGTAAACAGGGATATCCAGGATTTAAGGGAGATACTGGTCCTCCCGGAGTTCCTGGAGAAGAAGGCGCACCAGGAATGCAAGGACCTCAGGGTGACCAAGGTGCTCCAGGAGAAACCGGAGCCCCAGGTGTTCCAGGAGCCCCAGGACCACAGGGACCTCAAGGTCTTAAAGGATATGAAGGACCAGTAGGGGAGCCTGGCGCTCCCGGAGAGCAGGGTCTTCCAGGAGATAAGGGAGAGCCAGGGTTACCGGGACCAATGGGACCTATGGGACCACAAGGAGAAAAAGGTAATAGCTGAAAGAAAGAGAGAGAAGAAAGGGATTTGAGTTTTAAATTGCTGAGGTGCTAAAAATCAGGAGCTAAAAATCAAACTATATAGATAGATAATAAAAGAATAAAACTACTTTTTTAAAGAAATATTGGAAAGTTCATGTTAAGAAGTGGTATCACATATAGTATTTCTCGATAAATTATATCGCTTATAAATTGTATGTTTCTTTATAATTTACAGGAGACGTTGGATATCCAGGAATGCCAGGTGAGCCCGGACCACAAGGTCCTGCAGGTGAGCCCGGACCACAAGGACCAGATGGACCAATGGGACCACGTGGACCTCAAGGATACCAAGGCTCTCAAGGTGCACCAGGAGTTCCAGGAGAGAAGGGAGAACGCGGACCCCAGGGAGCCACAGGGCGACCAGGCTTGCCCGGGCCTGCACAATTTGCTGCGGCAGCTGCAGTAAAGGACACGTCTTATTATGCACAAGCCGCATCTAGGGCATACGCACAAGCACAAGCACAGGCCCGAAGAAATTACAAGGGATAAATAGCGTTAGAATATGAAAATTCCAAATTAGCTTTATAAAAAATTCCATCCATGCTTGTTATTTTTTGGCATTTAATTTATTAGTTTAATTAGATGTGCTTGGGCTAGCCCGGTCTGTGGGTTATGTGAGCTATGATTGTGGCGAGGTACCAAAAAAGTGTGAGAAAAAGTTAAATAAAAAACATTAAAAACATTATTTGTTATATTTATTTTATTTATTTAATCACCAATAGAGTGATAGAATGGTTAGTACATGTACCAGCAATTGAACAAACTTTCAAACTTCAACAAGAGATTGATTGGCTGAAAAACTACTTAATCGGTGATCTTTTTATGAAATAAGACAATCATTTTCAGAGGTATGCACATGTGTTGTTAGACATAGATGTCACTGATATTTGCTAGTACTCAACAAATTCTTTTTTTTTTCATGGACCCAAATCGTTTGGAAGCTCGAACGAAATAACAAGTCTGAAGAGAACAGTTCTGGATTATTCTTGTTCTAAGAAATACCTCTAAAGTAAATGTTGAACTCAAGATAACAGACATATTTTTATTTTTTTTTTGCTGAGTATCTCAATTTATTTAAACTTGGTTCCGATTAAAGAAAATTTGACTTATCTACTATTGGCATTTGAATCAATCTTTTCTCTGATTTGAATGTGAAATATTAGATTGATTGATTGATTTATTACTGTTTGACGCAGAGTCGGCAATATTTCAGCCATATTTCGGCAGAGAATCTGTATGATCGGTTTTGAGAAGTGTTAATTTCTCTTGCGGCCCCCAGTGAGCCTGCTCTTTTTTCGAAAACCAGAGAAACGATCTTTTGCGTGCCAAGGGGGTTGCAATCCTTGACACAGGGCACCATTTGATGTCCCATCTGACGGACTTAAAAGTTAAAAATCTGTAGAGTTAAAATATACATTGTTCAAAATCTTTACAACAAGTTTTAAACATCTCTTAATTTCACTATAATAATCAGTTTCACGTAAATAATCTAAGATTGTTTAAACAATAATATTTCTAAATTATTCTTGCATCGTTTGAACATTATTAAAAAGACCTCTTTGATTATGTGAAAAAATCAGAACACTCTAAGAGAATATGACTTACAGTTAACGGACAGTCACATGATATACATTCTGGTTGAATTTCATGGTTAAGCAAGTACGCATGGGTAATTTTTGAATGGCCAATACGTATTCTTGAAATAATAACTTCATCCTGACGTTTTAGACCGAAGTCGGACGTTTTGTTAACTCTATTTTCTATAGCATAAACTTTATTTGTATCACAGAAATCCCAGTAAATTTGCCAAATTTGGTCTACAAGGAAGCCTTTTTCCCTGCAGCTTATGAAGATGGCAATGTTTTAAAACAGTCTTAGCGCCTGGGTCTTAGTCGTTAGTTCTTTAGTAAAACGGGACTGGATCTAGTTGCTCATTTAATTTAATCTGTACATATAATGCATTTAAACTATTTCTAGGGATCAACTGCTTCGAAACCTCTGTGGAAAACAAACGGAAAGTGCACTTAGAAGCAAGTGCACACATGCCTGCATTTATGAGATATAAAGAAAATAAAATTATATTCAAACATTACAAAACCAAAAGATTTAGTGTGCCTTTTTCTTTTCTTTTTTTTTTTTTTTAAATATTTTTAAAAATTTACATAATCGAATGATTTCTTTTAGATACACTAGAAAAATAATAGAAGCTTAAACAAAAAAAAAATCCAAACCGAAATAATGACATCGAGGGTACAAAAAAATTCAAGACATTTCATTGCATTTCAAGACATTTTATTTCATTAACGACTTAATATTTTTACAAGTTCGAGGGTCGTCCATAAAGTTTGTGGACAATGACGTTTTTGTCAAACTGAGTGGTCCTAGATATACTTATTATATACCAAAATATGTGTTACGAAAATCCAAGTCGGTTTGGTTTTGATTGTTTGAACTTATATTTTTTCGTAAAAATCGCTGTCTTTAAAGGTCGCAGATTGTGCGCAAGGCCCAGGGTTTAAAATGTCATAAACTTTGAAATAAAGTTTTCTTATTAAAATTATTTTCTTCATAAAACAAGCCAAAACTTATAAAAATTAAATGTGTCTCAAATAAAGCGGCAAAGAAAAAATCAAAAGAAATATGATTCAAAAATTGACAGAAAAAGCGACGTCGGCCATCCAACCGCAGCCGCGGCAACATCTAATCATAAGATGGTTGAAACGACGTACAAGACTAATTATTCAAACCATTGGAATATATTTAGTTCATTAATTTGAAATTGGTATATACATTTTTTCAACGGTGTGTACAATTTTAGAAACACTACAAGAAGTGGAAAACTACTGATATTTGATGAAAATATGATATCCCCATTCATGGTGTTATTATAAATCTAGCACGATGTCTGACTGGACTGTGCAGCCTGTACAAAGTGTTTATTCTGACGACGCTCGTAAATTATCGAATATTGTTTTGAATTTTAAAAATTTACTCAATAATGGTCTATATGTAAATATTATCGCACACACTCAGCAGTGTGGCATAATTAAGAAAAATAGCGTGTGTCCACGAATATTGATAAAAATTCAAAATCCATATATTTGACGTTGTCATGAAACTAGTTTAAAGTCAGACTGGGCCGTACGGCTTCCATATACAATTTATTTACACCTATAACTTTCGTAAAACAGTGTGTATTGTTTTAATTTTTTTTACATTGTACACACTAATTCATGGTCTATATCAAAATAAAATCGTATACCTTTAACAGTGTAATAATTAGTAGGAAAATTATAGCATTTGTATACGAACTTTACGGACAACCCTCATAAGTCTTTCTCACCTTCGATTTATGCACTGTCGCAAAACACTACTTTTTGACATACTGGGGTTCGTTTTGAGTACTTTATTGTATTTTCGTCAAGGAGTGTGTTAAATCAAAGACTACATTACATGAGCCTGGCAGAGTTTAAGCTAAACCCAATCCTGATCTGAGAGAGAGAGAGAGAGAGATTAATTACTCTTCCTATTACGTTTAATTATTTATATTTTTGGGGGTGGGTGGGGGTGGGGGCTAATTCGAGATAAAGAAGGATTCCTTCGTCAGTGTTATGAAAGGCTGCTGCAAACTTTGAATTCTGATAAAGCCATTATAGTTTTATCATATTTTCTATATTAAAACAATTTTTGATATTTAAATCCCAGAAAATCCATTTGCAACACATAACTTGGACATAAAGTTGCCTATTGATACAATCCTAATATATCAGAAGATAAGATCTATTTTTTGATTTTTTTTTTCATTTTATTGATTGATTACAAATATACCAACTTTCAACAATGATAAAAATTAACGGTCTTTGATACTATGAGCATTGACACAAACAATTTGCTTGAATGCATTCTTTATCATTTTTTTCTTTCAAGGCATTCATCTTGAAATATATATATATATATATATATATATATATATATATATATATATATATATATATATATATATATATATATATATATATCCTTTCTGATATTTTGTTTCATTAAATTAAATCCTGCAATATGCATGACTTAACTGACTTTCCTGATACTTAGTATATCAATTTTAGAATTTTTAAGAAGACGCTAGTTTTACGAGATGATTGTTGCTGGAAACATTTGAAAGGACTGATTTGTTTATCAGTAATGAGGAAAATACACATGTACCATTAAAATAATTATGCAAATAGAAATGTTTTATGGTGCCCGTAAGCAGCTTGATTTGCTGCAAGTACCTTTTAGATATTACAAGTACTACATGTACCATCATCATTATAAACAACTAGTATTTAAATTAATTGGCAGTACTTTTCCAGCGTAGTGGGACTTATTATTTTCATTTACCTCCACATTCTCTCATCTGTCACTCGAAATTGATAAAATTTAGGTAATGGATATATTCTAAATTAAACTATCTTAATAGTCCTAACAATGAATGTTGAACAGGTTTTTTTTTAATTTCGGTAAGGTATCTAGTACTCCGGTGACCACTTTGTGGCTGAGATGTTTCTACTCACGTATCTCTTGAATCAGACTCCATGATTCCATGGGAAAAACTATACAAGAATCTTGCACTTTAAGTTGGGATCTCTCAAAGTGTAATTTGTAATATAAGGATGATTAAGCAATTGACCAAAAAGTCAGAACCAGATAACTATTCAATTGACTTCAAAGCAAATAGGCAGATGTTGAATTAGAAATAATTTTATTGCTATTTACCGATTATTTATGTTCTCTAGGCTCTGTAGCTTCCTTCACATCTTTGTTGTCCTCGGCACCATGAAAACTTACATTACCTTCCTGGTCCTCGGTACTGTTTCCGTATTAGCTGATATTCAGTATGAAATTAAAAAACTTTCGGACGATATGGAATTAGTTAAATCTGAAATTTTAGCGCTGCAGGAAAAAATACGTTTAATGGTGATCCAAGAGGAAGACTTACATGAAATTGCCCGTAAGTAAATACAACAATTGTTATTTCATTTTCCATACTACATGGAATCTAGGCAGATATAATGTCCACAGAGAAATGCTTTTTTTTTTTTTAGACCGATTTTAATATATATATATATATATATATATATATATATATATATATATATATATATATTTCAAGATTATAGGAATTTCGAGAGGGAAAACACTAGTACACAAATCGCAAAGTGTCATATATTGTCATAATAATGCAGAGTAATGTCTTTGTAAGCTTTAATCCTATATAGTTTACTTGTACCTTTCAGCTGATCATGACCGCCATAAGAGATATGTAGTCGTTCAGTTTGCCCCAAGAGGCCCTCATGGACAGCCAGGTAAGTTTGTTTTTCCTTTATTTTCTTCGAAGAGGTGACAACATAGTCCATGATATTAGGTTTTATACCAAGTAAATTCTGTATGATAAGTCCGTGCTCGAATGACGCCATCATATTTAGTAATTTTTACAATGGATTAAAAATATAAAAAGATAATAATTAAAGAATAATAGAATTATTGTAGATTTTGTTTTATCAATTTTTCATTAGAAACATGTCTAAAAAGGTTTTGATTTCAACTACATTTACATTACAAAAAGTTTTTATACATGAATGTACACATGTACATTGTAGCATTTACATGTAATGTTCATACATTTTATAATATGTTTTTTCTCTTGAAAAATAATATGTTGTTTTTAAAAGGAAACAAATGGCGTAACAAGTGTTTTCTGAAGAAATATCTTTCAACAAGCATTGTGAGCATAGGGGCTTGTTTTCCAGATTGTAAAAAAAAAACTTTTTAAAAAAATGAATTTACTTTTAATTAAATACACTTAAAAAGTTGTTTCAATAAACATGATAAACATTCTGACACTTTCAGACAAGAAATACCATGTTTAAAAAAATTCGCGTCTCGTTTGATCTGATGATCCGTCTGCTCTAAAGTCGCGGCGTAAGGAGTTGATCCTTACGTTGCGGGTTCGTGGAGACCGGTCCTTCGGATGAGACCGTATAAACCGAGGTCCCGTGTCGCAGTAGGTGCTGGCATGAAAAAGATCCCTCACTGCTCAATGGCCGTAAGTGCCGAGTATAGGACAAAATTTGCAGCTCTCCACCGGCAAGTGGTGGCGTCTCCATATGAGTGAAAAATTCTCGAGACGGACGTTAAACAACATACAAAAAACAAACAAACATAAGCAATACTAGTCTCCTACCGGCAAGTATAATCTGGTTCCTCTAAAAAGTAATTCCGTCAAAAATAATAGAAGTGGAGCAAAATGCAAACGATCTAGCATCAAGGTAAACTCACATACCAAAAGCAGCTCAATATCTAAAAGTGTTTAGAAAAAAAGTGTGGAAAAGCAAATGGGAAATCTGGCCCCCCTTAGAAATTTTAAAAAAGGCAATAATTCCGTCAAAAATTATCGAAGCGGAACGAAATGCAAACTTTATTTGTAATTCATCAAGATACACTCACATACCAAAACTCAGCTCAATATTTCCAAGCGTTTAGAAAAGGTTGCGGAAAATCAATTGGGACAGACTGACAGAAAGTCTGACCGCATATGACCAGAACTGTCAAATTTTGTTATAACACTTTTGCCTTCATTTATTTAAGTATACTCTCCCTCCGATTTTCTGTTTTGTCAATTAATAAATAAGTGACACTTATTGTGAATTTCAAACCTAATGTCTGATAAATAAATGCATGAAAGTTTGAACGTTAATTTGCTTGAATATTGTATTGAGAACGGCTAGCTATTGACTTTGGTAAAAATAGTGTGACGAAAAAAGGTGATATGCACGTGTTTAGGCGATTCAGAAAAGTTACTACATTGTTGTCAGAAAATATCTGTGTAAAATCCTTGTCCAGGCTATATTTTCCATCCCATTGGCCCAGTTGGGCTCATACTTCACCCATAGAGTCTCCTTATCTAGAGGGTGTGCAGTGACCTTCAACCAATTTTTTAGACGATAGGTCAAGGTCAGAAAACCTTTTTTGTGTAAAATTCTTGTTTGGAGCATATTTTCTCTCACAATGGTCCTACCGGGCTTAAACCTTTAGAGTGCTCGTGGATAGAGGCTATGCAATGACCTTGAAGCAAAGATCAAATGTCTAGGTCGAGAAACATCTCTGTGTAATATCCTTGTTCTGAGCCTATTTTTTCTTCCTCTGGCCCAGTTGGGCTTATACTTCACCCATACAGTGCTAATGGGTAGAGGGTGTGCAGTGACTTTGAACTAATTTTCTAGACGAAAGGTCAAATTCAGAAAATCCTTTCTTGGACATTTTTCTTTTATTGGCCCCAGCTGAATCAAACTTTCACTCAAAGAGTGTCCAAGGATAAAGGGTCTTTTATCCTAATGTCCTTTGTTAAAAGCGGGGCCCTTTAAGATGGTCGCCATCTCAACATGCCTAATATATATGCTATAATCAGAATGAATTACATGTATATTGTCTGTTAGTATAAGAATAATCGAATTCAATTTGAAACTAGAATACAAACGGTGTATTAAACAATACAGATGCAACTACAATGTAAATAACATGTTAATCATAGAACTGCCAAAAAGATATTCTGTATACATATTATAGATTTTTCATTTTCAAAACAAGGTATGTAAAGCCCTGTTTCTGTTAACATTTATGACCAATTGTTACGTGACTCAACTCCAAAAGTTTCATCTAAAATTTCAATTTTTTTCTTTTACTTTGTACATTCACCTTGAATTGAATTTTTATCTTTAACTATTTCAACCTTATAATATGTTAAAATATTGAATGTTTTGGCCTGCTTTTTAGAAATCTTTGTATTACCTCCGCTTTAGGTTTCTGTGCTGCTAACATATGAAATGCGCAAGCATTCGTCAACTCTCTCTCTCTCTATAAGCATGTTTTGGAATCAGGTTTAAGTAATCTACTTATTTAAAAAAGAATACTAATAACATAAAAGTTAATTCAAAACGATCAAAAGTGTCCATGTACTTTTAAAGTTTGAGAATCCATCAGTTTCAAATAATTTAATTAGAGATCCTTGAAGGTGATGCTTGAGGACAAAATCTCCCCCACCCCCACCCTTCTTCGTATCCCTGGAGTTGTGACAAATATGTCTCTTTTTTATTTAAAATATTATTTAAGTATTCCAATTAAACAAAATTAAAACAAATATTTAATTATAAATCTAGATAGTCTGGGAATTCACAAATTAATTAGTACTTTTTCCCCTTTTCGTTCCTAGTTTTAACTTCATATGAATGTACTTTTTAGGTGAAAGAGGTGGCCGAGGAGACGATGGCGAACCTGGCTTGCCTGGCCCGGCTGGTAAAGATGGTGACAAAGGGCCCATGGGAGAGCGAGGATTCCCTGGACCTAGGGGATATCATGGATCAAAAGGACCAAGAGGACCAAAAGGCGAAAGTGGCGCTAAAGGAAAGCAGGGAGCACAGGGATCTCAGGGTATTCACGGACCGATGGGAAGCAAAGGGGACAGGGGAAATCAAGGACCACCCGGGCCACCAGGTGAGCTACACAAGTTAGTTGAATGTTGTAAAGAACATGATTGGATATAAATGGTGGGTAATACCGGTACCTTTAGATTGGATTGCATAGATTCAATTTTCAATTATTAATAGGTATGACATTAAAACTTTTGTGAGGAAAATTCTTTCAACAGAAAATTTTTTTAAATAAAAAAAAATAATAAATTTGCGATTTCCATGGGGATTGAACCCAGACGATAAAGTGGCCCAAGGGCCACAATACTTACTTGAATCACTTTGGCTCGGCATATTTTTGCTAAACTTGATTTCCCTCTTTAATTTCATAAATATTTTGACATATATTTTGATATGTTGTGGATCAAAATCTAGACCTAGAGGAGTTACCACTTATGTAAATCAAGGATTGAGATGTTTCAATATCAACACGGTCCTGCTGTTTTAAAGAAGACTTTTTTCCCTGTATATTCCTGTGTTCCTGTGCATTATGTAAAAATATTTGGATCTTTGATTTCGGCAAGACTCTAACCCCAGGGCTCAAATTTTTTTTAAAAAACCCACTCTTTACATCTTAGTTATATTTTGCTTATTACTTTGCTTTAATATAAATATTAATAATCATGGTTTTACTATTCGTGAGAATTTTCCCTATATATTCCTTTGTAAAATTTTGGTTTCCTTTTGTGGTCCCGCCCTAGCCCAGGGTACATGATTTGAACAAACTTGAATCTACACTATACCTGAGAAGTTTTTTCAAAGATGCATTTTCATTTTCACTCATTCTTAATCATCTCTCTCGAAGAAGGGTGTTTCCCTTTATTTGAATAAACTTGAATCCACTTCACCTAAGGCGAATCCCTTTCATACAACATCTTACGACTATGAACAAAATCTGAAAAACTCTGCAATTTCGTTGTTTAAATAAATATGTCTATTTTTTTAAAAAGAATTATTCACAATGTATTCTAATGGAATAGAAATATAAATTTTTTTGATCCACTAAGCTTTGATACTTTTCTGAGAAATTGGAAAATTTTGTCTTAGTCGTAAGATATTTTGTGAAAGGATCCTAAGAAATTCAAACACATGTAGGCAAGATGTGCACATGTGTCGTAAAGTGTATTTTTTGGCTATTGTGGACCCTTACTACATATTTTTGCTAACAATTTTTTTTTTATTTTTACGCAAACTATAAAGACATACAAAACAAAAAAACCTAGCAAATACCCACTTATTTGGAAAATTTGTGCTTTATGTGGAAATAGCCATTTTAGCTGTCTTTGGAGTAGGAACATGTTTATTTATAGCCGAATATTACTTCAATACTTAACGAGATTGTAGCAAATTGAGGGGGATTTTACATGGAGCATAGTTTCGTTAATGTGAACTGATTTATCAAAGAAAGTTTTATGATTGAATTTTTTTTCTCACATCGTTATTCGTCATTCCATTTTTCTCTACTTATTCATCCAATTTCTTTTGAATCTTCTGAGTGGAGGTAAACACAAAATTTAAATCCAACTTACAAAATGATAATATGAGGAAACATGCAAGAAGGGTAAGAACTGAAGACATCTCATATTTTTTTTAAATTACGAAGTTCTTAAAGGCAATCGGGATCATTGTAGCAAAACAAGAGACCTCGAGCAACATTTACAGTGTATGTAAATTATTTTACTGAGGTAATTTTGTGACGAGTCGGTAAAAAACACAAAGAAGAAAACTCTCGAATGAGACTGTATCTCTAATGATTTAAATTTTTAATAGATGAGAGGATCTATACATTATACGGAAAATTGAAAAACATTACATTTTATCCCATATGTGTGTGCAACAACTGCAATTAATATTTCAAAGAACTTACTAACATAATTTTATTCACACAAATGATTCTTGACGATATTTTTTTCATTATTCGGTTCAATCTCAATGTCAATCTGCACATTAAATGTTGCTTCTCCTGCTGTCACCATTCCTCCAGGTAATTTTCTTTAGTAACAAAAAATTGAACAAATTTGTAACATGCTGAAATGATACTCTTGCAGGCATCCCTGGGTTTCCCGGATTTCCCGGATTAACGGGATACGTTGGAATGCCAGGTGTAATTGGAGAACCTGGGCCCATAGGAGATCAAGGTGACACTGGAGAGACCGGAATCCCGGGACGTATGGGAGAGAAGGGAAAGCCTGGCGACACTGGTCCCCCTGGTAACGAAGGATGGTCTGGATCTCGAGGAGACTACGGAATAATGGGAGAACAAGGGAATCCTGGGTACCCTGGAATGCCGGGTGACGCTGGACCACAAGGCCCTCGAGGTCCCCAAGGCGTAACTCATGCAGAGTACCTCAGAGCATTTGCTGAAGCACAAGCCAGATTGCGCAGTCGTGGTTAATGAAAAAGATCAACAACCTATCTATTTATTTCTTAGTGTTAATAACATCGATTGAATGTTTGTTTATCTGGTGACTGTGTTGCGTGTTTAACTTTACATGTTAAGTATGAACAGCAAGCTTTAGGGCAATTACTTTTAGAACATATCCAAACATGTTTGTCGCGTTTATGTTGTGTTTTAAAGCCACTGCGAACTCGGAAGAGTCCGTTATGTGACATTAGGTGCAAGATATTAAACAAATATTTTGTATAAGTACCGGTGATTTCTATACGTTTTACACTTTACAATAAATATATGTTTTAGAAAATTGATTTTGATTTATATCATTAGTGAAAAAAGTAACAATGGTCCATTGTTTAGCATAAACTGCAAGAGCACATACAACAAAACACCACCAGGAAGACTACATCTTAACCTTGCATTTCCTTTTATTAACTCTCTAAAGAACAATGTATGGTAACGGCCGAATCTGGCCCCTTATTTGATGTGAAAATCTTAGCACAGTTAAAATTGTGATAATTACTTAAAATGATGCTTGTTTTAAAACCAGCACTAATTTTGATTCAAAGCTTACTCGGAGACCATAAGAAGGCGCAGAAGTAGGACATTTTCCCGAATTTCTTCAATTCTGGTGGAATTTCGTCAAATTTGAGATCGTTTCACTTCGGGAAACATAGAGCACAAGCTTGCATATCTGAGATTTTTATACATAAGATACATCTGATACTAGTACATGTATATTAAATATCTAAAGAAGATGGGCGTGTTTGGCGTGTGATCTGCAGGAATAAGGCGTACGATTAATTTATAGTTTAAATGTCTACGATTTGGTCGGCTGACCACAGCTGGACACACTTTACAAAGTTACGCACATGGGAAAATGTTACATTTAGTTTGAAATACTTTGTCAAATTTAATATTTAAGTCTGCTTATCTTAATAATTACTACATGTAAAACTTAGTAACGCTTCACATAAATAATAAACACCTATAGGGTATAGTTAAATGCAATTACATGCATTAAAGTATCAGTAGGTTGGAAGAATTGCTTTCGCTTTCGGTGCAAAATAACCAGAATTTATGTATTTGAAAATAAATCAGTATATAAAATTAAATTGACGAAAGAATTGATTGTTTGTACTAAAAAAATATTAACACTCCATGCGAGGATCGAGCCAAAAATATTTCTTTTTCATTGCATTGGACGGGTAACGCATACTACTGAGCTATAACCGCTCCACACACTTTATGGTTTTTAAAGCGACAATGAAGCAACGCATTTACACATTGGATTTTTTGGGGGGGAAGAAGTTCATTTTTTTTATTGTCTCTGGGTCTTCTCTCCATTTTTTACAAATGATTGTTAGTTTCTTTGAATTAAAATGCACACAAATAACGTTTCAAAATCATGGAGAGATGACCAAAAAGCAAATTTTCAGAAAAACGTGTTTGAAAAAGTAACATTTTGTACCAAGTTACTCATCTAACCAATTTTCAAGATCTTTTTTCAGCAAATCAAAATACAATATCGGGAAAATATTTCCCTTTCCTATTTCACAGGAACCCGATACATCAAAAGAATGCTAAAATTTCATGTGACAGACCAATGAAATTTTCACTTTTCAAGTGGCCCAGATTCCTGCCAAATGCCAATCAAAAGCGCCCTCGTTCTTTGGTATATAGGCAAGCTTGTGCTCTCCGTTTTCTGAAACAAAATGTGCTGTAAAATCGATAAAAATTTGCATAAAAATGAGAAAATTCGGAAATTGACATATTTTCTGACCTTTCTGCGACCTCTGTGTATTCATTACCTTAGTGCCAGTACTCATTTTGTGGCAGGCGTGACAACAGGTTTTTATTGATAAACTGTTGCATCATTCTAAAAGACACCCCAAACCAGGGGCCAAAAAAGGGTCTTAGCCTATCTTTTCCTTTCATCACTCTAAAACAAAATCCATTAATTTATGCCACTGTTGGATGATCTGCCAAATACCAAGATAACCAAAACAAAGCCTTTTCATTTCTTTTCTTTAATTCTCAATACAAAATTTGTACATCATTTTCTGCCTTTTCGTTTTGCTTTAAATTTGGGTTTCTTGGTTATCTCTCCTGACCTTTTAACCTTCTTATTATCTGGCCTGTTTTTCTGCTTTATTTTTCCACCTTTGGATTTTCCTTTCACTTTCCATGACTCATCAGGTTTTGATCCCCGAGAAAATTTGATATTTTTTCCTTTCATACTGTCTTTAATGTTAGATTTGTCACCATTGCTCACAACATTTGGTTTCTTTTTCTTGTGAGGAACTGGTGACTTTGAAACAACCTTTCTCTTCCTCCTGGTACTTTGAAACAGATCTGGAATATAGAGTTTTCATGTTTAGATACAAGGCCATTACGTTGTCACTGGTGTTCAAAATAAGGTATCTAAGACAATATTGAAACAAGTATGTTTGATTAAGCATATATTTCAATTGTCAATGAAAAACAAGCTCCAGAGACCAAGTAAAAAAATCTTAAAAGTCTGTTTCTGTGCTTCAGATTCTCACTGATAATTACAAATATTCTCACGACATTCCCAAAGGGAAGGGTCATTGGGATGAAATGTAAAAGAATGTATTTTGAGCTTGACTTTGATTCTTGACATATATCTTTACCCATGGGCACTCTTTAGATGAGGTAAGAGCCAAACAGGCCCACAGAGAAGAAAAATTCTCATAACAAGAATTTTTGTCAACAGCATTCCGGTACATGAATAATCTTGACCTTGTATGTGTACTTATAAAATTGGTTCAAGGTCAATGCATACCCATTACCATTGAGCAATCTATGGGTAAAATATGAGTCAGATTGGGCTAAGGGGAGAAATATAAGCCTCAGACAAGGATTTACAGGGACTTTTTTACCTTTACCTTGGATCTTGAATTAGCTAGCTTGAATTCTCCTCTCTTTACCCATGGGCAATATATGGATGAAGTTTTAGCAAAGATTGGGTTAAGAGGACAAAAAAAAAAAGATTCGTACAAAGATTTAAAACACAGATGTTTTTTGACCTTGACTTTGGATTAAGAAAATGGTCAGGGCAGCTGAATATTCTCTATCCATGGCATTTCATACGTGAAGTTTGAGCTTAACTTGGCCAAGGGGAAAGAAAACATGCTCCAGAGAAATGATGTGGGATAGATGGACAGATTGATCACTATAAGGCATCTGCAGAGTGTGTACCTAATTACTGTAAATGTATTATATTTAGCGTGTACAATATTTGGCAGAAATTGATTTTTGAACAAGTTAGCGTAGATTTGATTAAGTGGATTTCTAAATGTCCTTATTTATGTATACATATGCAAGAAATTTAGCATTATACTTGAATTAGCCGAAGTTTCTTTCTGCCAAAGGCACTAAAAAGAATACACAGCCAAATGAAATATGTTTACAGTATAACAGATTTACAAGTATCATCCAATATCATCCCTTAATTCATATATACTCCACCCCATTTGGTAAAGTATATAGTTTTTTTTTCTACATGTAAATTTGGAGTACACCTATCTAGGAAAACATCCGCATGGAATATTTTCTAGACAGATGAATATTACCAATTTCAAGTTTAAAAAAAAAAAACTAATGAAAAAATTTCAGAAGAATGTTAAAATAATAATTTAAGTGAATATTAAACCTGGATCAGGGGCTTCCCCTACTTCCTGTTGATAGTATGCTGCATCATCATCATCTTCATCATTTGCATTATCATCATCTGCATCTGGAAAACAAATACTTTTGTGCAATATAATATCAAAATGAATAAATCTATAATACATATTAAATAAAACATTTTTATGCCCCCGGATCGAAAGATCCCGGGGGTATATTGTTTTTGTCCTGTCTGTCTGTTTGTCTGTTTATCTGTTTGTCTGTTTGTCCGTTTGTCTGTTTGTCTGTCTGTCTGTTGTCAACTTTAATCTTGCCCATAACTTTTGATTGGTTGGAGCTATGACTTTCATATTTCACATGTGTATTCGTTGTGACAAGGCCTTTCTTTGGGTACCATCATATTTGACCTTTTGACCTTGACCTTGGAGTTTGACCCACTTTTGCAAAATTTTATGAGACTTTAACCTTGGCCATAACTTCTGAACAGTTGGAGCTTGGGGTTTCAAACTTCACATGTGTATTCCTTGTGACAAGGCCTTTCTTTGGATACCAACAACTTTGACCTTTTGACCTTGACCTTGGAGTTTGACCTACTTTTGAAAAACTTTAACCTTGGCCATAACTTTTGAACAATTGGTGTTTAGGGTTTCAAACCTCACATGTGTATTCCTTGTGACAAGACCTACCTCTGGATATCAACCACTTTGACCCTTTGACCTTGACCTAGGAGTTTGACCTACTTTTGAAAAACTTTAACCTTGGCCATAAATTTTGAATGGTTGGAGCTAGGGCTTTCATACTTCACATATGTAATCCTTGCGACAAGACCTTCCTTTTGATACCAACCATCACTTTGACCTTTTGACCTTGACCTAGGAGTTTGACCTACTTTTGAAAAACTTTAACCTTGGCCATAACTTTTGAATGGTTGATGCTAGGGCTTTCATACTTCACATATGTAATCCTTGCGACAAGACTTTCTTTGGATACCAACCACTTTGACCCTTTGACCTTGACCTAGGAGTTTGACCTACTTTTGAAAAACTTTAACCTTGGCCATAACTTTTGAATGGTTGGTGCTAGGGCTTTCATACTTCACATATGTAATCCTTATGACAAGATCTTCCTTTGGATACCAACCACTTTGACCTTGCCCTTGACGTTTGACTTTTATTTGAAAAACTTTAACCTTTGGCATAACTTTTGAACAGTTGTATCTAGGTCTTTCAAATTTCACAGGTGTATTCCTCGAGACAAGACCTTTCTTTGGGTATCAACATTTTTTATCTTTTGGTCTGGATTTTGACTTGCATTTGAAGAAACTTAACCTTAGCCATAAGCTGCCATACGGGGGCATCAGTGTTTCACAAACACATCTTGTTTTTTCTTCTTTTTGAAATATGCTTATAATTTCTACCATTTTTAAGTTGATTTTTCATTTTCAAACCAGAAGTCTCTAATGAGACTGTAGCTCTACTGGTTTTTACTTAAAACCCTCCCTACACTGCACACTAAAGTACGGTGGCTGGTATAGGACATGGTATGAGAATTTTTTTTTTTTAATTTGTGGCCACGAAATAAAAATTCATGGGAACAAAATAAAATTCGTGGGAACAAAATAACATTCGTGGGAACAAAATAAATTTTGTGGCCACAAATTTTATTTCGTGGCCAAGAAATAAAAATTTGTGACCACGAAATAAAATTTGTGGCCATGAAATAAAAATTCGTGGCCATGAAATAAGAATTAATGGCCATGAAATAAAATTCGTGGCCACGAAATAAAAATTGGTTCCCACAAAATAAAAATTGGTTCTCACGAAATAAAATTCATTCCCATGAATTTAAATTTGTTCCCACGAAATAAAAATTCATTCCCACAAAATGAAAGTTGCATAAGTATGTGGCGCAGTTATATTGTAATTCAGTAATACTTTATCCTTCGAGGAAGCTGGTTTAGTGTATTTGAACTATTTAAAGATGCTTATAAATTACTTTTTTTTTACTCGTAATGACACACAATCAGATTTTAGAGAGTCTAACAAAACACGTATATAGTATCAGTGGTCGACATATAAGAAGGATTTTAAGAAACCTTGGTTTCACTACAGATCTGCAGCCTCCAAAACAAATTCTACCTTGAATTAAATTATAGCATTTACTGATCGGAAAAGTTAGTTTGCATAAATAAAAGTAAAAACTCGTGTGCAGTAAGCACACTCAGTTGCAGAGAGTGTGTCATTTTAAATCAACATACTTTGAAGAAATATCAAAAATTGTTTTGTGAGACACAAAGTACAGTTTCTGTTTACCAGACATATAATCTTTAGACCTATTAAATGATGTAATATATAGACTTATTAAATACAACAGTTAATGACAACTTAGATATGTACAGTAAGATAGTAATATACATCTCTATCTGATAATGGTTAAAAATACAAGTATTATTCAACCTCAGATGAAAATGTTGTACAGTCATTCATCTCATATTATAAGCAAAGAAATTAAATTTATTTCCTGGGATCTAATTCTATTTCATGAGAACGAATTTAATTTCATGGGAATGAATTTTATTTCGTGGCCACAAATTTAATAAAAAAAAAAAATTTCATACCATGTCCTATAGCAGCTAAAGAGTTCTGATTCTGTGGTATTTTGCTGCAGCTAGAGTGATTTACCCTTAGATCCGAACTCAAATAAATTGAAATCTTCAGTGTATTACTCAATTTGTGATCAATTCTAGCATTCTGAACATTTGTCTTTGAACTTTTTTCCTTGGGATAAGTGCCATGAACCATAAATTGAAAATTCAATAGATAAGCTTAATATTAACACATTTATACAGTATTTCTCAGTGTCAAAAAACATTTTGCACTGGTGTATAGAGGGTCCTTAACAAAGGAAGAGAAAAGTAGCACTTGAAGCTATGATGATAACAATAGAAATGATGATCCTTGGTTTAGTCTCTTTTTTGCAAGTTTAATTGAAGTTCGACAAAAACTGTAGTAGGAGTAACCTTTTGAAAGAATTTCAAAGAAATTTCTATTTTTTAGTAACCATGGCAACATTTGTTAAAACCAAAAATGGTTATACAGGATTATGTATCTTAGTGAAATCTACTCTGATAAATAGAATTATTTGTCTTAGTGTTATAGAATTATTTGTCTTAGTGTTATCTGTGTACCTAGTTATATTCAAATCTGATTAAAACTGTAGTACAAGTAGCATTGTGAAAGAATTTCACAGAAATTTCTATTTTTTGTAAACTATGACAACACTGTTCATTAAAATATATAAAAAAAAATAAAAAGATATGTATCTTAGTGTAGTCTACTTGTGTGCCAAGTTAATTATATATTGAAATTAGACCATAACTGTGGGAGGAGTAGCATTTTGAAAAATTGCTTACAGACAGACAGACAGGAGGGCAACAACAACCTTACTATCACATAAGCTCTTCTGGTTTCTGACCAGTAAAGCTAAAAATCATTGTGAAAAACTGAAATGCTAAAAGTATTCATAAATGTATGTACAAAAAAATTAAATACAAAAGATTTTTTATTATAAGTTTGCTTGCCTCTGCCTTTCTTGTAAAAAGACAAAAAGGACATGTATTAACTAAAGAATCCTGTTTTCAAAGCAACTTTCTCAGCTTTCTCAGGCCCCAGTACAGACTGATAACAAGAAGAAATTGTTGTGGTTCATTAATTACAACATGAGGTGATTGTCCTAATTACCAAATACTGCACCAGATGTTCCATTTAAAATGCTTACATACAACATATCAAAGCTTCCAAGACTAATCTTACAGTTCTCAACATTTAATTGTGGTATCTGATTCCTGCTTAAAGTATGTGAATTGATTTAACTCTCAATTAAACAATGTCATACTTGTACTTACACAAATGGCAATAGATTTTACCTTCCAGCATTTTTCATTTGTCAAAAGCACAAAAATGTTTCAAATTTCATTCTAATATCTGACAAAAGTTACAGAAAAACAGAATTTTCATTATTTTTAGCTCAATAATGGACACTTTAACAGAAAGAAACACACACTTAATCTTCAATGCATATATATACAATTGTTTACAGAATCTCAACCCAATATCTCAAAATTACAAAATTTCACAGAAAAATAACATAATTAAAATTTTTTTACTGTTAGAGGTGTAATAATAAAGTCTATAAAAATTTTTGTAGACTTATCACTTTATCTGGAATATCTTAAAATGTTCTAGTTAAGGTAAAGCAAAATTAAAAAAAAAAAACTTTCATGGCTAAAACAATGGTTATTAAATGGCTGCTTAACTGCAATTGGTTAACAAATGTTAGGCTTTTAACTCATTATAAGAGATTACCAAGATTTCTTGCAGAGATATATAATTTTGTTGATTTGAGTTGGGTGCACAATGAGCATCTTCATTCACACTGCCATTGATTTTGAATTAAATTTGCTGCTTTTCCCAACTTCATTATTCATAACACTCAGGTATAGCTTAATTATTAGAATCCTAAATTGATAAAACAAATTCTCAAAACTTTTTAAATCACCCACAATATTTAAGAGAATTGACAAACCTCTTCTAAACTAAATACAGGGGAATCATTACTCTGTACAAGTAAAAACTGACTCTTCAAAGATGATAATAGTTGGAATATCTAACTGATGTGAATTTATCTAGAATTCAAAACACTCTTTAGCAAATGTAGCAAAACTTTAAAAGCCAATCTGAAATTTACACCAATTAGATTAAATGATGGTTGAAGTTCTTGTCAATGGGGCATAAAAATTGGCTTTGCAAGGCTTATCTGATAGCCTAGTGAAAAAAATAGTTCAATAGAATTCTTTTTAGGTCATTTCATTCAGTTTTAAGGTCAAGTGATGTGCTTCATCTCAATCAAATGTTGTGTACTACATCTGAAACAAGAAACAAGCATACATGTACACATGCTCATGTGAATTCACTGTTTTTCCCGAACAAGGATCAATTTGTATACAGGGCTTGCTCAGTGTGCTTACATATACTCATTGTCAAATTTTAGCCCTGTGGATCTCAAAAAAAAAAAAAACAAAACAAAAAAACAAGAGGCCCATGGGCAACAAAGCTCACCTGAGTAACTTTAGCCTTGCTCTTCTTCACCAGATTTTCCCCCTTGAAATACTTATTGTGACCCAAACCTACTCCCGGGGGTCATGATTTGAACAATTTAGAATCTACAATAACTTAGGAAGCTTCCACGTAAGTTTCAGCTTTTCTGGTACAGTGGTTCTTGAGAAAAAGATTTTTAAAGAGTTTTCCTATATATTTCAATCTGAAACTTTGATTCCCTATTGTAGCCCCACCTTAACCCCCGGGGGCCATGATTTGGACAATTTGGAATCTACACTACTCAAGGATGCTTTAACATAGATGTCAGCTTTTCTGGTCAGGTGGTTCTTGAGAAGATTTTTAAAGATTTTTCATATATATTTCAATGTAAAACTTTGATTCCCTAATGTGGCCCCATCCTACCCCCAGGGGTCATGCTTTGAACAATTTAGAATCTACACTACCCAAGGATGCTTTCATATAGGTTTCAGCTTTTCTGATCCAGTGGTTCTTGAGAAGATTTTTAAAGATTTTTCATATATATATTTCAATGGAAAACTGATTTCCTAATGTGGCCCCCAACCTACCCCTGGAGGTCACGATTTGAACAATTTAGAATTTACACTAATCAAGGATGCTTACACATAAGTTTCAGCTATTCTGGTACAGTGTTCTTGAGAAGATTTTTAAAGATTTTTCATATATATTTCAATGTAAAACTTTGATTCCCTAATGTGGCCCCCACCCTACCCCCGGGGGTCATGATTTGAACAATTTAGAATCTATACTACCCAATGATGTTTTCACATAGATTTCAGCTTTTCTGGCCCAGTGGTTCTTGAGAAGAAGATTTTCTAAAGACCCCACTCTATTTTTGTCTTTTCTTAATTATCTCCCCTTGTAAGGGGACTTGGCCTTTCATTTTTACAAAAAAAATCTCCACTTCACCCAAGGATGCTTTGTACCAATTTTGGTTAAAATTGGCCCACTGGTTCTTAAGAAGAAGTTGAAAATGTGAAAAGTTTACAGATGGACAGATGGATGGTCGACAGACAACAGGTGATCAGAAAAGCTCACTTGAGCTTTCAGCTCAGGTGAGCTAAAAACCTATTCATTTCTCTACAGACAGACACCTTACTATTGCTTAAGCTCACTTTGTCTCTGACCATTAGAGCTAAAAATATGAAAAGGCAGCCTTGTCTCTTCAGATGCAAAAGCTACTGCCCAGCTAAACTTTAAAACAAGAGGCCCAAGGGCCTTGATTCACTCTTCTGATAAATTGTACAACCTATCACTTCTATATGATGCATCTAAGTATCCTGTATATTAAGATAAAGCCTTGAAATTCCAAAAGAAGGTTGTCATGACTTACATTTTGGTTAAAACACTCTGAGAACCCAAGATGAATCAACTGACAAAGTGTGTTGATTCGAAGCCCCTTATTATCTTAAATATTCAGATATAGCCAGGAGATTATGAGATTCCAAACTTTTTGGTAAACAACAGACCTAAGATGCATCGACTGACAAACTCTGACGATTCTAACTGACAAACTTTGATGATTCTAAACCAATTAGTACCCGAAATATTTAATTATAGCCATATAAATTCAAAGTGACCTACATTTTAGTTGACCTTCTCTAGGGACCCAAAATACATCAACTGACAAAGTTTGATGATTCTAAGCCAAATAGTACCAAAAATATTTAAATGTAGCCATAAAATTTAAAATGTAGGTCATGGTGACCTACTTTTCAGTTGACGCTTTTTTGACGTCCCAAGATGCATCAACTTACAAAGTTTTATCATCATAGGCCTTAAAATGGCCAAAATATGCCTCTAAAATGCTTTGAAATCGAATGCCTGCAAAGTTCAAAAAGTAGGTCACTGTGTCCTACATTTTTTATAAATTTGTTTTAAGGCCCCAAAATGCATCATCTTACAATATTTAATGATTCTTAAGCTCTCAGTATTTGAATTAATGACCTTAAATGTTTTGAAAAAGATCAGCCATAAAATTCAAAAAGTAGGTCATGACCTACTTTTTAGTTGGCGTACTCCAAGGACCCAAGATGCAACAACTGACAAAGTATGATGACCAAAGGCCTTAAATTGTTCAAAATATGCCTCTAAATCAACTTGAAAAAGAATGGCTGCAAAATTTTCAAAGTAGGTCACCATGACCTACTTTTGAGTCAACATGATATGACGTCCTAAGATGCATCAAATGACAAGATTTGATGATCCTAGTTCTTATAGTAAGCAAAATATCAAAGTTTTAATAAAATGTAATTTTTGGTCAACTTTGAAGTGATCTTGAGACCACGCCCTTTGCCCAAGGGTGATGCCTTGAACAATTTTTAATCTTCAACATATCCTCATTCTTTTGTGTAAGTTTGGTGATAATCTGCCCAGTGGTTCTTGAGAAGAAGATTTTTTAGCAACCTGTACTTTTGGTTTTATTTATCTAATTATCTCCCCTTGCTTAAGGGTCACAACCCTGGTTTTTGTATATAAACAGGAGCCCTTGGGCCAAGGATACATTGTGACAAATTTGACAACAATTGGCCAAGGGGTTCTTGAGTTATAGCCCATATTCTAAAAAGTTTACGCACACCGCATAAATGGCCATAGATTAGCTCCTAGCTAATAATTGAATAGTTGCTCAAATTTCAAGGTCATGAAGTAAAACATAGGTAATCAGAGATTACAGAGCTCACCTCAACAAATGTTGTCTTTAAGTAAGATAATGTCCCACACTAAACTAATAATTTAGTAGTGTGCATCCCTAGATGCAACATTTATGCAATTTTGGTCTGATATGGCTTGCTGCTTGGGAACTTATCTAAAAAATTAAAACTAGTCACTCATCCAGAAACTGCAAGTCAAATCCAGCATCTGAAGCAAGTTTGAGAGTGTTCGTCCCTTGATGCATATTCCATGCAAGTTTGGTTCAGATAGGCCTTATAGTTACTTCGAAATGAGATCTGCTCCAAAAACTTCAACCTGGTCACTCATCCGGAAAATGTAGGTCAGATCCAGCATCTGAAGCAAGTCCAGTGGTATGCATCCTTAGATGTATCATCCATGCAAGTTTGGTCAATATAGGGCTTATAGTTACTTGGAAATGAGATCTGCTCCAAAAACCTCAACCTGGTCAATCATCTGGAAAATGTAGGTCAGATCCAGCATCTGAAGCAAGTCCAGTGGTGTGCATCCTTAGATGTATCACCCATGCAAGTTTGGTCAATATAGGGCTTATAGTTACTTGGAAATGAGATCTGCTCCAAAAACTTTAACCTGGTCACTCAACCAGAAAATGTAGGTCAGATCCAGCATCTGAAGCAAGTCCAGTGGTGTGCATCCTTAGACGTATCATCCATGCAAGTTTGGTCAATATAGGGCTTATAGTTACTTGGAAATGAGATCTGCTCCAAAAACTTTAACCTGGTCACTCAACCAGAAAATGTAGGTCAGATCCAGCATCTGAAGCAAGTCCAGTGGTGTGCATCCTTAGACGTATCATCCATGCAAGTTTGGTCAATATAAGGCTTATAATTACTTAGAAATAAGATCTGCTCCAAAAACTTTAACCTGGTCCCTCATCTGGAAAAAATATAGGTCATATCCAGCATCTGAAGAAAGTCCAATGGTGTGCATCCTTAGGTGTATCATCCATGCAAGTTTGGTCAATATAGGGCTTTTAGTTACTTGGAAATGAGATCTGCTCCAGAAACTTTAACCTGGTCACTCATCCGGAAAATATAGGTCAGATCAAGCATCCGAAGCAAGTTCAGTAGTGTGCATCCTTAGACATATCATCCATGCAAGTTTGGTCAATATAGGGCCTATAGTTACTTGGAAATGAGACCTGCTCCAAAAACTTTAACCTGCACCAAAAACCTTAACCTGCTCCAAAAACATTAACCTGGTCATTCTTTAGCTGAAATTGCAGCATCTGAAACCTTGACTGGTACATGTATAATGAAACACACTAGAAGCATCCTCCATGCATCTCTGATTGATATAGGGCATAGAAGTACTTGAAAAGAAAACTGCTCCAAAAACTTTAACCTGGGACACCGACGCTCAGAGTATTACATAAGCTCCCCCAACTTCGTTGAGGTGAGCTAAAAATGATATTACTCCTTGAACAGTGTTGTCATGAATAATGTACATGTAAAATATGAAAGCCTTATTTTTTCTTAAGGTTTAAGTTTTTGTGACAAACATGAGATTTAATGTCTCCACGTTTTTGCAATAGCGGGGGACAAATAAGAACATTTGCAAACTAGTAATATTGTATTTTCAGTATGGTAACAACCCTGCTCTGGACCCTGAACGCTGGACTCAGGGGACATAAATTTTTAACTTTTAAAAGTAACCATTTAAAAAAAAAATATATTGAATATTTCATAAAAACGTCATATATGAAAAGAGGCATAAATCATTTTTCTTTTTCAACTTGGAGAAAATTGAAAATTGAGCTATTTTTCTTTTCAAAACTTGATTAAAATTGAAATGACTGATCATTTACTTAACACTCTGCACTATTAAAGAGTAAATTGTGTCTCTCCATTGAGATCTTTTAAACCAAGGCTTCATGTCATGGCAGACATTGCCACGTTAAAGAAACCCTCATACCCTGAGTGCCAAGTAAAGGTCTAAATTTGAAACCCTTCAAACGTTATCTTGCAACATCTCATTTGAGAGAAAAAATTCTTGCAAGAGATGTTAAATAAAAATTAAGAAAAAAAAACTGCCATAGGCATATTTCTTTCAGTTAAAAAAACAGGCCAACACGGTAACTACGTGCAATACTGAACCATCTGAACATTTTAAAATCATTCATTTAATGATTCTTCCCTAGTAAATGTTTTAAAAGTGATAAGGGTCTTAGTAACAACGTATCCGAATGTTATAGCTTACAATAATTATGAGCCCTGGGTATAGTACAGTTGTACCTATAGAGATATTAGACAATCCTTACCTCCCAGCTCTGGCTGCTCTACATCTTCCTCCCCTCTTCTTCTCTTCATTCCCTCCAGACACTTCTGTTTGTGTTTCTCAGTCTTAAGTTTCTTCTTTCGGACATTCTCGTCCTGTTGTTTCTTTCGTAGTTCTTTCAGCTTCCTAAAAAAAACCTATAAATTTAATAACACTTCACAAATAACAGGACTTAAATTCCAATTAAATAATTTAGTGATTTTTACAACTTGTATATTGTGTGTGGTGTGTGGGTATGAAGGGGGGGGGGGGGGGGGAGGGGGAGACATTAGTTTATCTAACATTTAAAAATGCTCTCTAAAATGATGCTTATGATACTTATATGTAGTCATAACCATTAAAAAGCAAGCTACCTCTTTGAATCTCTCAGAGCTTTTAGATCCTTGAGGTCTTTGTCAGTTTTGATGACTAGTTCATGAAACATGACCTCCCCCTGACATACACCATCCTCTATCTTCAGCAGCTGTAACGTCATACGGGGACCAATTTCTGTCAACCTTTCAATAAACAAAACAATTTAACTACAAACTTTCACAGAATTATAATGGTACAAGTTGATTATATTTTCTCAACATAAGGCAAAATGTATTCATCTTAAACATGTACACAGCACTTTCTGTAAGGAATATTTACTACATGAGACATTACTCTCTAATATGATTTAAATACTAGTACATGTATTTATTGAAGTTGCACTCTAAAAAAATAACAGGAAGACTTTGAGCAAATGCTCACTAGTAATACCCCCACTCTGATGTGAATATACACTCTCATGAATCCCACCTAATGGCATGCCTCAACAGTGTGCTAAAATTTCAAGCATCTGCGATTAGTAGTTGCTGAGAAAACTGCGGCGAAACTTTGTTACGGACAGACACACAGACAGACATATACACACAAGGGTAAAACAGTATACCCTCCTCTTCTTCAGTGTGGGGGTATAAAAATTAAGTGGCAATTATTTTTGCAAATTTCTTAAATACAGAATTGAAACTGAACATTAATATGCTAAATATAGCTATTTTTCATGTTTTTGAGTACTACTAAACACAAGGGTACAATTTTCTGAAAAATTTTCTGATTGCAAAATTCACATCAACTACTCCTCAACAGCATTTCCACATTTTTTAACATTTTAAATCCTGCATAAGAAAGATCATTCAGAGTGTGTAACATGTCTCTTCATTTATTTCAGAGCCATGGAAGTAAGGTTTCATCACTATGATCTGGAAAATACTGTATACAGTTTTATTAGTCCCCTACAGGTGAAACCTTTTCTTTCTGTCATTTTGGTTCTTTTTTTCTTCTATACTCTAGCAGATATTGAGCTGGATTATTGGTATGCGAGTCTACCTTGACAAGTTACAGCTTATGTTTGTATTTCATTCCTCTTTGATGAGATGGATTTAATGGCTTTTAAGTTTTAAGGGAAACCAGGTTACACTTGCTGGTACTGGTAGGAGAGTAGAATCGCTTATGCAATACTCTCAGAATGCTTTTTTCCATGAGCAAATTTATATTTTAACTAAAATTATGACATTCAAAACTTAATCAAAAAATCTAAAAAAAAAAAAATTAATGGTGAATAAATAATGAGAAAACTTAAAAATAATAACAAAACAGATCACAATTCCAAAATTTTCCCTTTGGAAATATATTTGTTTCCATGAATCAATTTTCTATTTCTCTCTGATTATATCAGAAGTCACTCAGAGTGTGTAACGTGATTCTTCATTTCATCAGAGCCATGGAAGTAAGCTTTCATCACAGTGACAAGCTATCCTATATAATAAATATTATTTACAGTGTTTTATGTCTAATTTGTCTTTAAAAAAAAACTTTTTAACATATTTGTCTGAACTTTTTATTTCCCTTTTTCTATTCCCTCTGAACTCTTTCAAACATTAATTTCCTTTCTTAAAATGATGTCTGCAATATTACAGTGAACTAGTTCAATAAGTACAAACTTCCATGGACACATACATGCACTAGATAGAACATTCCATTATTCAAATGATACTGTCCTATGGACTTGGTTTAATGACAGAATTTGTTCCATATGTTGGCAATGTAGCAAAATAAACAAGAGCAGATAATTCTGAGCTTCACAAATACTATGAACAATCCAGAGTTCTGAATGTCATGGTGTATAATTTGAAGCAAGAAAAGACCACTGAGAAAATGTGTTGATTTCTTTCTTTATGTGGATTATTTTTTTAGGGTGGAAGACTTGTACAAGCTCAAAAAAATTTTGATTAATTTGATGTTCTTTTGTTTGTTTTTTTTTTTTTCAGTGCAACTTCTTTTGTATTCCTCAAAATTGTGCCACAGAGGTTTCATTCCAATTTGCTACACTGCAACTATATGGAATGTATTCTAAATGTGGTGAGGGCTTTTCCCGAAACCCAGCTTATTCTAACTAGGCACATACTAGAATTTGGTGGTATGATGATTCATTAAATGTTTAAAGACAAAAAGCCAGAACTGATTTCATAAAACAGCAATTAATTTCAAATGAAAGACAGATCATTCAGTGTGTGTAACATGGTTCTTCATTTTATTCAGAGCCATGGAAGTATGTTTTCATCACCATGATCTGGGATATTTGTCCAACTATACAAGCAAAGGGAAGTAAAAATGTACACTAACACTATTTCATGTTTTTTCACTTATAATACCAGACCGACTACAAAATAAGAACCTCTTAAAATGTCATTTTGTATTTATACACATTTGATATTGTCCATGAGACTTTGTCTGAAGAGATATGCCCCACTATTGCCATGTATCTGTGTGTACCTGTATGTCCACAGATATTGCCACTGAATCCTTCTATTTGTGATTAGTTTACAGGCTAAATTTGTGACATGCATAATTTTAAAAAAAAATATGTGTATATTGATAATGTTTATTTTCTCTTATTATTTGATGGCTTTAAAAGGTACATGTAGTTTAGGTCACTCAGTGTGTGTAACAAGGTTCTACATTTTATTTCAGAGCCATGGAAGTATGTTTTCATCATAGTGACCAAAGTCATGTATTAGTTCTTTTTCAATCAGCTCTGCTGTAAATATTTACATGTACTAGTATCAGTGATACTAATTATTATTAGTAATTATTAGTCAGTGAGAAATACTCAAGAGAATATATATATATATATATATATATATATATATATATATATATATATATATATATATATATATATATATATTGCTGTGACAAAGCTCATTCAGAGTGTGTAACAAGTTTCTTAACATGTAAATATATTTATTTTGCTGTGACAAAGCTCATTCAGAGTGTGTAACAAGTTTCTTCACATGTAAATATATTTATTTTGCTGTGACAAAGCTCATTCAGAGTGTGTAACAAGTTTCTTCACATGTAAATATATTTATTTTGCTGTGACAAAGCTCATTCAGAGTGTGTAACAAGTTTCTTCACATGTAAATATATTTATTTTGCTGTGACAAAGCTCATTCAGAGTGTGTAACAAGTTTCTTCACATGTAAATATATTTATTTTGCTGTGACAAAGCTCATTCAGAGTGTGTAACAAGTTTCTTAACATGTAAATATATTTATTTTGCTGTGACAAAGCTCATTCAGAGTGTGTAACAAGTTTCTTCACATGTAAATATATTTATTTTGCTGTGACAAAGCTCATTCAGAGTGTGTAACAAGTTTCTTCACATGTAAATATATTTATTTTGCTGTGACAAAGCTCATTCAGAGTGTGTAACAAGTTTCTTAACATGTAAATATATTTATTTTGCTGTGACAAAGCTCATTCAGAGTGTGTAACAAGTTTCTTCACATGTAAATATATTTATTTTGCTGTGACAAAGCTCATTCAGAGTGTGTAACAAGTTTCTTCACATGTAAATATATTTATTTTGCTGTGACAAAGCTCATTCAGAGTGTGTAACAAGTTTCTTAACATGTAAATATCTTTATTTTGCTGTGACAAAGCTCATTCAGAGTGTGTAACAAGTTTCTTCACATGTAAATATATTTATTTTGCTGTGACAAAGCTCATTCAGAGTGTGTAACAAGTTTCTTCACATGTAAATATCTTTATTTTGCTGTGACAAAGCTCATTCAGAGTGTGTAACAAGTTTCTTCACATGTAAATATATTTATTTTGCTGTGACAAAGCTCATTCAGAGTGTGTAACAAGTTTCTTCACATGTAAATATCTTTATTTTGCTGTGACAAAGCTCATTCAGAGTGTGTAACAAGTTTTCTTCACAAGTCTCAGAGCCATGGAAGTAAGCTTTCATCATAATGACTCTGTCACTGATATCATTTTCATCATAATGACTCTGTCACTGATATCATTTTCATCATAATGACTCTGTCACTGATATCATTTTCCTTGAGGAACTTCTCAGTTCTACTTTACCAGGGATTTTTTTAGGGTCTCTCTGGGGCCGAAATTCGGCCCCATTCCCAATGCTGAAAAGTGCATGTTTTTCCCAAAATTAGACCTAAAAATTCCCAATATAAAAAAAGTATTTAAAAGTTGTAAATTATTAAAATAAAATAAGACAAAAAAGGTGTTTATGTTATGTTCTCTATGTGCGATGTACGAGCCATCCGAGGAGTTTCAAGAAGTTATTCGAAATACTACAGATGTTTGCATGCATACTTTTTAAAGCGGGATCGATGTTTAAATATTAAAGTCGGGATCGTTATTTAATAAATAAACGTGCATCATGTCAGTCTCTCCAGTTTGACGGTAATTTTCAGGCTGGGTTGAATCACTTTTATTCTTATAAATTGGTCAAACAATACCGATTAACCACTCATCTGGAACAAACAGCTGCTATTATTTCATATCACTAAAGCTTGTTTAAGCCAGCTTCATACTAAAAAAAAATAAGAAAAATGATTAAATATTTGACTTTTGCCTGTTTCTTCCTATTTATTTCTATGAAGATATTTTTCCTAATTTCAACCAAATATCACTATTTTTCCCAATCTTGACTGTCCCGGCCCCTGGAATCAAAGGGTAAAAAATCCTTGTTTACTGCATTCACATTGGTAAATGTACCCTGACACACCTAAGAAAACTTGCATCATTGATGTTTATCTATGAAACTCTAAACAGCCTTGATGTTGACCCTTTTCAAGACTTCAAGTATGGTCCTCTCTATGTATTCTAGATGCTGCCCACACTGGGGTTGTATCACTAGATATTTTACCTGATGGCACTTTAAGCAGCCTTGATGTTGCCTCTACTTCAGACCTTTATCGTTTATCACTAGTTATTAAATGATCAGAAACACTGATGTTCTCTGATTGGTCTAGACTGTCTTTCCTGAGGTGTACCTCAGAAAGAGTTCACCTCAAAATGAAGTTCCGAGACATTTATTCCAGTTTTCTCTCTTCACCAACCATAGATTTTTTATCGAACAATCAAATTGCATGTTTTAGAGCATGTGTTGTTGTGAATGGTAGTATTGAAGAGACTAAAATCTTTATTGTTTTATAATTTTGTTCCTTTTTTTAAACAGTTCTTAAACTATGTTGAAATATAATTATGATATGTTGTTACACATTATATTTTGAGTGTTAACATATTTTAGAGACAATCAATGTTGCAAAATCCCTTAGTATTTGATAAAAGGATTATTAACTTTAGATTTCAGTCTTCTCAAGACCATACGGTCATGGTCAGGTTTGTATAGTCACAAAAAGACCTCATCAATAGTCAATAACTGTATAAAGTTATATCAGATGGCACGACACTCTTTGAATCACTGATGTCACCCCTACCTCAGGATTGTGTCACTAGATGTTGATGTTGTCCCTACCTCACTAGATGTTAACCTTATGGCACTTTTAGCAGCTTTGACGTTGCCCCTACCTCACTAGATATTTACCTGATGGCACTTTTAGCAGCTTTGATGTTGCCCCTACTTCTGATGTCTTGGGGTAAGACCACTTCATTATGCTCTCCATCCAGTTCTGCTTCACTCTCTGAGAGGTTACCTCCCCTATAAATTCAAATACACAATGTACATGTATTTAAGAACATATTTCCTGTCTATGTATTTTAAGATTTTTTTTTTTAAAAATACTTCAGTAATACTTTTTTTTAGTACTTGATAGCCAAAATGTGGTAGTGTGTGATACTAGCTTGGGCTAGTGGGTTAATGGGTTAACCCTTTAGCTCAATTTGTAGAGCACTGGACCGGCATGCCAGAGGTCCCGGATTCATTCTGAAGTGGAGGCACATACATGTATGCATCTCTGTTATATTGAGTGCCCACATTGGGACCCAAGTATTTTCTGGCGGATGAAAGTGACTGCACCGAGAACTTCGCCCCACAGGCACTAGCACTCCAAGGGAAATGTGGACACCTCTTTCTCTGGCAAGGGGGACAATGTGGTAGTGTGTGATACTGGGCTTCCAACTAGCATGGGCTTCTGGGTTTACTTTAGCTCAATCAGTAGAGCACTAAACTGACATGCCAGTAGTTCCAGGTTCAATTGAATGTATAGATCACGTAAAAATATATATAAGTACTCTTTCTACTTACTACTTACTTACTTGGTTATAAAATCACAGACATCATTGTAACGACTAAGGTCTGGAACTTCTGCTTTAATTAACTTCTTAACACCTTTACTGAGCCCCACTGGTACAACCTTCACATTACTGAAATAGTAAATTGATAAATAGAAACTGAGATCCCCAACATTCTTTAAAAGCATATATATATTCCTTTTCAACTCATTCAAGCAATTTTAAAGTATTAAGCAGATAGAAGATATTTTTAACTTTACCACTTGTTTAAGAGTACAATGTACTACCTTTAAGACATCTATGAACTTGTTTTAGTTACTATGTACTTGTTTATGTAAATGTATCTTTAACGCACTGTCAATATAGTCAAAATTAGCATGTTCTTAAAATTTCCACTTTTACAGTAGGTCCTTTCGAACTGAGCTAAATGCAGTGTGACAGACAGACAGACAGAAAAACAGCAGGTTGGAAGACAGACATGACAAACACTATATGCTTTGGCCATATTCATGGCTGGACATAAAAAGGACAACAAATATACAGTGATGGACTATAAAGAAGAACTGAGTATTTTATTAACCTACTAGTGTCTGAAGTCAATTGTCTTATCTTCACTGTTGTAATTCAACATCACACATCTCTTTATGTTATTCAAATTTACCTGAAACAAATTAAAATCTGTTATTCAAATTTACCTGAAACAAATTAAAATGCATGTTTTACACCTACAGATCTACTATATTTTCATTATCAATTAATTTACAGACTGAATGGTATCTATTAATTAAATGTAATAAATATGAAAGATGTTCATGCACATAAATAGAGACAATATGTTTAGTTTTGTGAATAGCTGAAATTAATAGTCCTCTAAGCACTCATCACAGGATACTCCTACATTGTAAATGATTATTTCATCATAAGATATTCCTATATTGCTAATGTTTATTTCATCATAAGATACTCCTACCTTGTTAATGTTTATTTCATCACAAGATATTCCTATATTGCTAATGTTTATTTCATCATAAGATACTCCTACCTTGTTAATGTTTATTTAATCACAAGATATTCCTATATTGCTAATGTTTATTTCATCATAAGATACTCCTACCTTGTTAATGATTATTTCATCATAAGATACTCCTACCTTGTTAATGTTTATTGAAGGAAACATGTTCTGAAACATTGTGGACATCAACTTCAGATGCATTTCCTCCCCACTAAAATTGTTCATCACTAACAATGGGTGGTGATTGAACTGTTTTGGGTCCACATTTGGCTTTTTCAGGGAAGACACAACATCTTTACACAATGTGTATTCTTTCACTCGGAAAGTTAATGTTGGCCCCCTTGATAATCGACTCACTCGAAGGTGAACATTTATTTCTGATTTTGTATATATCAAGAAATGTGACACTCCTAAATCTCCAGCTATACTGACAAAGTCTTTCAACACATTCTTCTTTCTGACCTACAAAATAATATATAATTAACAACAAAAAAAGGAATTTTAATTGCCACTTAAAGTCATTGAAAGTAACCAATATCTCAAAGAATTTATAAGTACTGTGAGCAATTACTTTCATCCAATTTTTAATTATATTGTTATACTGGGATAACTTAATAACTTAATAATATATATTGTGATCAGAGAGGATCAAAACAGCATAATTATACATCGATTCATAAAATTAAGTATCATTTTTTCAAGAAGCATAGAAGGTACATGTTTGGTTTTATAAAATTAGAGTATTTGCACCCCCCCCCCCCTTCAAAAAAAAAGAATGGCGGAACTCGTTAAAAATCCCAAAAAGAAGTCAAATTTCCTTAATTTAGATATTATAGAGAAATTAAGATAAATCTTCAATTTGCTTTAATCTTGATTTTAGATAATAATCAAGACCACCAAAGTTAAAATGCTTGTGGCTAAGAACCAGAAACAAACAATAACTATTAATCATTATATCTGATAAGTTTACAAAACTTTTTTAAACTATGGAAATAACTTGCTGTAAGCATAAATTCATTATATATGTGTTCACTGTAACCATATTGTACTGTACAAAAAGTAATGCTACAATCTACATTTTTTCTTTAAAATCAAAAAAAGAAATAAATACGATGCAATGATACTTTTTTCCCTCACATTTCATAGCCATAAATTGCATAAGTATATTTTTTAGTTCTCATTTCCTGTTAACATTGTCAGGACAATTATTACATAAATCTCTTCTAACTTTATTTTGGTACCTTAAGTCTGAATAATTATTCCATAGATATCATCCTAATTAGGTTAAAGTTAACTTTACCACACTACATGTACCACAGTGATTTTTTTTTTTTTTTTTTTTTTGCTTCTTAAACTACCACCCCTCCTTTTGAATTGGGAAAAATTAGCGATATTTTTCTCAAATTGAGAAAAATCATTTATATAAATTAGAATGATAAAAAAATTGAATAAAATAACCAAACAGGCATGCTTTTGATTGAGGTCTACTTCATATCCGATTTAAAATCATAAAACAATTTATTTTTTTAATTTAAACATAAATATTGAATGGGAACATTACTTATATTAGTCACACCTTGTATAATTATTATTTTTTTCTTGAAATTACTTGTTGCCTAATCTAATAAAAATAATAATTTGCCAACATTTGGACACCTTATCTAGTAAACTACTAGTGTACAGAACGTTTTTACTGTTTTTGTTTTTCTGATTTTATTGAAATCCCATAGTTTTGTCCTTTTCCTGTTATTAGCCCGACCCTGTATTCAAACTAAAAATGTTACCAAGGCCCTTCAAGGCTTGTATCTTGAAACTATCTAATGGTTTTGTATATAAGCTAAGTATCTGTTTACATGGATACCTCCATTGTTTTACACATTCATCACAAAACCTTTTGTATGTGCATGGGTTTGGAGAATAAATTTGAAGAGAAAAAAATGTATTTACTCTTTGTCAGCAATGTTTAAAATTTCACCATTATTTCATTACATCCCCCCCCCACCCGAAAAAAAATCACTGCTACCTGATGTCAGATAATAATTACATAAATATCTTCTAATTTAAGTTTGGTACCTGTAGTCTAAAGTACCTAATTATTACAAAAATATCTTCCTAACTTTTTCTCAGTACCTGAAGTCGGGATGCTGTATAAGGCTCCATTACATGTCGCATGTCCTTGATAAGCTGTAGAATATTTTTACCAACATGACCTCTGTGAAACACAAAGGAATGTGGGGCCTTTCTGTAGTCTTCCTCTTGTCCCTCGCTTTGCTTAGCTTTCATAGAACGAATAACTTTGCTCTATGAAAAAAAAAATATAGAAGTATGCATTTGGAAATTTCCACACAGCAATACTTATTGACCAAAAAAAAAAGCACTGCTTATTATTCTTTAACCCTAATAAACAAACTGATAAAAAACAAGAGGCCCATGGGCCTTGAATCGCTCTTCTGATAAACTGTATAACCTATCACTTCTATTTGAAGCCTCAAAGTATCCTGTATATTTACATAAACCCTTGAAATTCCAATTCATACTCTGAGAACCCAAGATGATTCTAAGCCAATTAGTACCTGAGAGTTGGTCATGGTGACCTACTTATCACTTGTCATTCTCTGAGGACCCATCAACTAAGTTTGATGATTCTAAGCCAATTAATACCTAAAATATTTTTTAAAATTATAATCATAAAATTTTATAAGTAGGTCAAAGTGACCTACTTTTCAATTGTTTTACTCCAAGGACCCAAGATGCATCAACTGACAAAGTTTGATGATTCTAAGCCAATTAGTACCTGTAATATTTAAATAAAGCCATAAATTTTCAAAAGTAGGTCACTGTGACCTACTTTTCAGTTGCTGTACTCCGAGGACCAAAGATACATCGCCTGACAAAGTTTGATGATTCTAGCCAATAAGTACCCAAAATATTTAATTACAGCCATAAATTTTCAAAAGTAGGTCACAGTGACCTACTTTTCAGTCAACCTACTCCGAGGACCAAAGTTGCATCAACTGACAAATTTTGACGATTCTAAGCCAAATAATTCCTGAAAATATTAAATACAGCCATAAAATTTCAAAAGTAGGTCACCGTGACCTACTTTTCAGCTGTTGTACTCCGAGGACCCAAGACGCATCAATTGACAAAGTTTAATGATTCTAAGCCAATTAGTACTCGAAATATTTGATTAAAGCCATAAATTTTCAAAAGTAGGTCACCGTGACCTACTTTTCAGTTGTTGTACTCAGAGGACCCATGACGCCTAAACTGACAAAGTTTTATGATTCTAAGCCAATTAGTACCCAAAATATTTTATTAAAGCCATAAATTTTCTGAAAGTAGGTCACGGTGACCTACTTTTTAGTCGACCTACTCCGAAGACCCATGATGCATCAACTGACAAAGTTTGATGATTCTAAGCCAATTAGTACCCGAAATATTTAATTAAAGCCATAAATTTTCAAAAGTAGGTCACGGTGACCTACTTTTTAGTCGATCTACTCTGAAGACCCAAGATGCATCAACTGACAAAGTTTGATGATTCTAAGCCAATTAGTACCCGAAATATTTAATTATCGCCATAAATTTTCAAAAGTAGGTCACTGTGACCTACTTTTTAGTCGACCTACTCCGAAGACCCAAGATGCATCAACTGACAAAGTTTGATGATTCTAAGTCAATTAGTACCCGAAATATTTAATTAACGCCATAAATTTTCAAAAGTAGGTCACTGTGACCTACTTTTTAGTTGACCTACTCCGAAAACCCAAGATGCATCAACTGACAAAGTTTTATGATTCTAAGCCAATTAGTACCTGAAATATTTAATTATAGTCATATAAATTGAAAAGTAGGTCACGGTGACCTACTTTTCAGTTGACCTTTTTTGAGGACCCAAGATGCATCAACTTACAAAGTTTTATGATCATAGGACTTAAAATGTCCAAATTATGCCTCTCAAACGCTTTGAAATCGAATGCCTGCAAAGTTCAAAAAGTAGGTCACTGTGACCTACTTTTTAATAAATATGTTTTATGGCCCCAAGATGCATCATCTTACAAGATTTAATGATTCTAAGCCTCCCGGTATTCGAATTAATGACCTTAATTGTTTTAAAAAAGATTAGCCATAAAATTCAAAAAGTAGGTCAAGGTGACCTACTTTTTAGTTGACGTACTTTGAGGACCCAAGATGCATCAACTGACAAAGTTTGATGATCATAGGCCTTAAATTGTTCAAAATATGCCTCTAAATCATTTTGAAAAAGAATGGCCGCAAAATTTAAAAAGTAGGTCACCGTGACCTACTTTTGAGTCAACATGATATGAGGTCCTTAGATGCACCAACTGACAAGATTTGATGATCCTAGTCCTTATAGTAAGCAAAATATCAACATTTTAATAAAATGTAATTTTTGGTCAACTTTGAAGTGACCTTGAGACCACGCCCTTTGCCCCAGGGTAAATCCCCGTGCAAATTTTAATCTACAACATATCCTCATCCTTTTGTGTAAGTTTGGTGATAATCTGCCCAGTGGTTCTTGAGAAGAAGATTTTTTAGCAACCAGTACTTTTTTTTCTATTTTCCTAATTATCTCCCCTTGTTAAAGGGTCACAACCCCAGTTTTAGTATAAAAGGGAGCCCTTGGGCCAAGGATACCCTGTGACAAATTTGACAATAATTGGCCAAGGGGTTCTTGAGTTATGGCCCATATTCTAAAAAGTTTACGCACACCGCACAAATGGCCATAGCATTAGCTCTTTGAGCCTTTGGCTCAGAAGAGCTAAAAACAAGATGTGTTTGTGAAACACTATGCCCCAGATGATAACACAATTCTGGAGTGGGACATAGACTACAGTGCAATAGTTATGGCCAAAGTTAAAGTTTTTCAAATGTAGGTCAAAGATCACAGTTGAGGTCACATGATCAAAAATTTCTGTACCAATGGAAAGGTCTTGTCGTAATGAACACTCATGTTAAATATTAATGCCTTACCCTTAACAGCGCAATAGTTATGGGCTAGGTTAAAGTTGACAACAGACAGACAGACTGGACAAAAACAATATACCCCTGGAATCTTTCGATCCCGGGGCATAAAAAATCACTTTAACAAGAGGCCCATGGGCCTTGATGTTCACTTGAGTATGGGGTTGGATATACTTAAGGATAAAACAGTATGATACCATACCAGCATATTTGCAATGATACAGTACTTTTTATGATACCTCTTAATACTTTTTTTAAAGGACAATATGCTTTAAGCATGTAATTGTAATATAAATAATATGTCTTTATTTTAAACTTATGTTTTCATTGAAATGCTGTAATAAAAGAAACAACAATTTTTAGAAAATGATACTCATAGGTAAATATAATCTAAAACACGATATACAATTTGATTGGATTCACAATTATGATTAGTTTGACAAAAAGCTGCTTCTCAAAGTTGGTAAGAGTCTAAGATCCCTGTTTTTGACAATTATTATTTCCTATAGAAATGAACCACAGTACAAAGTATTTGATGCAGACTGCTGCTGAAACTCCGCAGCGTCGGAGGTTTAAACAAATAGGGCATTGCTATGAAAAATCAACAACTTTATATTTTGTTGGATTTAAACCTTTTAAAGGTAAGAAACGAAAGTTTTATAGTGATAGGGACTAAAAGGATGTCCAAAGCGAAAAGTTGAAGAGGGCAGCTAATTCATTTCGGCCCCTATTGATCGAAACAAGCAGTTGAAGTCCGGGCAAGATTTTCTGAATCACTTTGTGTGACACTAGTCTGAGATTCATAGAGTCAGACCAAAATGAATCTCGCTGAGATATTACAAGTCTAAAAGCCTCAGTTTATCAAATAATCAGGTCCAGCCCAAAGACAATTTCTACCTACGTAGCTATTAATAGCTACCTAGGTATTTAGAAAAACCTACCCAAAGTAGCTATTTTTACCTACTTTTTGTATTCTAGCTACCTAGGTATTTAAACCTACACAAAGTAGCTATTTTTACCTACTTTTTGTATTACTTGCCCTATAGATAGAACATTCTATCGTTAAAATGATATTGTCCTATGGACCCGGTTTAACGATAGAATTTGTTCCGTGTATTGGCAATGTTGCAAAATAAACACGGGCAGTAACTCGAATTCTGTGCATTTTCTATAAACAATCCAGAGAGTTCCAAATGTCAACATGGCGTTAAATTTTAAGCGAGGAAAAAACGTTGAGAAAATCAGTTGAATTTTTGTATTTATATGGATTATTTTTTAGGTTAAAAGGCATATACAATCTCAAAAAGGTTTGTTAAGATTAATTTGGTAGCTATTTTCAGTGCAACTCCTTTTGTATTCTTCAAAATCATTTTGGAGTGGATCCACTCCGATTTGCTACATTGCATGTATATGGGACCTATTCTAACTGTGGTGAGGGCTTGTCCCGAGACACAGTTAGATTATTCCAACTACTTGCCCTATACAAAAAAAAAGCTCAACCCCAGGCAGAATTCATCGATTTACAACCCCTCCTGTATTCAGACTTCAATTAAAAGAAATATGGAGGAAATGCCTACTGATTAGAGTATAGCATAGAATTTAAATATAATTTTTCTAACAATCCTTTTCTTCTAAACACAGGCCTCTGAATTTCTATCAATAAGCCGTTACATGATTGATTAGAGTAATATATATACCCCCTCTATCTATAAAAAATACACGTATATTTATATATAGAGGGTGTATATTTATTACTCTAATCAATCATGTAACGGCTTATTGATAGAAATTCAGAGGCCTGTGTTCTAAAGCTCATGGAAAACAGTATCAATGTGAAATTGTGCAAATTTCAACTTTTCCTCCAAGGTTCGACTTCCATGAAAGATATAAGATACCAGGAAACTTTTGTATAAAGGATTACAAAACAAAACTACCTTTTTCTTTGTCATTTTAACGAATTATTGTCTCTCGTGTTTACAATCAAGATTTCATCGGTACAGTACACACGTGCCAAATCCTCTAACGGAAATAAAAGGCGTCGTCAGTGATAGATAGCTCGAACATTAATGAGTCGCTTTCTCGAGCACATTTTTAAAATGATTACGATATTGTGAGAAACGGTTTTAAATGTTGCTATCAAACATAGTTGCTTATATCATATATTTGCAATCTAATAACTGTTTCAGTGTGTTTTCAGCTTCCTTCCGTGTAACAATTGCTACAAAAATTTTGTTCGAGAGTTTGTTGAATTTATATATATATTTTTACTGAAAACCTTCACTGCCTACACTTACAGACGGCTATTACAGAATACTATTACTTTCGACCTTAATATTTGAGTTTGACCTACTTTAAACAAATTTTAACCTTGGACATAACTTTTGAAGGGTGGGTGCTAGGACTTTCATATATCACATGTGCATTCATTGTGATAATTTAAGACCATCTATTTGGGGGGAAATACTTTAACCTTGCCTATAACTTTTGGAAGATTGCTGCTAGGGCTTTCATATTTCTCTTACGCATCCATATGTGACAAGACCTTTACTTTGGTACCTTTTTTTTTTGTCCTCATGACATGGAGCTTGGAGTTATGGAGTATGATCTCAGTGGCGGATTCAGGGGGGTTTGGGGGGGGGGGGTTCGGGAACCGATCAAAAAAAAAATTTTTTACAAGACATTTAGTGTCATTTTAACAATATATTGCATAAATGCGACTCTATCCAAGCCCATTGTTTTACACAAAGATGTGAAATATACAGCCTCCATATGTAACCCCTTTCCGCTTGAGCGCACACAATATACAGGTAATCAACAGTACTGTACAGAGATCATGATAGTCCGTGCAGCTAGTGATGACACATCGTCATACACTAACAACCAAAACTGCACATAGTTATATTACGGGGTTTTTTTTTTTGGGGGGGGGGGGAGGTATTGCTTAAGTAATATAGTTTCGAGAAATTTCTTCTTTCTTCGATAATGGAATGTTACTTTATTGAACTACATGAATAAACTGTGATTATTATTTAATAGGAAAAAAAATTAATTAATACACCAGGGACGTATACTAGTTGTTTTATACGTTGTGACCCGTACCAAAAAGCACATTGAAAGTATTCCTTTTGTAGATGGAAGATACAATGCAATTTTAAAAGCAAAAGATCTGCTTTTTTTTTAAATTACAGTTGAATGATGTTGAATAAAACCCAACTAACCGTTACAACTTTGTATAATGAATTGTGGTAAAACTGATACGTATAAATTAGAAGTCCTGTCAAAACAAGAATTGGCCACTTTTTTATTGATTGTTTTTCAAGACTTTTTTTTCAAACATTGGGCAGGTAAGTGGGTTAAAAAAAAGAATTAAAGAGTGCATTTATGTTAGAAATTATAATTACCCCCCCCCCATGAATAAGCAATAATTCCAATTATTTCCCAAATAATTTATATTTATTCTTCAATATGAAATATCATTATTTGTTTATATTGCAAATTATATGAACGTATAGTCAAGTAGTTCAAAAGAGTAATTAGGGTTTCTATACAGAATTCGAATTTTCTAAGTGTTGGAAAATTGCACACCATGCAGTTGTATTTTGGTAGACAAAGCTTAATATGCGACAATGTGTTGGACGTGCATTTTAAAATGAAGAATTGGATATTATATAGCAAATGGGGATATTTCTAATTTTATCAGATTTTACATTTAATTTTTTCTTTAGAAAAGTCTCATTTTTCAAGTTAACATGGAAGTTTAAAAAAAAATCCCAAAATTTTAATTTTTTGTTCAATTTCTTGAAAATTTGGGTATGTCGGTCTTGAAAAACAACTAGAAAAAAGTGGCCAAAAACTAACTAATTCAATCTAAAATGCTGGAAAATGCACCATTTCGAGCCATTTTTAAAGAAAATTTCTCGGGGGAGGCCCCCGAACCCCCACCTATGGGAGGGGGACACCCCCTCCCATGCCCTCCCCCCTCGGCCCTACGGGCCTCAACCCCCCCCCCCCCCACACACATGAACTTCTGGATCCGCCATTGGATCATCTTTTTGAAAAACATTGAATTTGGCCAAAATTTCTGAATGGTTGGTTTCGGCTATTGTATTTCACATGTGTATATTATCTTTGTGACAATACCATTCTTTAGGCATCAATGTTTTTGAAGTCTTGACTTTGACCTTGGAGTTTGACCTACATTAGAAAAAAAAAAACTTTAACTTTGGCATTGGTAAATGATTTTGATCGCGAGTCTGTCTGTTTAGCTGTTTATTTTTTACAGCTACTTCATCTATGTCTCACAGTCTCAAAACAACCTATAGTATATTGTATATAGCTGTGTATCCGCGATGTTTCGAATAAATATATTATTATTTTAAAGTTTTTACTATGTACAAATGATTAATAATTGGGTTCGCTTAGGTTTCCTACTTAAGAATCACGCTTAAAATGTAAAATCAAAACAATCTTCAATACTATCAATGACACTAAAGAACAACTGACTAAAATACACTATATATCCTTTTCCTAGGTCCTATCTGGATAATGATTGGTAACTATAAACAAAAATGAACTATATACAAGAGAATCACCTTTAATCAAATCAATGATCAAATCTTCACCCTTATCTCTGTAGCTGCAGGCTGAGTGATTTAACTAACAATTCTGTTGTTTTCATACACAGTCTGCAACTACCTAAAACACACCTTAAAAAAGTCACTGAGACACCTTTATTATTTCAAGGTCACGAAGACACAATCTAAATTCACTAATAGTCACTGAGGAACTAGATCCTTAGCTGAGTGGACTAACTAACAATTCTGTTGTTTCCCGACACAGCCCAAGAACCTAGCCTTAAGAAGTGTTACTCAAGCAATGAGTAACAGCCAAGTGAACGAAAACTAGAAGGTTGTCTATTTATACCTTTATCCTATGCCTAATTACTACCGATTGGTAAATAATTGGTAAGCTCTGATTGGGTGTAACGTAAACGTTGATTGGCAATCGATTGGATGATTACAGGCGCCTTTCAACCCACTTTGATTATACTATTTCATTACATTACCCGTGCCCTCCAAAAAAATGTGCTGTGCGTCCTTGCATAAGTTAACAATAATAGTAATAAGGATTGTCTTTGATGTATTTTACAATCTTCTTAGTTGTTTTAACGTGTTTGGGAAACTCAGTCTGAACACTGGAATCGCAAGTGCTGGTTCGTTGAGGTGTTTTAGCTTCGAGCGTTCCTTCACCTGATGATTGAGTTTTATCAGCTTTATTCTCGTCCAAAGAAGATTGAGACTTCTCCACCCACTTTCCAACTTTTCCTAAGACAGTAATTGGAAATATAGGGTCACGAGTGCGTTTCTTTCCTTGCAATATAGTATTAGTGGGTTGTCGAAACAAACGACCCTGCTGAAGAGATGTAATAGATTCCAATTGCTGAGATGCGTTTTCACCATTAGGATCTTCATGACTCTGGGAACTAGTAGAGTTATCCTGTTCTGCGGAGGGTTTGTTAGGTTGGACATCCTCAACAGAAATGTCTGGATCATTATCCCATTAGAAATGTCTGGATCATTATCCCAGTCACTGCTGTCTGATAGTTCAAGATCAGTAGTCAACGGTTGTTCTGCAAAGTTTGATGGTTGATGCATTGTTTTAATGTCTTCTGAGATATACGTGCTTTGTAGTTTTAAAAGGACACAAATCACAAATCATTTGAAGACCACAATAATAAAATTATGGTTCTTGAGTTCTTATAACGTTTCTGTTCGGAAAGGGCACATGGGGCATTTAAGTGAAGATCTTGAAGTAATCTTCGTTTTTGGCATGATCTAAAAAGACTGGAGTATTGACACTCAATTTGAGTACACCCCACAAAGGGAAGAAGAAGAAATGGTTTAAATGAAACATACTCCGATGAATATTCGGAGAGCTTTCTCTGTCGTTTGCTACCTGTCTGATAGCAGTCATTCTTAATTTTAGTCTCGGTGTCTTCTGTCTTGTAATTGTTAGAATCTGAAATTGCATTGTCTGCAATATCTGTCCGTAAATGCAATTGTTCTGATGCTAGGATTTGGTCTTTCACTGGCCTTATTCTGTCAGTATGAATGACTTGATTTGCTCCCCTTGTCCACAGTTTATATTATACATGTAAGTTTGTTTGTTTGTATCTTGTTTAACGTCCCTCTCGAGAATTTTTCACTCATATGGAGACGCCACCACTTGCCGGCGGAAAGCTGCAAATTTTGTCCTATACTCGGCACTTACGGCCATTGAGCAGTGAGGGATCTTTTTCGTGCCAGCACCTACTGCGACACGGGACCTCGGTTTATAAGCTCTCATCCTAAGGACCGGTCTCCACGTCCCACAGTGGGATTCGAACCCGCGACGTAAGGATATACTCCTTACGCCGCGACTCTAGAGCAGACACTCTAACCACTGCGCTACCCGGGCGACTTATACATGTAAGTAACATTTGAACATTATTCAATAATTTCAAATGGTCCTTGCCAATATAATGAGAGCTTGGAAGATGTACCAGTCTTACGTTTCAGAAAGTAAACGTAAACTCTATCATCTGGAGTAAATGACTGCCAGTTCAATTTTCTATCATGGTACCACTTCTGTCGTTGTATACTTTCCTTTGTCATTTCCCTGACAACTACACGGGCTTCTTCTAATTTTTCGTGTAAATCCCAAACTCATCTATTCTGTGGTATTTTTTAATATAAGGATTAAGGTTATAAACAATATCCAGTTTGGTAGCGACTTCTCTACCTAATATCATTTTGTTTTGGGTTGCACTAGTTGATTCGTGGACCGCTGCTCTGTATTCCGTCATTACATATGGTGCTCATTGATATATGCTGATAGCATGGTAGCTAGTGTTATGTTGAATCTTTCAACCACCCCGTCCGATTGGGGGTGGTACGGGGTGATGCGTTTTTTCTTTATATTCAAAGGCATACACATTTCTGTAAAAAGATTGCTTTCAAACTGGACTCCTTGATCAGAGTGAACAGTTCCAGGCACTCCAAAGCCAGCTATGACTTCTTCCACTATCACCTTAGCTACAGTTGCGGATTACATATTTGCCATATGAAAACTTTCTGTCCATTCAGTAAAGTAATCCGATGCGACTAGTATATATCGGTTACCATTATTAGACAATGGAAGTTCGCCTAATATATCTATAGCAAAACGTTCCATTGGTGCACCGTTTTGTAGTTTTTTATGATTTTCGCCTAAGGCATTTTTCACAACCTGCAATGTACACAATTTCTACAATCCTGGCTAATAGTATTTGGCTGACAATGTTTTCCTTATCCCAAAATGTGCAGAAGTTCTTTCATCATGGAACTGTCCTAACACTGTACGTCTTTCACTGTATGGGAAAACAGAAACTTTTTCATTTTAATTTCATGTTTTTTTCTTTTGGAAGAGCAATCCATTTTCTAATACCAGAGCATCCCACTGAGAACACAGAGATTTTATGAAGTTGCTATGACCAGATATCTGTGACGACTCTGGCTTTACACCTTTTTTTTAACCCATTTTATCATGATCAGGTGATTTATGTTTTTGTCGTGAGATTCCGCACTACTTATAGTATTAACTATCAGCATTTGCATGTTTATTCCCTGGTCTATGATCAATTGTCATTTGAAAATTGCTTACATTCAAACCAATGAGCAAGTTGGCTTTCTGGATTTTTGCTGTTCATTAGCCATTTCAAAGAGCTCTGTTCTGACTAAAAACTATTTGTCATACAAGTAGTGTTTGTAATACTTTGTATTGTAGACAACAGCTTACAGCTCCTCTTGTGTCATGCAATATTTACGTTCAGTTTTAAAAAAGGTTCTGCTTCCAAATGCAATAACCCTTTGTACTCCATTCTGTATCCGTGAAAGAACTGCCCCAATAGCTACGTCACTAGCATCTGTATCCAGAATAAATGAGTGGGTAAAATCAGGATGGGCCAAATTGGGTTCGGCGCGGAGATAAGTGCATGACGAAGCGAGTTTAAAGATGCTTGACAATTATCTGTCCATTTGAAATTTGCTACTTTCTCAGTCAATTTGTGCAGTGACTTTGCCTTTGCTGTGAAGTTATGTATAAAACGTCTGGAGTAGCTGCAAAGACCTAAAAAACTTTTTACCTCTGTCAGAGGTTTGTAGGCACGCACCAATTTTGTAATGCAGAAATTTTTGAAGGAACAGTGCTTACTCCTTCTTCTGATACATGTCCGAGAAATTCAACATTCTTATGAAACAGATGACCCTTTCTTGCTTTCAACTTCAGGTTGGCAGATGATAGTCTATCAAATACCCGTGTGAGGTTTTCTAACATGTTGGTAAGCGACGTTCCGATAACAATGATGTCATCTAGGTATACCAAATATATTTGCCATTGCAAGCCAATCAGAACAGCTTCCATTAGCCTTTCAAAGTTTGCCGGGGCACTGCAAAGGCCAAAAGGCATTACATTAAGTCAAGGGTTGAGAACCACTTTGCTCCGTCAAGACTGTCTAACGAGTCGTCGATGCGTGGTAGTGGGTAGGCATCTTTGACAGTAGCTGCATTCAAACGCCTGTAGTCCACACAGAAACGCAAATAGCCATCTTCATTTTGGCCAAAACTACTCCTGATGCACATGGGCTATTTGACTGCTCTATGATGTTTCTATCAAGCATGTCATCTAATTGCTTGTTCATCTCGTCCTGAAAATGATGTGGAATTCTTCCAGGAGGTTTTTTCAGTGGGCGAGCGTCCTTGGTTCAATCGTGTGTTTGACAAGATCTTTGTCTGACCTCGTAAATATATATGCATACCTGGTCAAGAACCTCCATAATTTAGGTACTTCACCAGCTTTAAGATGAAGTTCATATCTCTCAAACAGATCCTGCAGATGAGACGGCAGATCTGCGCATGGTTTATCTATAGTAGACACATTGTCGTCAATAAATGTTCTTGAATACACTGTTTATTGGTCATGGGATAGATTCATCATTCGGACTGGTATTTCTCTAATTTTTTTATATAGCAATCGGATCCAGCTGTCAAAGCTTTTCCTGATTTGAGAAACTTCTCCGATGGTTCTATCATACCCAAAACTTCTTTCATGTCGTGGGGGTTTTGACGGCATTGAGACTTTACAAAAAGTCACTATTTCACTTCTGGCAGGAAGAGCGATCATATCTTTTGAGTTAATACTGAAGCATCCAATTTTGCCAAGGAAATAAACTTTGTAAAATTTGTCGTTCACCTTAAAATACCCGTTAACTACGTCTATTATACAATTATATCTCTTCATAAAGCCAAGTCCAATGACGCCATCAAGAGAAAAATCTGCTACGATGACATCTTGGCTATACAAACTATTACCCAAATAAATACAAAGAGAAGTTTTTCCTTTCACAGTCAGGTCTGTCCAACACGCGGAAGAGACAATTTGATCAGTTTTGCACAAAACTGGCATGTTTTTGTATAGCTTCGTAAATTTTACTGGACAGTACTTACAATATTGCTCCAGTGTCAAACAAGCAACTTTGCTTCAAACCCCTGAATGGTAGCTTTCACGTACAATCCAGCTTCTGGATCGTTCTGGTTTACGCCAACTTGAGCTTTGTAAGACGTGATGCATTGGAATGTACTAGTATTTTGTACAGGATATCTCTTTGTATTAGATGAACGTCTTTGCTTTCATGTCATTAACTTCTTTACGAAGTTCTCTTATTTCATCCTTCAGCTCTACCAAGACACTTGTGCTGATTGATTCTGAATTGGCCATTTTGTTTCCTTCAGTTTTCTCTGACTGCATTGGTCGTAATTGGGTTTGAGTTTCTAACATTTTACGATTAGATTTAACAAATGCTTCCAATTCGACAGCATGTCGAATAGCATCATTGAGATTTGATGGCCTTGCTTGTTTTATTCTCAACCTTATGTCAGAATCCAAGAAAGCATCGATAAACTGTTCATTTGCATCTGTTTTTTAAACATCCCGTAGAGCCGTTGGGTATGCCAAATTTGTTAATCTTCGTATGGACTGTTCTAGTTGTTGCAAAGTTTCCGTTGCTCGTAGTCGCATTTTGATTTGAGTTGCAAATCTCTCCTCTATGGCATTAACAAGCAAGACATATTCATGCTTATGTGTATTAGGCAAATTCGCCAATACACATTGAGCCTGTCCTCTTTAGGAAACTGCTAAATAAAGACCTTTCTCTTGTTCTGTCCACTTGTTTGACATGGCACACGCAACAAAATGGGAGTGATAGTCTAACCAGGACCCGTGCCATCAAATGTTGCAGGTTTAATACGAGTCTGTGGGTTCTTCTCCGCTGCTCTTATAATATTAGTGTCCTCATCTGGTCTACCAAAGCGACGGTAATGTTGACGATGAGTAATGTTTGATTCTGTTGCACTTCCAGAGACTGGTGTTGACATTAAATAGCCAGGTCTTTTGCCTTCATCAGGCTGAACTTGTACCAAACAACATTTTATCTTCCCAATAAACTTTTCCTATGGGATGCTTTTTCGGTTTAACATCACCGTGGAAGTCTGTATCTGAAAATCTCCCTGATGCAAAAGCAGAATATTTTGATTTTGTATCTGATCGAACATCTGGAGTACTACTTTTATGAGCACTTGTATCCTCGTTAGATACTAAACTAGTATTGTGAATGATTAAACTGTCATTTTAAAATTTTTGTGACTTTTTCTCTATAAACCTGATTTCTTTGTCAATGTCGTCAACGTCTTATCCATATTGTACAATATGCCCACAATGAAAATAAACAATAGATCAACAAATTATACAAAATATAAACGTGATATCCCACCGCTGCCACCAAATTTGTAACGTTTTTACTATGTACAATGAAATGTATGGAGACAACGAACAGTATTCAAGCTCAAAAGCTCATTAAACAATACACATTTTGAATCAGAGCAAACACGGACCTCTAAAACATCAGAGGTGGGATCAGGTGCCATGGAAGAGTGAGCATCCCCTGCCGACCGGTCACACCCGCCATGTGCTCCTTGTCATGATTGGGAAACGCCGACAATGCAGTGTGTAAATAAGGGCCTAACAATAAGTATGAAAATTATTAATTATTGGGTTCGCTTAGGTTTCCTCCCTAGGAATCACGCTCAAAATGTAAAATCAAAACAAACTTCAATATTATCAATGACACTAAAAGACCAACTGACTGAAATCCACTATATGTGCTTTTTCCTAGGTCCTATCTGGATAATGATTGGTGACTTAACAAACACGAACTATAACAAGAGAATCACCTTTAATCAAATCAATGGTCAAATCTATATCATTATATCTATAGCTGCAGACTGAGTTGTTTAACTAACAATTCTGTTGTTTCCCGACACGGTCTGCAACTACATGTACCTAAAACACACCCTTTTAAAGCCATGATACAATTTAAAGTCGCCAAGACACAATCTTAAGTCACCAAACACAAGACATTGAGGAACTAAATCCCTGTGCTGTGTGGTCTAACTAACAATTTTGTTGTTTCCCGACACAGCCCAAGGACCTAGGACCTACTCAAGCAATGAGTAACAACCAAGTAAACAAGAACTAGAAGGGTGTCTGTATTTATATCTTTTATCCTATGCCTAATTACTACGGATTGGTAAATAACTGGTATGCTCTGATTGGTTGTAATGTAAACGTTGATTGGCTATATATAAAATGATTCGATTTGATGGTCCCAAGCGCTTTTCAATCCACTTTACATTGTCTCTGAAATTCTCAGGCTTTTAAAATGTAACTTTATGCATTAATTATGCATTTTTCAATACAAATTACATTATGCATTACATTTTACATTTATATAATTCCTTATGTAACGTTCTATCAGTTGAGGGCAAATATACATGTACTTCGAAGCACTGTTTTGAATGCCCTTAATGTTCATCGATACTCTGATAAGAGAGATAACTCTTAATGACATTAATGACTACAATTCCTTTATAGATTTGTCAAGTTGAAATTTCTTTGTTTAATTTTACCTCGCAAGCTATGGTGTAATTGTTTGTATTTCACTTACAAAATGCAGTTCTTTCGGAAAAAACTTAAAAATGTTAAAGTAACATTTTACATGAGTGTGCAGAGGGTTTATGAACCTTAAACCAGTTGTCCTCTCAAGAAAAGAGATCATTAAACATTATCCATACATGATTGATTATTTTATAATGCTAAATACATGAGTGGATTGGTCAGTAGACACAATATATAAACCTCTCTTTAGTACAAGGTCATACAGATAAGACATCCAAAAGATAACAAAAACACATTAGAAATATGCTTACTTCATTTCCATATGTAACAGGCAAAACGTTTAATTGAAAAATGAATTTCAAAATAGAATTTCCATCCAATGTTTTCTCAAACACCCGTGCCGAATTGTACCCGCCCTTTTCATTGTCTATCATCAAATGTTTTTGTCTGTAACAAGTAGAAACAATATTTCCAATCTTGCCAGTTAATGTTCCACCGTCTTAAGGTTTTGCCAAAGGTCAAGCTCCAAAACTATGTGAGGTATACAGTTAAAACTTTTACAGTTTATAAATATATCATTGATTAACGGATAGAAAGTATCACTTAAAAACAAATATTTAAAAAAAATATTTTTTGAGAAAAAAAAAAATCAAAAAATTTGCATATTTTAAAAAAAATGCACCTGCTTAATTCTGTACTTTTGGTGAAAACCATCATTGCAGAAATAAGATATGTTTATCAATGAAGGGCAAGTTGGACGTGAATGGTCTCTGAAAGGCTGTTATTGAAAGCATGCCATGTATCAAGACAAGACCCCTATAAAATCCGCCATTTGCAATGTACTTTCGGTTTCAAATCTTAACATTTGGACAAAATAAACAGGGAAAACAACTTTCCAGAGGCTATCGAAGTCCAACTTGCCCTTCATTGATAAACTTATATTGTTTATGCAATAATGGCTTTCACCAAAAGTACGGAATTAATTAGGTGTATTTTTTTTTTAAAATATATGCATTTTTTTAAAAGAATTTTTCTCGATAAATACTTTCTTTAAGTATTTGTTATCAAGTGTGTGGAAGAGAATTACCGCCAAAAGTCTATTTATCTTGCTTTTATTCTTATTCCGCCTACTTCTTTATTCTTTGTTATTATTGTAACTATATGTCACTTTATTGTTTTCATATTCGTCTTCATTACATTTTATTTGAACTTTTTTCATTCTTCATTTTGTCCTTACTTCTATGTTGCTTTATTCTTGTAAATTCGTTCTTTTTTCTTTTAAATTGATACAGTTTCTTTAATAAATTATTATGATCATCTCTATTACAAATGTAGATTCAGTCACGCAAACCATGAAGCGCATTCAGCGAAGACGAATACAAGTATTGTGAATTTAATGCGGCATTATAACGCTAGGTGGCAGGGTGTTCGCTGCGTGTGTTGGTAAAATTAGGTACGCAAACCCGGGCCGGGGTTATTCGTGATTTTTCAATTTTCTGCCTTTATACTTTATCAATCGAACCCAAATTTAATGATGTATGTTATAGGTTCAGGTATGTACCCGGTATCGTTCCCCCTGAAGGCTGGCTAGATGGTACAGTAAGACTTCCCCCGGAAGACTAGCTATATAGTGAGACTTCTCCAGGGGAAGTCTCACTATATAGCCAGTCTTCAGGGGGAAATTCTCACTATATAGTTAGTCTTATCTCCCTCATAGCGAAACTTCCCTCTTTAATTTAGTTTCCGAATATCTTTTTTTTTATTGTAAAACAATGTTTTTATACTAGTCTAACGTTTTCAGAGTTCGGATAAAAGTTCTCCGTCCTATATGAATGAATGAATAAATATATGAATAAATAATTAAAGCATTTTAATAGTGATTTTTAATTATAATTAAAACATCTTAAACATGCATGTAAACATAGGTAAACTGCATGTTTCTACGGGTAATGACCTCTTTACTGTTAAACTAATTATATCTTTTTTCTTTTGATAAGAATCGTCTCTGAACAATATAATAATCTGCTGTGCACGATAAATTTAATGCGCACTTTTATATTGATTCGTTTGAAACTATACATCTTTATTTTTGTTTGATATATAAGATCAGAACCTAATATGCAATATATACATCTTCGATGTAAATCAAATCCAAACCAAACACGGTAGGGGAAGTCTCACTATATACCCATTGAACCCCCCCCCCCCGGAGGGGAAGTCTCACTATATAACCAGACTTCCGGGGGGGACTCACTATGGGGGAAGTCTCACTATATGACACCGGTAGGGGGGGGGGGGGCTGGCCACCAAACATTTTTCTAGCCATAACTTTTTACTACTGAAAATGTTCAGTGAAAGTCTGGTTGCTCCCTCCGACTTTTTGTTGCAGTCTAGTCAAATAAGGGCCATGTACGTGGTGATGTATGAGTAAAATTTGGTACTGAAAGAAGTTGGACCCCCCTCCCCCCAAATAGAATTTTCGAGTTTGACGAAGTTTCCTCTTTCCTTCTTCTTTTTTTTTTTTTTTTTGCTTGTCAATATTTTAAGGTAAGTGTTTTTTTTTCTCTGGCTGCCCCTTTCAAAAACAATGCTACGTCTCTAGGTTTTATCTGTAATCGCTGTAAAAATTGCCAATATTTATATTCATGTATTTATATTTTGAAAATCTCAATATTTTAGATTATTTTTGGTGATTTTTGATTTCCAATTTGCTAATATGGGTATATAGGCAATATCAAGCCGACATTTTACGTATTTTTTGCCAAACGAGACATTGACAAAATGATTAGTTTAAACTTTATTTCATTTAAATTATACATCATATGTACACAATAAATAATACACACAGGATTCGGAAACAAGTTGTTACAACTTATATTAATCCGTTTCCTTAAATTAACTTTCAACTATAAAAAGAACATTTGCCCTTGTTGACTGACAAGTGTAATAGGAACAATAACTGAAAAAATAAAGATGAAATGAAAGCAAAAATTTAACAAAAATGAAAAAAAAATAAAAATATAGAGAGAGATATCATAACATGGATCAACATTAAAAGTAACTGAGTAATAAACAGTCATACAATGCAAAATTAACAATATCAACAATACGGCCACAAGTAAGATTCAAGTTACAAACCTTTTAGTAGCAGAAATAAATTGATGTACATGTTTAAAAATGTTTGTATTATAGGAATAATTTCTAGCTGGATCTCCAAATAAGAGAATGTTTAAAGTGACTGGTCCTAATGGGTCAATAAATTAAATAAAAAACAAAATGATTTTCTGAGTTATTCTGATGTCAAACACTGTGTGCTTACTAGAGATATTTATTTCTTTATTGAAAAGTGCTATTTCTGTACAAAAAATTAATACAGATTTTCATAAAACCGGAGGAAGTTTCTAGTATGCCCCGGTCTAGCCTGGTTCCGGCCACCCTACCCATGACGTTCCGCACTACTTTGCAGAGCATTATGGGTTGGCCAAAACCAGACTAGCCCCGGTCCCCAGAATCACGCGACTGCGCATGAACAATTATTATCCTAAAATAAAGAAATGTGAGTTCAGTGGAAGAATATATAGGGGTCCTGAAAAACAACTCAATTTATAAGGGTATACTAGCAATTATCAAAATATTTAATATTTTTTATATCAATAAAACTGAAATTCAATCATCCAACAAATAACTTGAATAGAGTTATATTTTTCAGGTGATAGAAAATACACAATTATTTCGGAGTTTCCATCATTGGTCCGGTTTTAATGACCCAGATTTTCTTAAAACGTGTTATTTAAAGCAACAAAAGCACATTTGAAAGAAGAAATGCTTATGAATAGTTAAAATATAATGTTTAACATCAGAATAATTTATAAATTTATTAGCTTTTTGTTAAAACACACACACACACACCCTCACACACATACACACACACACACACACACCTAAAAATGTCAGTTTGATACTACCTTCCCATTTTACCAACTTGGAAATCAAATATCTTTGATAAAATCTAAAATATTGAGCATTTCGGGGCAATTTTACCGCGAATACAAATAAACCTATAACTAACATAACTTGAAAATTTGGGTTCGATTGATAAAGTATTAAGGCAGAAAATTGAAAAATCTCGAATAACCTCGGCCCGTGTTTGCGTACCTAATTTTACCAACACTCGCAGCGAACACCCTGCCACCTAGCGTTATAATGCCGCATTAAATTTACACTACTTGTATTCGTCTTCGTTGAATGCGCTTCATGGTTTGCGTGACTGAATTTACATTTGTAATAGAGATGATCATAATTATTTATTAAAGAAACTGTATCAATTTAAAAGAAAGAAGAACGAATTTACAAGAATAAAGCAACATAGAAGTAAGGACAAAATGAAGAATGAAAAAAGTTCAAAGTGAAATGTGATAAACATGATAAAGACGAATATGAAAACAATGAAGTGACATATAGTTACAATAATAACAAAGAATAAAGAAGTAGGCAGAATAAGAATAAAAGCAAGATAAATAGACTTTTGGCGGTAATTCCCTTCCATACAAGTGATACTTTCTTTCTGTTAATCAATGATATATTTATAAACTGTAAAAGTTTTAACTTTATAAACCACATAGTTTTGGAGCTATTGTAAAAATAAATTTTTGGACATGTTGACCTTTGGCAAAACCTTAAAATTTTGTCTCTTTACAAAATAGGTTTCAAGGATAAAGGGAATGATAATTACAAATTAAATTTTTAAACTTTCTTTAAGTGTTTGTTTTTGCACAGAATATATTTTGGACAGTTCATGAAAAAAGTGAATTGCATGACACTATTTCCACACATGTCGACGTCACACCTTTGGTTTTCCCTGAAAATGATGAAAAAATAGATTACTAGCATTATTTCTTGACTGAAAATGTAAAATATTTGTTTCCACAGTTGAAATATTTTTTGAAGTTTTAGGAAGTATATGTTTAAATTAAATGGCAATCTTAAATGATTAAAGCGTAGGAAAACTTAGTAAATAGTTCTAGTCTAATACTAGTAGTTGAAGGGAGAAAACTATTCATGTATGAAGTTGTTCTGGCTTGTGAAATATATGAGTGTCCTGGTTCCAGAATGGAACAGAATTGTATGGTATAAAACACAGCTTAAGTAAGTCTTGCAAGTACTGAGGAGCTAATCCATGGACTATTTTATCAAATAATACGTTTATGTATTTTTCTTCTAATTTCCAAGGTATCCTATCAAAGCTCTTCCTTTAGCATTGATGTTGATGAATTTATCATTTGCGCAGCTGCAACTTGAACATCTTCCAAGTAATTTCGCATCTCTGTCTGAACATCAATTATCCCAAACAATTAATATCTGAGAATTCAAGATGAGAACGGACAAAAGCAAAATAAATTTCAATCAATGACTCCCTCTTAAGGGTACAGTGTATGCTTTAACATTCTTAAGATATTTCATCAGGTACATGCTTTAACATGAAAATCAAATTAAATATGTGAGTTCTCCACCTACCATTCTGTTGAAATCTTATTCCCAAATGAGTATGTGTGTTTCAACATTTTGAATTGTTGGTCCATCTTCACCAAATTTAACATTGGGATGATATATAATTTCCTTGCTAAAATGTAACTTAACTGTTTTATTTGGATTGAAATCTACTGCCAAGGCAGCACTGCTTGATTTTTTTTACAGGATTCTTGGTTAATATATTTGTAGAATTAGTCATGCCATCATCAACTATTACATAAAGAGACGTCTGCAAAAAGTACGGAAGCCGGTTGGTGCCAGGTAGAAAAAATATTTTATCTGGCTATACCTCAACACATTTTGTTTACGTCATGAGTGCACAGATTCATCATCAGTCGAAGCAGAAGTTTTCACACACATAGACAATGTGAGTTTGCTACATGTTTCTGCTGTGAGATTTGTTATATTTTCAGATCATGATTGAATTAATCGGACTGACGTATATAACTGGTTCCAACTTCCGCCCACCGTCATGGCCGTTCCTATGCGCGTCCACCACATTTAGAGACACATAGTGGATGCGGCTTTCAGGCTTACCAGTAGGCTCAATTAATGGACTTGCTTGATATATATCTGATTATTTTGTTTGAAACTCAATTATTATGCTGTGAACATCTGTTCCCAGGGTTCACCGATGGCATTTTAAGGGATGCCATATATGGCTATATATTGATGCCTCGGCTCCCTCATTTTAAGCGGCCATGGCCCATTCAGCCAAATAAAAACAAATTCAGTCTTATATTTTCTTGTTATATTTACTTGTTGAATTTACTGGGTATACTGACACTCCGATCCCCTTTAACTTTCATCTTTGATAGGTTTGAATATACTTTTCCTAAAATGCATATAACCGAAGTTATTGATATTGGCCGACAATAGTTTACACCATTATCGTATTTTTAAAAATGTGAGTAATTTGTAATTTTTTTTCCAAATTTCTAAAAGTTGACCAAGTGTAAAGCAAAAATTGAAGAGTTGGTTACTATTTTTTGTTTATAAGTGGAGACAATTATATAATCTGGACCTGGAGATTTGGTTAGGCCTATGTTTATTACTTGAAGCTGATCCAATACTTCTTGTTCTGTAATCATAAAGTCATTAAATAAGTAATTTTATGGTGGCCCTGGTCCACGTAATGGCACTTCTGGATCATTACATATGGATGATACTCCAGTAATGTCTTCATTTAGCAGGTTAGCGTTATCAACAAAGATTTTACAATTTTCGCACTTTTCTAGGAGGTATGGATGTAAATATTTGGTTTCAAAGATTGTGCCTATTTCATAAGACCCTAATTCCAGCAATGACGTTGTTTACTAAGTGAGGACACTGTTTCCAGTGATAAACGTTTTGAGTCTTTACAGCTTTATGCACATACAATTTATATTTTCTAATATTGTTCATAACTAAACACGGTTATAGTTTTGGTTGGGATATGTTCTCTGTGCTTGTTTTATGTTTACAAAGTTTGCATTTATTCAATCGGTTGATTCCGCTACGCTCCATACAAACCTCGGATGTGATTGGTGGAAGAATATGCATCAAATCGATGCATTTCTCAGATGGAATTGCCTTTTAACTCATTTCGTATTTCGCTCAGCATTAGGTTCACCGAAATAGTTTTCTCATTCTTTTCACATTCTTTCTTGTATATTGGTTTTGATTACAACCACCTGTTGGTAGGCTTTGAAAGCGGAAACATAGTGTTGAGCGTGCCACAAAGAAACTTGGATTTCAAAGGAATAATATTTGGAGGAATTTTGAATTGGATCACATGATGGTAGAGCCCCGTTCACGTCCGAGGTTAGTGAGCGAGGCACGAGCCACCCGAGGAGCTCCGAGTGTCATTTATGTTTTGAGGGCTGAAGACCACTTCATTCCAATTTGTAGTTTCATTCATCATTAAGATTCTCAAATTAGCATTTTTGCAGTATTGTCTTAAAAATACATAATTCTTTATATCGATTTCTACTTTAATTTGGGGAACGGTGATTCCATGGCTACTACTACAACAGATTTATCTGTCTTTAATACTGTAGTTACTTTTCAGACAGTTGCAATCTGAATGTAACACATCATGGTACATAAGTTGACTACTTATTACATTAAGATTCACATCTTCGTGTATATATTTTTTATAGCTTCAAATAATGGTGTTATCATGGTTACTTAAAATGAAAAGAAAATGTTATTTATTTCCAAGCCTCATTTTTCTGAAAGAGATGGTAGATTCTTCAGTAATATTTCAATAAAACTACATACAAAAAATAGACTACATGAAGATAAACAATTCTGTTCACGGCTTTTTATTTCATTAAGCCGAGAAAAATACCATGGTTACACAAAGATAGTGGAAAATTAAAATCCAAACATCGATTTAGGAAAAAATAGAGCAAGGACCCACTGAACATTTAAATGCGCTTCTTGACAGATCCTCCAAATTTTTGGTTAAAAAATTACTTGTGTATCTAGCTTTTTGATTGGTAATAATTAACCGCTTGGGTTCCATCCCCTCAAACACGCTGCTTATGCATTGTCAATCAAAAAAAATTTTTGGTACAATTTTATACATTGTTATCGATTATAGTAAAACATTGCTCTAATCTGTATCATTTTCCAATGAGAGTTATACAACTGAAATACGATTGAAGCTAGAGACATTTTCCATTTAACCCCTCACCTTTCCCTCTTCTTTCCACCTTTTTAGTAAGTTCACAAATTGAGCTAATGGATGTCTGCATAATTTTAGAATTATATCTCTCAAGTGTTGTTTTTTCTTGGGGGGGGGGGGGGGGGGGAGGTGAATGGGATAAACTTTGAGGTATTGCATTTTTCATATGGTACACTAGTACTTTAAACAAAAAGTTGTTAATCTAGGTCAAGTTTTCGGGATTCCGATCCATTCCGACGTAATTATAACCCTTTCATGGCTGAAAATTCTGTTACTTATGTCATAATATAACCTGAAGAATTGCAATAAAAAGTTATCATCAATGTCAACAATCATACACACAGTTGGACAAGAAAGATTCGGAGTTAATAACACCAAATGGAGAGGAGAAGGCAAACTAAGCACAAGTAAACCTAACCGGTGACATCAAGGAATTCAGACACTGAGAGCAGAAATAAATACTGTGACAAAGCAACCTTCAAATGACAGAAGGAATTAGAAAAGCCAGAGAAGAAAGAGGGAAACAGAAAGCAGAGTTTGTTGCCAATCCATACAAGTTTACAAAAACAGCAGTGGATGGCACGAAGGAAGGCTCTGTGCAAAGCTCAAAGGATGCACTTGATTAATTGATTGATTGTATGTTGTTTTACGTCCCATTCGAGAATTTTTAATTTGATATAGAGACGACAACATATACCGGTGAAGGGCTTCAAATATTGACCTTTACTCGGCACTCAGGGCCATTGAGCAGTGAGTGATCTTTATCGTACCAACGCCTGCCGCGACACGAGGCCTCGGTTTTTAAGGTCTCATCCGAAGGACCCGCAAATTTCACTTCAAAGTGCCGAGCGCATGGCGAAGGAACAGTTGCTACCCATTTTTTATCGACTTAGGTCTGTCGCGGCCGAGATTCGAACTCACGACCTCCTGATCACGGAGCGAGCGCTCTACCGACTGAGCGGTAGAAAGATCATCTAGCAGATACACACAGTGATAAAAGGATATGGAAACACACAGAAAACTGTGGAAGAATAGAGAGTGTCAGAACCAGTTGTACCGTAGAATATAAAAGAACCATCATGGAAAAAGTAACGGTGATGTAAAAAGCTAAATACATCTGGATGAGAATCAAACGGGATTCTATACCAGGTTTATAGAAAGAGGGAGAGAGAGAGAGAAACTAGAGGCCCCAAAACATCTGATCAACCAACATCAGGCAACAACCAGGTAGAGATTATAAAATGATAGCTATCATTACAGATACCCATGTTCATGGATATAAAATGCATTGGAAGAGAAAGTATCATGACCAAGAATGGCCTTCAAGTTCAAGAAATCACGATTTCTGATAATAAAGCAACAAAAGATCACACACCTAATGCAGCTTAAGGTGCAAAGAGAAATCATTTCGTCTATAATTGACAATTCCATCAAGAGCTTAGGAAAGTGGTTCGATGATTCATTAAGTGAAAGGAACAATATCAGGTAGATTGAACAACAGATGTGTGAGGGAATAAGACGGGTCAAGCAGGGAAGCTTAAGGCATAGATATATTAACATGGATACCTGACAAGAATAGCGTGACCACTTATGTTTTACGACATGACTTTGTCAACAGTCGGGAAACTGAAAGATCAATCAATAAACAACTTTAAAATGGTTAGGTGTTCCACCAAGTTTTTACATCCCTACGTACAACTGTATAGCAGGAGCACCAAGTTGCAGCAACTATTAAAATCAATATCATTGAAGAATTAAAAGTTGAAAAAGCACGGTTTATAATGACTTTGGAAGAATCTAAAGATGAAAATAAGAGGAGTAGAAGTAAGAACAGGACAAGTTTTCATCCTCCAAATCAGTTTCAGAAGCCATGAGTAGACAAGGCATGGCAGTAGGAAGGCAAGGTCTTGGAACATATATAGAAAGAAAAGCTGCTGCTAGAAAATTGCTGAGACTAAAGAGCGACAATGTATGGTTGAAGGAGAGTTAACAAGCAGAGAAAAAAGCTGACAAATAAAGACATTTAAGTTATGGAGCCAGGGGGCGTGGTTAATGTAGGAAGTGGGCAACGACCCCTTACATGGACAAAATCCACATTTGCAACTACATTTATAGTTTATGATGTGTTACCAACATCAACAAGACTGCATAGTTAAATTTGAACCTGTCAGAAATATCAGATTGCTCCTTGTGTGGTAGGCGTCGGAACCGGGGGGGGGGGGGCTGGGGGGAGCCTAGCCCCCCACTTTTTTTGCAAAAATAGACATAATATAGGCATTGAAAATTGGGGCTTACCTTTTTTCGCTGGTTTAGCTCCCCCCCCCCCCACACACTTTCAATTAGCCCCCCCTTTCAATTTGCTTCCGACGCCTATGTGTGGAAACGCTACAACACATTCTCAGAGGATGGAGCATCGCTCTTTCACATGGTATGTATACTTGGGGATACAATCAGAACCTCCGAAAATTAGCAGAAGTAGTGAATAGAAAGAGGAAAAAAGCAAGAATCTTAAGGAACAAGACTCTCAATATCCAGTTCATGAAGGAAGGGGAATCAAGTGACAAAAGAAAAAATGATGTCAGGAATATTACATAATATACCAAGTTACAGATTGGTAGCTAGAGGTAGATCTAGACAAGAAGATGCAGTTTCCTGACATTGATCTAATAAACTTAAGACTCTTAATGGTTCTCTGTCGCCAAAGAGTAAAAAGTTTGAGATAATAGAATTGACATTTCAGTAGAAAGAAATGTGTCAAAGCCAATGAAGGAAAGAGAAAATATAAAGATCTGAAGGCATGGTGCCGAGACAGAGGATAGCAGACATAGAACTTTCCTGTGAGGTTAATTGGGTGCAGAGGCTTTCATGCACAGTCAGTGTAGAAGTAGTTCTCCCTAATAGGATTCACTGACCCTTTGTACAAGAGTGGCAGTACAGAAAATGAGCCAAGAGGCAGAGAAGACATTATGTTGAATATGGATGAAGAGAGACAGCGGTAGCTGGAAACCCATCACCATGCATAGTGACTGATCACAACTGTGAACCCCCCCCCCCCCCCGTTTTGAGAGTTGTACAAAGTTAGGGGTCGAAACACAGGATATGAAATGGTCTCGGATGAGGAGGTGTTAGCAGTTATTTCATCAGTATTGTATGTACGTAACCTGAGGAAAGTTTCATATGAAGTATTTATTCCGCATAGTAAACCCTCTCACTGAATCATGATTGGTTTAGATTATTAGTTAGGTAATCTAATTATAACATTTTGATAATTTATGAGTCGCAATGTAATCATGTGTAGTAGAAATTCCGGGTGAGAATTATTTTCTGTGCACGGAGGAATTTTTATAATCATTCCCCTGATATAACGTTTGCTGTATAGTAGTAGTAAACTTTCCATGGGGATGATTTACTAGAGTATAATATTTCTTCTTAGGGGAAGAGTTGCTATTTAGAAAACATTACATTTACTATGTGACCTCTGGATTTATTCAAAAATACTTCATATTAATTTGATATTTTTTTTACTTCTGTGTATATCAGAGTAGAAGATCTTGTTTCTGTTTCGGAGAATTCTAGCCTTTTTGACCAAGTTACAACTTCTCTTTCTATGGGAATTTTGTGACCATAATCCTAGTAAGTTAAATTTCATACGAAAGTTTTTTTATGCCCCCGTAATCGAAGATTTGGGGGTATATAGTTTTGGTCTATCTTTCCGATTATGTGTTTCTCTATTAATTTGTTTGTCCGCAAAAACTTTAATCTTGCTCTTGACTTATGAATTGTTGGTGCTAGGTATTTCATATGTATTTTCCTTTTGACGGGACTTTTCTTTGGATACAAACATATTTGACATTGGAGTTTGACCTACCTTTGAAAAAAAAATTACCAAACTTTAATCCTGACCATAACTTTGGAATAATTGCAGCTAGAGCTTTTATATTTCATGTGTCCAAACCTTTCCTTGGGAACCAATTATTTTTACCTTTCGACCTTGACCTTTGAAATTCACCTACTTTATAAAAAACTTACACCTTGGATAAAATGTTTGAACAGTGGTGTTAGGACTTTCATATATCACGTGTATATTTGTGATATGACCTGTCTTTTGATACCAACATTTTTAACCCAAAGACCTTCATCTTTGTGTTTGACCCACATTTAAAAAAAACTTTAACCTTTTCTTTAACTGCTGTTAGAGCTTTCATATTTCACTTTCGCATTCCTTGTGACAAGACATTTTCCTTGGTTCCATTATTTCTGGACTTCATGACATTGACTTTGGAGTTTGACCTACTTTAGAAAAATTTTAATCTTTGCTATATTTTCTGAATGGTTGGTATTAGGGCTATTATATTCAGATGTGTATCCCTTGCGAGAAGACTTTTCTTTTGCTATCAACATTTTTGAACTCTTGGCCTTGAAGTTTGACCTACATTTGAAAAACCTTAACTTTAGCCTTGAGCTGCCATATTGGGGGAATCAGTGTTTCACAAACACACATTGTTTTTATATAAGAGTTGAGTGGACAAAACTTTTCACAGCATTTTATAAATTTCCAATAATTATTGTGGCCTTTGTAAATTCAGCTAATTTTAGGGGAAAAACAATCAATGTGATTATATTCAGTAGTTGACTATATTCTACTACTATCATAACCCATATTTTATATATTTTCGCTTAGAAATTCAAATTGTATCAGCCATTATGAATGTATTAATTGAACCCTTAGGAAACATTATTGCTTCAGCGACACTCTCAGAATGTTTGTGATCTTATGTTTTTCATTGCATTTCATTGTGCATTTTTTTACCACTCACCCAAATTATTTAGTCAACCTTTAAGTTTGTTTAAATTTAGGGTAATAAATTAGTATAGCTCAAGTGTAACTTAAAACTGATTTTTAAAAAAGGTCAATTACACAGTACATGTATTTTTTTTTTTTAAAGTCAACCAATATCAAGCTATCGTAGAGGCTATTAAAAGTAAAGCTTTTAAACAACAGGTCCATGCAATTTTTTAGCAATTTCTGTAGAAACGAGAACTTATTTGCACATATGCTATAAAAATACACAAATTCCACATGCTGGAAGTGTTTAAACCACAGAAAACCAATAATTAGTCTAAGATTAATAGACTTTGTAAGTTCAAATATACATGAAGCAGTTCAAATTTCGTACAACTGGTGTGTGCTTGTTGTTGCTCTTTTCATCGACTTATTGCATTTTATGATTAACTTTCAATTTAAGGGTCAATAGTAAGTTGTTTACAATGTACATAAAAAGGCTTTAAGGAGACTCTAAGCCACATAACTCGATCAATGACACTACATCCAAATTTTACATTTCCTGATACTAGTATCGAAAATGTTGATTTCGTGTTGTGCAAAATTAAAATTTCTGTTATTGAAAAATAAACTTTTAACAAGAACCTGAAAATACAGACAAGTTAAGAAAGGCAGCAGTATTGATTAGTGTGAATTATTAGCCTCTGTGCTTTAATATCGGACATTTTTGTTGGAATTCGCTCGACACGTCTGTGACTGGCGATCGATTTCATGCACGAGAAAGAAGGCGCTTCGGTGTGATGTCCTTACTTGTTACAGTTCGGATGTGGTACTATATGTTATAGGTGTGCAATGGAGGACAAATAAAGTCGGGGTTTTACAGGTCAGTATTTGATTTTACATCAGTAGCGTGATCACAACCGATTCGATCAGTTTTATGTTATTATCGTTCAGAAGTCATTGTCCCTGTATATTTAAGATAGCTTGTTTGGATTTACTTCCTCTTACCACACCAAAAATACTAATCAGATATAGCATTCACATTTGTAGTATTTGTATGCAAGAATATTGTGAGAATACCCTATTGTATACATGTGCACGCTTGCATCACACGTGTAGGGTTGCACACAGAATATGTCCTATGACTATATGTATTCTAGTGTCATACTTCTGAGACAACATTCTGAAAGGAAATATGGTTACTAATCACGATTGCCATATCTAGAATCCGGTCTCTAGAACGAACTCTGCAACAAACTGTATGTAAGTTATAGATATACCATAGATTGTTATGGTATTGTTTAGTGGTCATTGAGATCATTCATCTTTGTCAAGACATTCTCATTACGAAAACAGATTACCAGAAGTGGTCAGTTAAATCGGACCATTATACAAAGATGTAACACATAATTCTAACTTTATGAAGAACTATATTTTTGTTTAATGTTAATTTTTTTAATTGGTATTCATTTTGTTCTTTGAATATCGTATTTGTTAATATAACATAAATATAGAAATCTCAATTTATTGCTTGATTTATCTGTGGTATCCAAAAGACCCAATACTCCAATCATCATTTTAATAAAAGAAATACATGTTATAAGAATTCAGAGCCCCTAATGATGGAAATGTAAAATTAAAGATATCTTTTATATTAGCTAGATTTTCTTCTGGAAAATTTCAAGTACTACAATCTAATTAAAATTAGATCTTTGATCCGCTCCAGCTAGATCGCAAGTACTATCAATTGAAGAAAAACCATTATTTACAGCATAAAAGTATGATACAAGAAACATATACTTTCCAATACCAATTGCAAGAGGCCAAATATAACATTACTATTTGTATGTAAAGAAACAATTATAGGTGAGAGCTGCTTAATTGGTATGAAAAACACGAAGGCGATAGTGGCCACGTAATTCAAACAATTATTGTGTATTGAAGGGCCTTCTATATTAGGGCCCTTAGAAAAACGTAAATAATGTCGTCGATCGGAACACTATTATTAATTGATGAAAGGCTGAAGAGCAGGAATCGATATGCTCTAAGAGAGTTGATAAACGTCCGCTTAATTACATTAGGTTACGATAATTATGAAGCGATATCCCCTTGAGTAAAGAAAAAAAAAATAATCCATACACCTTTAAGAATGATTAAAAAATTCTTACAAATTACAATGATAAAATCTGGAAAGTTTACGAATGTTCTCGAAAAGTTAAAAACCCTGATAATCTACATTTATGGGTATTTTTGCTACTGTAACGGATATAATAAGTTTGGCTCTTTTACGTACATCACATACAAATGAAGTGAACGGAAGACATGAGCTTCAGTTTTTCCTTTCCTTCATTATAAATAGGATTTTAAAAATATTAAGCTATTTCACAGTCAGAGGGAAAATAGATTTATGAAAAATCAATAATCAATTTTTGCTAATGTTAAACTAGCATCTGAGCAGCAACTTCTAGGCGTACATAGTTTTTGTATCAAACAAAACTTATATCTAGTGCATTTTTATTTTAATGTAAAATTTTTGTGAACTTGTAAAAAAAAATTGAAATTACACAAAGTGGGTATACTCTAACGACAGAATTAGATGTAGATGTAGATGTATACACTTGGTTATTGACTGGGCCCATAAAAGAAAAAAAATAGTGAATTTACATCCTTCGCTTAGCCTTTTGTATTGTACAATTCCCGTTGCTCTGGCTTTTAACTCTGTAGACAGGCATACCACAGTTTCCTGATCCTAGCTGCTCTGGCTTTTAAGACATGCCACTGGTTTCCTGAAGATGAAGACGTCTGTCGGGCCTTATCCCACTTTTCTATAGATGCTGATGACAGCGAGACTTTTAGGGTTTCAGAAACTTGGACATTGATAGGGAAACGAGATTTATTAGACACATGAAATCCTTGAATTATTGACAAATGTAACAAGTTAATGATGATAATCAGATACATGATTATGACATTAAAAGGCAAATAATATATTCACATTAATCGTTGTTGTTTTCAGTTGGGTTTTCGTAATGCTAGAATATTTAAAAAAAGCTAACGTGAGTTTTTGACCTAATGCATTTAAAAATATATTTTAAAAAATTGAAATGCAATCTAGCATGTGTATAGGCAATTGTGCCTTTTTTAAAATAACATCTGAAGGCAAATCTGGAGGCGTCTTTTTTCAACTCTTTTTTCTACATATACGAGACTTTCCTATCAGGACGGGAAAATGCAGTTAAAAAACAAAATGAATAATTGCTGTTTTCGAAGAGTACTTCAAGCTTTTCATTGTAAAGGGTCCATTGACATTAAATTTTAATTAAATATCGCTAATTACTTGCTAGATGTACACGTCTTCTTTAATGATTAAAATTGTTAACAGATCCATTTCTGTTTAATCTCACGGGAGCCAAATGCTCATGTTGCTAAAGAGGATCAAAACTTTAATTACATATTTATAATATAAGGGGGTATCTAATAAAATGCTCTTCTCCTAAATTGCAAGATAAAAATAATAGTATTTACAGAGCGCAAACTTGCTCAGGTACAATACCAACATATTTCATTAATATAACCATTCGATACGATATGAAAAGATCCAGAGTGAGCAGACCTGCCCCTCATGAATTCTAGTCAAAATATCGACGCCGCCGAAATATGGCTGAAATATTGCCAACCCGGTGTTAAGCAATAATCAATCAATCAAAATATCGACGTGAAATACACCATTTTCTTTCAAAATCATTGAAAATTTGAATTACGTCATTTTCTTAACTTCATATCTAACTTATGACTTTGCTTTGAGTCTGCAGATCTCCCCTGGTTTGGAACTTAACTAAAGATTTCTCCATCAAAGTTCGATTTTAGGGGGTAGATTTTAGCCATTACATAATTTAGTCCTTTGACTAATTTTGACCATGTTTCTTCAGACTTTTCCTCTATTTCTCTATTTTAAAAAATGTGCCATTGTAATCTTTGCTACGAGGTCTTGCATACATATAAATTTGAGCAAATGTTGCCCTGCTTTTCTTGATTTTTTTTTCTGCTATACACATATAATGTTAAACTTCGACCCCCTTTTGTGACCCACTCTAGCGCCTTGTCTCACAACACGAATTTTCAGTAGATGGATCGAAATGCTTCCTTTTTGATTTGTCCAATAGCAATCCTGCTATTCTCTCGCAAATAATTTTTTAATCGTTTTTCCGACTTATTCGAAACATTTCCTCATAATGTCATTCACCCTGTAAACCATAATTTGAACAAATTTGAATATGGGATATCTACATATGAATATGATTATAGTCAAATTTGAACATATTTGTCCATTTTGTGTTCTTTCCTTAAAATAACGGAAATTCCAGTTAGTTTGTGTCGTCACAGAGAGCAAAATTGTCAATAAAATTCTTCCAATCTACATGTATAATAAATTTTGCTAATTAATTTTTTAATATGTAATATAAATACAATTGTGCACATTTCCAGAGATTTTCAAAATTTGATTTTATGGGGGGGGGGGCAGAAATAGGTCTCCGTCGTATTTTTGTGTCGCCTGCAGAGCAGAGCGACACTAAGGGATCACATTACCCGGCATCTGTCTGTCTGTGCGTCTGTCACTATATTTCAAGAACTGTAAGAAGTATGGATTTGATATTTTGCACATATAATGCTTGACACTATAGCTTTTGTAAATTACAATGGTTACCGACTTCGTGACCTTTGACCTTGACCTTGGACCTACTTTTCAAAATATTTCATAGTGCCGATATACAGCATATCTTTGACATTTAAGAGGTAAGTCTGCTATTTAGCAGGTGCACTCTTTGTCATAAGAAAATATGAAAAAATTAGCATTACAATCTACTTGACCTTGACCTTTGACCTACTTTGCGAAAAATATCTCGGGCAGTTTAATTAAATTTATTACTTTTAAACTTTGAGAGGCAGGGTTTAGATAATAAGCATTTATACATGTTTATGAGCTCATGATAATGTACTTTGAAACAGTATGAAATTCAGTTACCAGAAAAACTTATATTTAAATACTATGAAAATGCATCGGGATCGGTATTCCACAATGGGTCGTGTAGGCTAAGAATTGCAATAAAGACAGACTGAAATCTCTTTTGAATGATTACTGGAAAAACGTTTAGCTCATGAAAATATACTTTGAAACTGTGTGTTATTTAGTTACCACACAAACATATTTAAATACCATAAAAATGCATCGGGATCGGTATTCAACAATGGATTGTGTAGACTGACAGTTGCAGTAAAGAAAGACGCATTCGGCAAACCTCGGCAGATTCCGTCACCTTCATCAAACCTCGGCTGTATGAGGAAGCTTGATATGCGTCTCCGCTTAACATTTGTGATAAGGCTGCCTGTTTACCGCTTAGGGAAAATGTAACGCTTTGAAAACGATAATAAACAAGCGTCTGACATTGGATAAAAATCTTCAAAAGCTTTAAGGTAACATTAAAAATAACAGTTACCGAGAAATATGCACTTAGTATCTTTACGTAATCACATGTTTGTCAACGGATCGAATTCAGCACATGGATAAAAATCTTCAAAAGCTTTAAGGTAACATTAAAAATAACAGTTACCGAGAAATATGCACTTAGTATCTTTACGTAATCACATGTTTGTCAACATTGTGCACGTGTAATTATAGGGCGCAGCCATATTGCTTATAAAGTAGCTCCGGTTCAATGTAGGTTTATATGATACAGCCGAGGTTAGATGAGGTACGAATCGGCCGAGGTGTGCCGAGTGAAGAAAGACTGAAAGCTCTTTTGGAGGATTGTTGGAAACATGTATTAATAAAATGACAAATAGCTATTTCTAATAATTTCAATTTAATTATTCATTCGAGGGTTATGGTACCATATTTTCTTTGATTGTCAGATTCTATCGCAGTCTAAATATTCTATCCATGGATGACATTTTTTTTTCTTTGCAGGCAAATGCATGAACTGTCAGTCTCTCATGCTTGTAGTAAATAAAAGCTGACCACTCTAAGATTTATTTACACCTTTAATGAAGCTACAAAGCAGGCGACACATGCGTTTCTTGGAACACTCTATTTTAAATATACATCCCCTTGAAGTGTAAGAATGCAAAATCATAATCCCAGAGCAAGGGTGTGATCACGATTGGGAGTCAAATTGTTTCTTTATAATTACACTGACATATACGGGAACAATATCTTCCTACAGCGGGATAGCGTTTTCAAGTAAGTATGTAAGCATCCCAATATAGTGTGGATTTAAATGTTTTAATTCATGGAACTGAGACTAAATCAGGGACACATTAAGGTATATTTGAATTTTACATGTAGGAAACACAGGAAAAGATAGCTTCAAATCTTCTTGAGAAAAGCAGGGTCATTATTAGTCAAATTTTGTACATGTAGTTTGTAATGCTTATCCACGGGGCAAGAGTAGGCCTGCAATGGTTTTCTACAGACATTCATACTCGCACCAGAATAGCAAAAAAATTTGTAAACTTACTGTAAAGCCTTAGGATATTATAAATAAAATTTGTTAAATTCATGGACTCTGATGACCAGAGTAAGGGTTTCTCTTATCTACCGGTACTTAATTATTTGTCAAGTAGAGAACGGTGGTTCATATATGAATGTTGTGTCCAAGGGCCTTTTGTATTTATGTGCATTTGCATAAATGTAAATTATTCCATTATACAAACCAGACAATATTAAATTGAATCCGAATCCTTCAATACTACTATTTTAGGTTGTTCCAGTACTGAACAACTGAAATGAAATAGACTCATTAATCAACTCCAATTTACATCACCACTTTCATTATCAATGAAGATTTAAAAAAACCAATACCATCCACCATGCAGGTGTCTTGATTTATCACAGAGTTCTTCTTGAAAAAAAAAAGTAAATACTTGCAAACGTGATGATTCAATAATTCCAAATATAGAGAGAGGTCCTTATTATAATAAATTCTGAATTAAAGCAGTTAATTGTTCCTAAGGAAACTGTCTTGTATACATCTTTTAGTTTACGGATTCTTAGAATAGCAAAAGACAATTAACAAACTTATTTTGGTTTTCTGCGGAGAATAAATATTTGGCCAATCTAATTACAATCTACATATAGCTCTTGTGACATAATACAGTGTTATGTTTTTGGTGATTTTCATCATAGGTCTTAAACATCCAGCATGGCGCATGCAATACAATTGAGGAAAGAAGAAAAGAAATCAGGGAATTCATCAACGTAATTCCATTAGCGATTGCATCTCCGACTTTGATTGCTACTTCCAAAAATGCACACTCAAGAAATACTATATGCACTTTCACTTCGTCGGTCTTGCTTTGGATGTTAAATTTTGAAGTTAACTAGCCTCTATGAATATTCTATCTTCATTAATCACGCTATCCACTCATTTTATAATCTTACCATGCCAAATTTATTTCCCTATACCCATCATTAGCGGCAAAAATGTAGAACAACTTCCTGTGCTCTCCGAAAGACTCGCCGTAAAACTTGTCTCGGTCATTCAATTTAGATGGAGATTGGTTCTGCCCGGCTATTAGATTGGAGGGTTGTAAGGAACGGGGAAAAGCAACAAAAAATCTTTTTGGTTGTCTTGTTGAATTGACATATGTGAATCGATTGGAGGGGTAATAAGAATGTTATTCTAATCTGGCCTTTATTTTCAGGTTCGCGCTAGATGTATTGGGTTGATGGTCAAAGATCTTGCCTGGCCAGAATTTACTGTATGATGCCATGATCAACATTTGCGAAATTTCCTGTCGTTGGAAATCATCAGACGTCACTGTGACGATTCTCATCATCAACTTCGTTATTGTCTTGGTACAACTGTCTGATGCAAACACTGTGGCGTCCAACATATCATCGGGGGACAGTAAGGGTCAGTAATATGTACTTACTATAAAATATGTTATACTTACGTGTATAAATAATATCTCAGGAATGAAATCAAAAATACTTCAAAACAGACTTACATAAGTAAGTAATGAGATGTGAGCATATATTTAATATCATTTTGATAATCTTTATAATTATGATTGGACTTACGGTCTAAAATCTCCCTGTAATTTACCATTCGGAATATTCTTCTAGAAGCGGTGAAACCAAACTTTATTGAAAAAAAACATATTTGAAAAAAAAAATTAGTTACAATACGAACACTCTTTTCCTTCCTAAAAATAAAATTACAGATTCGCAGTAGTTCAATGTTTTTACTATCGTAAGTCAGATTAGAAATGTGCAATGTCTACTAAAATGTACAGTGTATTATGAAAGTTTCGCAGTTTTTGTCAAGTCACTCAAAGTCTCTTTTACGAATAACTTAATACTATACATTTATTGACTGGGTTCGAGGGCAACATGCGTTTTGTCGACCCTCGAACCAAACTGTTTGCCTTCGGCCTAACGGCCTCAGGCAAACAGTTTGGTTCTTGGGTCCGACGAAATGCATGTTGCCCTCGAACCCAGTCAATAAATGTTTTGTTATACATATTATTTTATTTACATACATGTATCTTGTAATGGTTTCCATAATGTAAATTTCCTTTACCCGCACTGTAGTTGAACTCGGTCCCGCCCATAGTGTGACGTAAGCGGTACAATATCTCATCGACAGGTCCAATATCTCACTCTGCGGTCAAACATCGATTTTCAATGGACCGCTCAGTAAAACATTGGAAATGTCAGACTTTTTTTTAAAGTATAGATTTATATAGGAAACAATTTTTAAAGGTATAACAATATCTATTGCTATACCTTTAAAAGTTGTTTCCTTTACTAAAAAAAAGTCTAACAAATTCCAATGTTTTACTGAGCGGTCATAAAAAAAATCGATGTTTGACCGCAAAACGAGATACTTGACCTGTCGATGAGATGTTGGACCGCTTAAGTCACAGTGCGGGCGGGGTCAGCTGTATCTTATTTGCATTCGTTGGAGTTCGACAGAACTTTACGGAATTGACCAAGTTTAATCCGCAGTGCGGGTAAACAAAATTTACATCATGTTATGTCAAAATAAAAAGTAAAAGGTGTAACAAAACATTTTTAAAATAATGGCCTGTGTTCTCGGGCAAAATGCGTTTTGTCGACCCCTCGAACCAAACTGTTTGACTTCGGCCTAACGGCCCCAGGCAAACAGTTTGGTTCTTGGGTTCGACAAAACGCATGTTGCCTTCGAACCTAGTCAATAAATGTATAATATCTTTATTTCACGTCCCTTAATTTTTCTAAAAGATTCCCTGGGAGGCTCCATTCTGACAGAAAAAAACCAAATACATTTCAAAATTGCGCAATATATTGACAAAATAATAAGAAAGAAAGTTTTTATGTGTTCTTATTCTTTCATTTTAAATATTTAATCAAGTACAAAAAATGCAATTTCTGCCACAGTAAAAGGGTAAAGGCCAAACTAACATACGTATGACAATATTGAATAAATGTGTCTTACTTAGCATAGAATAAATAAAATTATATTTTTTTCAACAGTGAGATAGATTCATGTGGTTCTACTGTGTAATCCATGCATTTGGATGTGTATTAAGTTTGGCAGTCCATGCGTTTGAGTTTGCATATTTTGTTACAATTTTAAGAGCATAAGTCAGAATTTTTTTACTTATAGAGAATCCCCCCATGAAAATCCCTCATTCATAGTACATGTATGTTTAGTGACAGATTGTTTAAGCTCATACCAAATTTTTTTTCTATTAAAATAAAAATAAATTCTTTAAATAAAGATAAATAAGTGTATGTGTAAACTAATAGTGATCAAATCCTTCACATAAGAATTCTGAAAGAGCCTTAAATTACGTTGAAAAAAAATACGGTAATCTTAAGATTCGGATATCTTTGGAAAATACGGAGAAAAGAGTTAAAAATTTTACAAACTTTTTTGAGTGAATTTCTCTGAAAACCTACCCTTCTGGGTACTTAAAACGAAGAATTAATCTACTGTGGCCTTAATCATATTCAGGAACGAAAATCTTTGCAATCTACTGTACTAGTATTTTGCATTACAAAACCAATACTGCAGTGATTTCTTTGAATTTAAAGAAGACATTATACTGACGGAGAAGTGCCACCCTTCTTACTACACCAGACCCAAATGTCTAAACCACACGGATGGATACGGGTGCGCATGCGGACCAGGTTTCCACTGGAACACTGAAATGTGCATGTGTAAGTAAATTCCTGCAGAGAGCGTCTTCATAGTGCAATGTAAACATTTTGTATTGGTGGAATGGAATGCAGAAGTCTTGACTGAAAGGTTCTTACTATCCTAAGTAAAAATTAGCATGAAATAGAACTTAAGTTTAGTTGTATATTTAAAATCGTGAAAAGAAAAAAAAACATTCCATAATTGATTAGAGTTTACTGATAAGTTACATTTAAAGCAAATATTACTGATAAAACTTAACTGATATCACTGAGAAATGTGACTTCATATCATTTCAACTCTAGGAAATAGTAACTCAGTTAAATATATCAAATTATTTGATAACGTTCTCCAGAAATTTGTTCAGCTAAAATAAACACCAGAACAATAAAACAAACTGCCACCATGAAAGACTTAATTGATTACCTATGAAGTCTGCATCCCCAGCCGGGGACCTTTCGCCTCGGCAATAGTTCGGTGATGAAGATCTTTCTGAATTCATCAAGGATTCCAAATTTTCTCTTTCATATCCCTCGCCAATATTGTTTGTTCTAAATTAATACTCTATATAAGGTTACTTAGATAAGGAAATTGGATAAACTAATTTAGCGTTCTGTAATTAGAGACTGTGATCTGTTACAGCGTCAGCCATTGATTCGCGTCTAGAGTTCTCGGCGAAGGAACCGGTTCGCTACACATTATTATTGGATAAGGCCTTTCCGAAACTTCCCAAATTTACAATTGGATTCTGGATCCGGCTTAGAAAGCACGAAAATGAGTCAGCAAGCACAATCATGTCTTACAAACATGGCAAGAAAGGAGAGGTGTTCAGACTCTTTGTCGATAACTCGGCACACGATCTTTTGGTTTTCACCGTTTGGGGAACAACAGTCCAGACAAACATCAGACTAGGATACGAGAGTTGGTCTCATGTGTTCTGGATATGGGAGTCAAAATGTAAGATACAAACAATGAATCCATGATTTATGTAATGAGGTTTTTCTCGTATTCTGTAAACACATATCAAGTCGAGCCTCTATCATCCAGACGTTTGTGTTGCCGAGCAAATTGTCCGAATTAATGAGGTGTCCGAATTTGTATATCTAAATATAAATTTTTCCCCAAAAATTTCGTCTGGAAGACGAGGCTCCACTGTACTAGTATTCTGTAAAAGTTCTTTCTTAAGTGGCAAACTACATAATAAATTCTTATGTACAATAGTAATCTGAACATAAGATCTTGATATATTTATAATTCGCTGGCAATATCCCCAGATATGCTTTCAATTTATTTATTTTGAGCATTAAAATGAGTACAGGTACTATCTGAAATGCTTTACACATATAACAAATAAAATGAATTCAACATTTTGAACATGCAGTAACTCACTCCCTATGGCCGGCTCTGTATATATAAATGTAACGAAATGCAACTTTACTTTTCTAGAATATCATCATTTTTTTTTCTTTGTGCCTAAAAACAGAATAAGCTTTAAGGATGACGTTTACTTAGATGACAAAAAAATTCCACTGATAAGAATGAAAAACCACCTATTGTACATTGTAGACCTATGATTGTACATGTACATGTAGTGTTATTATTCACTTTTAAATTACTAGGTCAATGACCTATTTTTCATGCTAGTGGCCCCTTAGTATATAATATAAATGAAATGGTTTTCTTAAATATAAATAAAAAAAAACAGAGTTTGAACTATAAACATGTTAATTATCCTAGTCCGAATTTCCATTTTCTAAATTTTTTTTACCCATATTTAATCTATTTTTTTTTTTAAATCTGAACGATAAGAACTCTAAACTGTTTAAGCCTCAGTTTTCTTTTGTTGCCCTTTTTCTACTTATATAAGAATTATATGAGGTCAATGATCAAATTCTTGAGCTATGTTGCCTGGAATGATTTTTGTTCATATTTTTGAAATTCTTCATTGCATGTCATTTAATTTTTTGAAATAACACATAAGCATTAACACATATTATATTTACAAAATGGTGTAAAAAACACGTAGAATCTTAAATTCATGAATAATATTGCAAGAATAAAAATTTATTTGAAAAAATGAAAAATTAAAATTTACACCGAATTTCCTCTCCATTACCATTAAAATACTTTTATTCTTGCATATTTTCTTCAAATAATAAAATACATGTTTAAATTGATATTGAGTAATAACACGGGCATTTTGTCCATAAAGAACAATTTTTGATTTACACATTGTATGTGAAAATAAATTTTGTCAATTAAAACGCTGAGTAAACGTCATCCTTAAAGTGTCGACTCCTGACGCCCGAAAAAAAAAAAAAAACAAAAAAACAAAACAAAACAAAACAAAAAAACAAAACAAGAAACGTCATGTATATAGTAAATTTTAAACAATGAACCTAAGTTCATATCATAAAAAAACATAGTGTTATTTTTGTAGTATAAAAAGGATCCCTAATAAAAGCTTTTTGGAATAAAAGTGCACCCTTTTTATTGTTTTATATCATGGTTAAACAGAAATGCTTTTAATACAGCTCATGAAGCGAATTGTTTCTCTTAGGGATTAAGGCATTATTGCTATGGGTTTATCAAGTCTGCGAATTCTAAACTACAAAATTATAAATTCAGCTAATGAATATATAAAAACCTTAGGTAAAACCTCTTATGCCCAGGTATGTTGACATAAAAAATTTGGATCTGTTTTCATTAATCAGATGGATCGTGGAAAGTCTTTGTCAACAACACAAAGAAGGAGGAAGGATCTGATCCTTCCTTAGCGTTCCCCATCCCGAGGGACGGAGAGTTTGTTGTCGGGCAATCCCCAAGGGAAAAGTTTCTCTTCAACACTCATGATGCCTTTGTTGGTGACATCGCTCATCTTAACATCTGGAACCAGGTTCTGAATTCCCGCTTGATGACGTCTATTTTTACTTCTTGTATATTTATGTACTGTGGAAATGCCGTCCAATGGGCCGACTTAAGAAGTGGTACTCGAGGCCCAATGAAAATGAGATGGCCGTCCAATATTGTATGTAAGTCCCGCTTTTGAAACTTATTAATTAATACTGTTTTGGAATATTTTTATAGCAAAGCTGGAAACGATAATTTAAATCCTGTACCTGCTTAATTATATAAAATGTAGCTGTAATATCAAATCTATATATAACAGTATTTGTTTACTCATCTGCAATACATTATATGCTTTTTTCAGCCGTCGTTTTAAAGGAGAATAAACCATGCAATACAAAACTTGAAAAAGCAATCACATGTAACAAGTATTGTAGTGACGTTATTGGTAGGTCTACAACAACACATATTCAGAAAAGTTTGAAATCAGTATGTCATTATTGCATCTATGAGATGTATAATTTATATGAACATGCAAAGAAATTAAATGTGCAAAATGCCAATAATTTGTTCGCAGGAGCTCAATGCAACATGGAAACAGTGGAGAACATGGTGTGGGCGCGAACTCCTGCCATAACAAACGCCACCGTACCGTGTCCAGGACAAGAAGAAAACAAAGCCAGGAACGAAACATACGGTAGAAAAGGCTGTATCTCTACTGCTAAAATAAACATAGTCACTGTTGTTTTAAATGGAGCTAGATCGTATAAAACAGAATATTCTTGCAATACTTCAGAAGTTCATTTGAACGTATGCACCTGTATCTCAACTGCTTAAATACACTGTACGCCATTGCTTTAAATGTAGATCGTATAAATCAAAATATAATTTGCGATACTTCAGAAGTACCTTTTGAATGCATTTCCCTTTTAAGCAATCAAATGAAAATTCTGATTTGTTTTTTTCACCCTGTTTAACATTGCCCAATTTTTCAGATTCGGCTTCCAGAACGTGCTACAGAACATCTCAGAACGAGGGTATTTGGGGAAAACCGTACATTGATCAATGTATCTCTGAAGACCTTCTTGACATGAAGCAGCAGGTATCCAAATTATCAAAATTGCACGTTATAGATCATAAAACAAAAGCCCTGTTTCACAATTACAATCAACTTTTAATATATATCTTATTTGATCAGATATGAAATTATTTTAATATTTAAATATTTCCCCCTTCAAAATAGTTTACTTAACACAATTCTTAGGGGAAAATATATGAAGAGGTAAAGTAAGACATTTCTCGGGGAGTTAAAGAGTTAAAGGTAAAGATGCTTAAAACATCACATTTTTCACAAAGAATACTTTTTAGTCTTCTCATAGAAGGTGAAAGATGAAATGTTTCAAAATTACTCAAATAAGATAAAGTTTGACTTCATGCTAAACAGGTAAAAACTTTATCTAAATTATTTTATTGATAAAAGATTTTGGGAATGTCCAGTTCTTCAGTTGTTGATGCTTTGTGGATAAATGACTTTGCCTCGGTGTTGTTGAACCATACTTCCACCAATGTTTACACCAATCCGATAGATGTCGCTACTGTCATTGATCTGTTGAAAATGATAGTGAATCTTCAGGCCAAAGCAATTTCTGTCGATGTCCAAACGTCGGAAAAAGGATTTGAAGAATTTAAGAAAGCAAACATAGCTACTCCGACACAAGAGGACATCCAAGATCTCATTAAGGTTATTGTCAGTGATCGTTGTTTATGTTTATACGCTAAAATACTGGGATATATATTTTGTTTTGAGTTATAAAACTGAATACCTCCTGTTGTTCTTACATACATTGACCAAAGCCTAAATCAAAACCATATCCTATTTTCACCCAGAAATTCATCGATATCGTCAACAATTTGTTGGAATCTAAAAACGATGCTGGCTGGAAAAACACCAAACCCCCAGGTGTGGAAGGGGACAACCTTCTGGTTGTGATAGAGCAATTTGCAACAGTTGTAGCAGACATATTAGAAGAACAGATACAGAGAGGTGTGATACAATACAAAGAAAAACCGGAATTAGAGATCAGAGAACACATTGGTAGGCATTTTACTTATAATACCCGTCATTCTGCAATTAGTTTTTAACTTTCGTTTTGCAATCAATTTTACAGTGTAACATAATCAATTAAAAGCTGTATGATCAATTTATTTCTTAAATTACGTATTTAGTATGTAGGACTATTTTCTCTAAAACAGAAATAATTTGAAAGGTTTTCGTCGATGAGAGAGACACAAAATATCATGCAGCAAAAATTTCCATCAAACGCTTTTAGTTAGCAGTACATGTATTGACATGTTTCAAGTAATCGTCAGATACACTGTTCTATATATTATTTGTATATACGATTGACTGTATTCCAAATAATTTTCAGAAAAAAATCAAATGACATAAAAAAGTATAATATAAAGAAATAAATATTCTCCATCCAGAATACAAAATAAATATTCTCCATCCAGAATACAAAATAAATATTCTCTATCCAGAATACAAACTAGAGATACAGAAGAAAGATTCGATGAGAGAATTCATGTTTCCAGACAGTTCTGATGGTGTCCTGTTTGGTTTGAATGGAGAAGCGGGCGAGGTCCGATATTTCCCTTCTTATGGCGATTCCCTGACCAACATGACCATTTCTTCTGGCAAGTTTTTTTGGGCTGTAGAAGGTTTCAAGTATAACCTACTTCAGTTTCTGTAGACTTATAACTCTTTTCAATCGTTGCTGGGTATTTTTCAAGGAATTACATGTACTACTCTGCCGGTACTTCTTTCATGCTCGGTTATTTTCTAAAACCTTTTTTTTGCAATTTGTTTACTATAATCAAAAATACTAATAATAAATTTACACGTTAACGTTGGACGTTAATCAATAATTCATATTTTTATTATTAATTTTAAGTAAGAAACTTAACCTACATTTTCCCAAGAAAGTTTTGCATTAAACATTGCAAGTTGATCCCCTTGAATTAAAAACAAATTGTTTTTATTTCAGATTATGTTAAACTATCAGGATTCCGATTTAGAAACCTGGCAAAATATCTACCAAATCATGTGGGGTAAATTTTCATATATATTTTTTTACTTAGTACCTAAGAATTTTAGTATTCAGTATATATTAAAATCCAGTGATCATGATGTCTTTGTCTTGCAGCAAAAGCAAAGAGGATAATGTAAACACGGCCATATTGGCTCTGTATATCCACAATACGGATAATTTTACTCCCTATAACCTGAGTACACCAATCAGATACCATGCGGCCTATCTAGACGTAAGTTTCTTCTTCCGATGTATATCCATTTTATTACAGTCCGAAATACTTTGAAAATTTTTAAATATTTTTTCAGACATTTAATATATCAAATGCTGAGTGTGTAAGGATTGAACACCCAAATCGTAACAAATCAAGGTAACTTGTTCATATCACACAATTATTTTATTCAAAACGGATTAAATATAAAAAGTTGAGATTAAAATAGTTTTAATAGTAGTTGACAGTTTTATGATCATTGCACTATAGAAAATGTCCAAAACATGTATTTTTAATAAAAACAGTTAAAACATTGCTGTGACGTCATGCCTTTGTTCTTGCAGTCTAAAAATTTACCTGTAGCCGTCCGATAATAATAATTAGCAGTCCAATAATATATTATCGGACGGCAGTGATAACAAATTCGGACAGTAGTTAAAAAACAACAACTAGAGTGAAATCAAGGCTTAATTTGTCCAGAACCCCCCCCCCCCAAAAAAAAAAAAGGTTAGGGAGAAAAAATCCAGGGAAAGCGAACGGGAGGAAATTAAGTTGTTAAAAATAGTAAATCCAAGAAGAAACTGTAGTTTTAACCTTCCTCAAAAGTAACACTTTCCATTCGTTTTTTTGCAAAGCGTTTTCGATACAGCAATGTTAATAAGCCAATTTAAATCCATTTCTGATAAAGAACCAATCTCTTCATTTAACGAGGTTTGTTCGCCAATGACCGCACTTTTAAAACCCAAGATTTTCATTATATCATCCAATAAAAATTTTAGATAAAAATCCGCATTTTTACTTTAAATGCATTTTGAAGATATCACCCAACACTGTATCTGTATCAATGTCAAACGCACTTAATAAGAAAAAATATACCGAATCATAAAAAAAATCCTTCATCACCTGACCACTGTCCATAGTTCCTGCTAAGCCAAACGACTGCCATTGAATGAATGAAACAAAAAAGAGTTCACTCACTGATTTTACTGTCTAAAGAAAAAAAAAACTTTCTCTTTTCTTTTGTCCACTTATAAGATGGTTTCAGGTAGAAAACTATTGATGCCTGAACTCCTATTGTGTAATTATCGGACTCCTCCAGGTAACTTTTGGACATTTAAATAGCAATGTTTTAAGTAAGATATATGCCTCATACAATTCTATATGTAAAATTATCAGACTGTTTTCGGCCCTAACGGGCCTCAAACAGTCTGATAATTTTACATATAGAACAGTATTCGGCATATATCCATTACTTATTTTCATATTAAAGTCAGAGTCAGTGGTTGTGGAGTAGGGACCAGTGTATCCTGGTGTCAGATACAGGCGGGGAGGGGTACTGTGAATGCTATATGCCTGGTGTTTTTGCCCTCATTACGGATATGTATAATGTTAACGTGAGTGGACGCTAATAAATGATCCTATTTATGGTGAATTGAAACAACGATTTAATGCCAACTTACGATAACGTTATAATATTCATCATAGTTAAATATTTACATTTTTTGCTTTTATTTAGTGGGACAGAGGTGTTAAAAGACCCATTTTAATGAATATTGCGTCGTATGCAGGGTGCGCATTGACAACAGTAATGTGCCTTGTCAGCATCATTATTCATGTTAGATTCAGGTGGGTTACCATACTTCAATCAAAGCTTTACGAGGATTACCTCATTAGATGATCCAATACCATTTTATATTGAATGTTTTTCTAGATCATCCACTACCACTGCGTCACTTCATAAGAATTTGGCAGCGTCCATTGTCATAGGTCAGGTGGTATTCATGGCGGGTATAGACAAGTACGATAACCCTGTAAGTATATGTATATAATATTTCTAAAAAAGAAAGTTTAACTACATTTATACATGTATACTAATAATAATTTTCGCTCAATTGAATGTAGCCCGTATTAACAAATTAAGGAAGATATTGCTCTAAGATCCCATTTGTTTTTTGCATTCCAGGTGATATGTCACATTTTTGCGATTTTATTACATTATGCATTCCTGTCCAATTTCTCCTGGTTGATGAACGAAGTTTTCAATCAGTATATCGTCATAACGTATGCTGCGCATTCACACTCTGATCAGCTCACGGATAACGGATCAATGATTCGTTATTACGTCCTCGGCTGGCGTAAGTCCTCAAATGAATATTTTTTTTTAATTGCTAAATGAAAAAGAGTCTTGCTTGTTATCGTTTTTCTTGCAATAACAAGACTTTCATTATACATCATCATGTATATATATATATGTTATATATCAAATCATACCAAATAGAATTTGCTACTTATATCCTATTAATGTATTCAATTTTAAATGCTTAAAATAGTTGAATTTTTGAAATGTGAAAGTCTTAGTATGGTATATGTAAGATTAAAAATTACGTGCTCTGATTTTCCTTCTTTTTGAATGGTTTTAAACACTTTAAATTTGACTGTTACGAGCTCACGAAAACTTACATTGATTGCTTTTAAAAGCATTGTGGTTTACGCTTACAAAAGAGTAATTTTCGGTAAAATTACATAAATGTAACATCACTAAAGGCTTGTCTCAAGTTTTAATTTGTATGTTAAGTAATTTATGTATGAATATATAATTTTAATATTTGCATAACAATGTCCTAGTGAGTTTTCTTATCAAAGAACTGGTCATTAACCTGATTGAAAATGAAAACTGAATTGAATCACAGAATATTTGCTTATCAGTTTTTCCCGGTGTTTTGGTGGGCGCCTTTGTTGGATCCCAAGGAGAATCTTATTATGCTAAAGACATGTACGTTAAGATACTGTATTATTCTTATTTATTGCAATTTATCAAAAGTGTTTTACAGTCTCAGTAAGATGATAACTACCAGAATATGTTGTTGTCAGGTGCTGGATTTCCTGGGATAACATTTGGTTGTTTGTCGCTCCAGCATTGGGACTACAAGCAGTATGTATCGAATCTGAATCCTTTCAAATGATTACACCATTTATAAAGACAGTTTTACAAGTCAGTACATTTTAGAGACACTCTCCTTACAGGTTTCTGTTATGGTGATGATTTTTGCAACCAAAGAGCACAACGAAAACTCTTATACAAACAGTGAAAAGACAAACAGAATAATTCTGTAAGTATAAATAGGTATTACAGCAGCTATGGCGCAATGGATGAGCAGAAGTTGCATCATTTAAAATTTGCAAAGTAAGGCGATAATTCTTACGTGGCGGGTTGGATTCCCACTGCAGGACGTGGAGACCCGGCCCTATAGGTGAGACCGTATAAAACCAAAATCCTGTGTCGCAGTAGGTGCAGGCACAAAAATGACCTCTCACTGCTCAATGGCTATAAGCCGAGAACAGGTTTAAATTTGCAGTCTTTCGTCTGCAATTGGTCCCATTATGGGGTGTGTATCTTAAGAAGAGAAGTGAAGTAAACCAACAAACAACCAGGGTCCAAATTTACTCGAATTTGAATTCAAGAAATATTAATGATTTTAAGTGCACTCAATACAAGGAATGTCTCTAGAATGAAGAAAACACACTATGTAAGAATACGCATAATATATAATTATTTTACTTAATATATGAATTTTTTACTTTAAAAGTAAAACATTGTATTTTTTAATTTTTGAAAAAAATAAACTTTGTAACAATAAACTTACATTCCACAATTTAATTTATTGCACATATTATTTATTTGTAAATTTACTATTATATTGTTTATCGAAAAATCTATGAACAGCTTAAATTGACTCGACATTAATCTTGTGAAAGTCGCTAATTAACTTTTGTTTGACAAAAAAAGTATTGAAATGTATTTTTCCGATCATTAATTAATACATCATATTGTCCCTTTTCAAATGTTTGTTTGTTTGTTGTTTAACGTCTCTCGAGAGTATTTTCACTCATATGGAGACGCCATCACTTGCCGATGGAGACCTGCAAATTTAGACTTATACATGGCACTAAGGGCCATTGAGGTCGCCCGCTTGGCACAGTGGTAGAGCATCCGCTCTAGAGTCGTGGAGTAAGGAGTTGATCCTTACGTCGCGGGTTCGAATCCCACTGTGGAACGTTGAGACCGGTCCTGAGTGCCGAATATAGGTCAAAATTTGCAGCTCTCCACAGGCAAGTGGTGGCGTCTCCATATGAGTGAAAAATTCTCGAGAGGAGCGTTAAACAATACACAAACAAACAAAATAGGGCCATTGAGCAGTGAGGGATCTTTTTCGTGCCACCACCTACTGCGACATGGGACCTTGGTTTATACGGTCTCATCCGAAGGACCGGTCTCCACGTCCCACAGTGGGATTCGAACCCGCGACGTAAGGATTAACACCTTACTCAAGACTCTAGAATAAACTGAAGCTCTTAACCACTGCGCCACGCGGGCGACCCTTTTCAAAAGTAATTACACTGTACATTTTAATGTGTTAATTTGTTTATTTCTACTGCAAGTGATGTTTCTTTTTCAATTTTTTCTCATTCCTTTTCGTATTCACTCACGATTGGGCCATCCATGTAGCTAGCTACCTGTATTTAACATATGGCTGTATCATCATAAGACCATCATTACTCATTAGTTTGACTATCAAAGTCAAATTGAATTAAAAAGTTTTGACAAAAAAGCCTACATTAACCAGAACATTAAGCTTTGCTTTTTATGCCCCCGTATCGAACATTCGAGGGTAAACAGATTTTGCCCTATTCGTCCGTCTGTTTGTTTGTTCGCAAAAACTTTAACCTTGCCCATAACTTTTGATTGGTTGGAGCTATGACTTTCAAATTTCACATGTGAATTCCTTGTGACAAGATCTTTCTTTGGGTACCATCATATTTGACTTTTTGACCTTGGAGTTTGACCCACTTTGCAAAATTTTATGAGACTTTAACCTTGGCCATAACTTTTGAACAGTTGGTGCTTGGGCTTTCAAACTTCACATGTGTATTCCTTCTGACGAACCTTCCTTTAGATACCAACAACTTTTTTGACCCTTGACCTTGGAGTTTGACCTACTTTTGAAAATTTTAACTTTGGCTACATCTTTTTAACAGTTAGTGCTAGGGCTTTCATACTTCACAGGTCTATTCCTTGTAACTGACCTTCTTTTGGCTACCAACAACTTTGACCTTTTGACCTTGAACTTTAAGTTTGACCTACTTTTAAAAAACTTTAACCTTGACCATAACATGTGAACGTTTGATTCTAGGGCTTTCACATTTCACGAATATGTGTATCACTTGTGACAAGACCTTCCCTGGAGCCCATTTGACCTTGACCTTGACGTTTTACTTACTTTTAAAAAACTTTAACCTTTAATTTTTGAACAGTTGGAGCTAGGGCTTTCAAATTTAACAGGTATATTCCTCGAGACAAGACCTTTCTTTGGGTACCAACATTTTTGATCTCTTGACGTGGAGTTTGATTTGCATTTGAGAAACTTTAACCTTTGCCATAAGCTGCCACTCGGGGGCATCAGTGTTTCACAAACACATCTTGATTTTACAGGAAAACTAGGGGTTAAATGGGGTTAAATTTTACAATCTTTCAATCTAGGGTCTTGATGTATTAAGACATATGCCTTAGCACATTTAAGCCGATGTTCGGTCGACCAATTTTTTCTCGTCTCATAGGCGATTTTCTCCATTTTTTTTAAAAGGATACAGATGCGTGGCTTATGGATTCAGATAATTTTGGTCACAGTGTCCTGGGCGTTTGCCTTCCTGTCGCTGAGAATGCATGATTCCGTCATCAAGTACCTCTATGCCATGATGAATATATTACAAGTATGAGAGCAAATGTATTATTTGTACATTAAAATAAAACAAACATAACAATGTCCTCTTCATATACTTATTGCCGCTATGGTAAAATGCATTCATTTTGTTATTAAGCAAATAGCTAGTTGTTAAAATTGTGTTTTTATTGATGTGAATATTTAAAGTTGTTCAGGATATAGAAACAGCAAATTCACAAACCTATTTTTTCCTAATACCCTTTTGTAACCCTTTCGTTCACAATGCCTCTTATTTTGGCTTTTTGTTTGCTGACAACAATTACCATAATGAACATCTGCTATCTGTGTAATCTATCGGTACACATGTAGATTGTTGACTGACTTCTCGTAAACAAATTGTTAGGCCATGATTTTCACACTGAATTGTTTACGGATTTATTCCATTTACTCGATCATGATGAGGGGTACGCGGCGGGTGTGACCGGTCGTCATGGGATGATCAATCCCTCATGGCACTTGATCCCACCTCTGTTTTCGGAGGTCCATGTTTTGCTCTGCTTACAAACTGTATTCTTTAATTGGATTATTGAGCATGATTAATGTTCGTTATCCTCATATGTAACTCTAAATGTATAACTGTAAGAGACTCGTAGAATTGTTATATATAATGACTAAATCATTTAATGGAGGTTATAAAGTATAAAACAAAACAACGATTTAGTTCATAGTGAAATACTTGAATGATTTCTTGTTCATACATGATTGTTAACAAGTTCAGCACTAGGATAGTCCGATACCTCAATATAAATTATTGTCAAGAGTATAAAAGTGGCATCCTTAAAAATTACATTATAATTATATAATATAGGATTACTCTCTATCGATAACAGTTTCTTCTTTCCCATTCACAATTTTAAAACTCCACATTTTTCACACTTATTTTCAGCAAAAATACAATGTATTAAAGGAAGCAGATAAGAATATTAAATGCATATTCTACTTATTTGTATGACTATGTTTTGTTAATTCATTCTCTGGAAAATTGTGTATAGGTATTTTTGAAAGATATTTTGTGTGTCAATGATCAAATGCAAACAGTTCAGTTCTGATGTTACTTTTATGTGACAAACGTTTGGAATGAAAATCGGAGAAAATAAGATTACATATCTTTTAGAATTCAATTTTAAAAAAATGTAAACAAAGTGCCAAATTTTCATGCCATTTTTGATGAGAAGACACATGCGGTACAAACAAATTTTCATAATGCACATTCCTTTCGCATAGAATTCTACACCTCAGATGAGTTACTTTATCGTTAATAACTCGTGTATTACTGTTTCCTTTTCAGGGTGCTTTTGTTCTAGTGTTTTTTGTCTTTCTACATGAGGAAGTAAGTAATCCAGCTCATTCTTATTTTTTCTTACGTTTACTTAATCAGTATATAAAACAGTTCTCACACCTCACAAGATTTAGTGAAGAATTCTCCATTTGAAATAGTATTTAACATTGATAACAATCTTTATTCTTGCGTAGGCGTAACACAGCAGCATATATACTGCCATAGAATTTAGTGGGTTTTACATTTTTGTCCATCATTTAATCGAATAATATTTATTCGAATAAACATTTATTCGGTATGATTTAATTGTAAAGGGGTAAACTATTGTGAGATCTACTTTTATAAAATTAATAACCAAATTATAAATATGTTTATTTTATTATTACACAGATACAGGCTGTATTAAAGGCAAGAAAAACTAGGAAAACCTTGATTGTGTACGATCCCGACCGCGATCAGTCTATGGAATCTTTGTTCAATCAAGAGGAGGAAAAGGTAGTATAAGAGTTATCTGTCTTTTAATATTTGCCATAAACTAATCAAAGACAAAGCTGTTGAAGATATTTTTGATTTAAAGATTGGGAAAGTGGATTAGTTGTACACATTCTATAAAAAAAAAAAAAAAAAAAAAAACATGCATATGCTGCTGTTTAATTGCGATCTAGCAGGCAAACTGTTTTCATGGTTATAATACATGCAATAAGCCTTATGTACCCTCTACTGGATTTTTAATTCCCCTCGATCTATGGTAGGGCTTAGTTGGTCATATACCGAACATTTATTATAGAGTGTACCTTTGAGATTTTTTCTCAGTTCCTGTCGATTTAGTGCACAGAAATTAAGTCATGAAAGCTATTCGTTGCTTACATAATCATATTTCTGTATGATATTTTAATGAATGTTATGTGAAAAATTTATGTTCAGTATTAAAATCCATTTATATATCCATTCTACGATGTTCCAGGAATATTCGGACACGGAACCTCTGAACAAGAAAACTGGAAGCCCGAAACAAGTGGTCAAGTCCAAAGTTCAAGAGACAAAGAAAGACATGTTTAGTTTAGCTGAGAAGTGTGAAATGGTCACTAGTGTGTAAGGATAGTTAAACTGTATTAAAAGGGTAAAGTAGCTGTAACAAAACCGTATGCTTAGTTGCCATTGAATTTTGTACATTTTTATAGCCAATGATTCATTTAAACGATTTATTTTAATAAAAAATTGAAAACTTTATTTCCCATTTATATATCAACACACACAAATCAATAAACATTGTCAATGCAGGCAGAATTAAAAGCATTTGACGAGCTTTATTAATTATTATCGGACTTGTATTGTCATTTCCTTAAGCTTGCAACAAAGTTGCCCTTTTGTGCATGACTCCCTGCATCTCTGTACCAATGTTATTGAGAAAGGACATATTTGACCTTTGTCTCACTATTAAAGAGAGGCCATCGTTGATGCCTTGTTTACAGTCTTGTAATGTTTGTAGATATTTTTGAGATCAATCATTGTTCGTTTCCTTCACTTTTTTCTTTGATTAGGTCTACGTTATGTACATGATACAGTTATAAACATTTGGATTTCACCTGACAAAAATCCGACAAAGAATAAAATATCTGTTATTGTGCAGTAGGGAAATAATTTTATTTCATAGTCAAGGGCAATTCTGTGTCTTTATATGTGAGATGTTCCACAATGTACATACACCCATCGGATATCTTCACATAATAAACACCGGTCACGGTAGGCCATGGTTGGGCGTTCACTTCGTGATCGGGAGGCCCGGTTCCGATTCTCGTTCGCCTCGCCGCCTCAAACCTAAGACGTTAAGTAGTTCCTTCCCCGGCATTTGAAGTGAAAATCACGGATCTTTCGGATGAGACCTGAAAAACGGAGGTCCTGTGTAACGGTATGCGTTTGCACGATAAAGAACCCTCGCATGTCAATGGCGCTGAGTGCCGACTACAGATCTAAATTTGAAGCCCTTTACCAGTATATGGTGACGCCTCTAAATGATTGAAAAATTCTCAAATAAAACGTTAAACAACAAAGTAACAACCAACCAATCACAGAATCAAAATATCATATTGGGTACTGATTTGCACCATAGTTTAGTATTATTTACTTACACTAATCATATCTTATTATAGTCTTATACATGAGTATCAGCATTGACGACTGTTGGGTCATTAGGAAAAAATGAGACAGATTGTTTTGATAGAAAGCACACGAGAACAAGAGACCCTTGTCCAAAAAACTCCGTTCAAGTGCGTTGAAAAGGGAAATTCCATCGGCGTCGGGGGGAATGAGATTGGTCTGAATATTACAATAACATATTACTGCACAATTAATTTGCATTAACAATTGGGTGCTGTCATTCGTTGAAGCATAAATGTACTTGGCTTATTATTTTATAATTATCGTTCTATACTATAAACTAGTACGGGTGGATTATTTGATTAAAAATATATGCAGCCTGTTTTTTTTTTTTTAAATTTATTTTCTCCTGACTTTCTTTGCGGGGTTCATAGAATAGTGTGTTATCAATAGATAACCTAGTTGACACTTTTAATATAACGCACTAGGTGTTTTTTTTTTCCTAGAATAGTTAAAGGAGTGTACCCTGATAGCCTGAAATAGGTAAAAGGACAAATAATATCCATATAATGGCTAATTAATGTAATTCATAATCATCAAGTTCTGTCAGCTATTGCTGAAGGAGAACGGAATCAATTGAAATCAAATTATTTTTAATACAATGAAAAGTTTAAAGATTTTTACATAGGAATAAATCAAGGCATGATCAGTTTTCAAAACAAAAGAAACAAAACAGAAACAAAAAAAATCTAACGATATTGTAGTTTCAGTCAGTCTGGTTTGTTCTTCATATAATAAAGGAAAAGAAAACTGGCATCCGGACTTGAAACATTTTATTTAAATATTATTATTCTGGTCTTTTCAAACATCCAGTTTTATCAAAACTAAAAAGAATGTCTTTGAAGAATTTCACAAATTATTCTTGTTAGTAACCATGACAACATCATTCATCAGCATCTTAATCTGACAGAGTTGTATGATCTACTTGAGTAGCTTTTACTAAATTCAAATAAAAACCATGGGAAGAGTACTATTTCAAAGAATTTCAGAAATTATTGTTTTTAGAAACCATGATAACAAATCATTTAATCAACGTTATCTTATAATTAACACATAGATTATCACAAAACAAGGGACCCGATAAAAAGAGATTTGAAAGAATTTCACACATTTTTACAAGGTACGTGTATTCTAATCAAATAATTAGTCAGTTCCACTATTTGTCCTTAAGAAAGAATGAAGATTTACAAAGTTGTACAGTAATTTATTTTCATTTCATGACAAGATTAACTCCACCCTTCGCCTTAGGACATCATTTTAAAATTTTGGTAGAGGCTTAAGTTCTATCTGTAATCGTTAAAACAATTTGCCATCTAATTGTCCATAAGTAAATTAGATTTTCAAATGCATAGCGTATTTTCAGTATATTACCAACTTAGTCCACCCTTGGATCTAACCCATGAGAGATGTCAGATCCGGACAGCGGCACTTATATATGGTTACTTCTATAATGACTTGTATCAGCAAGGCCTTGTTTTGTAAAAGATTATCTTCCTAATATAATAATTCATATATCGATCTTGCTGATGCTTGAACTCTGGTGTAGATATTAAAAAGATGCTTGAGTTTCTGATTGACAATATCTACGTAGTTTTTGGAGATCAGGTCTTCCAACAATCTTTCGAAATTCCCATGGGCACCAATTGCGCCTCGTTATTAGCAGACCTATTTTTGTATTCATACGAAGCAGATTTTTTTCAAAAATTATACATGAGAAGACACTTGCTGTGGTTTTCAACATATCGATGACGTACTGTCAATTAATAATAGTTAAATAAAAGATACGACAGAGTCTGACACATCTGTTTCATATTAGGATATTTTACTAGAAAAAGACATTAATGGTAACCTTACAACAAAACTTCATGATAAATGTGATAGCTTCAACGTTTCTATCGTCAATTTTCCTTACTTATGTAGCAATATACCCTTATCACCTGCATACATGGGCTTTATATCCGATACGCAAGAGCATGCTCTACGTACCCACAATTTTAAACGAGGCAAGCTATTGACAAACAAGTTGATGAAACAAGGATATCAACAGTCTTGTTTAAAGTCATCATTTCTCAAGTTCTTTAGTCGATACAATGACCTTGTCAGCAAATACAATCTATCATTAAGTCGAATGCTGACTGACTTTTTTCATACTAATTGTTAGGCCATTAATTAAACACTAAATTGTCTACAGATTTTTCCGTTTTCCCGATCATGACAATGAGCACATGGCGGGTGTGATCGGTCGACAGGGGATACTTACTCCTCTATGGCACCTGATCCCACTTTCCGTGTTTGCTCTGCTCCCGATCTGTATTGTTTCAATGGATTTTTGAGCTTGATTACTGTTCGTAATCTCCATATTTCATTGTACTATACCTTGAATTCACTTCATATTAAGCTTGGTAGAGGCCTCTCAAAAAGACCCAAAAATGCGGCGTTGATTAAGCTGAAAATGCTTAAAGTTTAAAACCAATGGACGATGGAAGACGGACTACGCTCGACGACGGACAAAAATAGATAGTAAAATGTCAACTGATCAGTAACTCATGTGACCTTAACCTCTCTAATGATGGCAGTTGTGTGTGACTTTGGAGAATATAATACAATGTGTTAGCCATTAATGATACAATATTTACTACAGTAATGGAATTTGATAAGAATGCAGGCGCGTAGTATCGGGGGGGGGGGAGAGAGAGATGAGGGGGCTGCCCCCTTTTCCGATCATAATCTTTTACTGTTCAATATATTGAGAGGCCCGTTGTCCCACCCCACCCCACCCCCTTGCAGAATAGTCATATCCTTAATATATTCAAAATGTTTCTTGTCGAAAAAGTATCTCCCGCGCAGAATTTTAAAGTAGATAATTTTTCTTTATATTATTTTTTTTCAATTGTCAAAAAATGTTTATGTAAGTTGTAAATTATTTTTCTGGTTCCTCCCCTCTTTCAAAATCGATGCTAATTGCTTGGTATGTCTTTTACGCGGGTTAAGTTTTTGTTTTCTGTAATTTCGGTCTAATTAAATTAGCTACCGTTAATTCCCATATAAAAAATAGATCATTTATTGTTTAAATTAATTGAATACTTGTATATTCTTTACAAACCAAAGCTGTAACTAACAATTCAGCAGAATTCCACAGATTTTCTAAGACATGCCTAGATCTTAATCACGACTCATGAAGCTGTTCAAGGATGTGTTCAAGCGACGCCTGACTGTGTCAGCGCTGACGGCATTAGTTTGTAAATAATTATTGAGACAACCCGCCTTCTATTGTCTGAATTCTCCGAGACTATGGCAACAAAATTGCTTTCCATCTGTGACTCGCCAAATGGTAATATTATTAAATGCTCATTTATTCTCACATATGCTACAGAAGCAAGAATCGGTTATAAATTTCTAAACTTCATCGAAGACCATTCATAGAAATCAAATGAGGTAGACCTATTGCAGAGTGTGTACATTCATTAGTCAAACTTTAATATGATCTAATCTCAAAATGCATTTAGATGTTTCCAGGTTGTTTTCAATAGCAAAGAAAATATTTAAAATATGTATGAGCGTTTCTTCTATTTAACCTTCGCTATTTGTTCTGTGTTAAAACTGTTGCAATTATATAATTATTTTAAAGAATACCATATATAAAACACATGCGTTATCTGACACTAGCATGGTATAAGTACCTAATTCTTGCATGATTCCTGTAAGATTTTTCTTTTTTTTCAAGTGGGAGAATAAGAAGTGAAACACAAAACATTGAGAAACAACATGCCTAAATTTAAAGTACTACCTTAGCTGCAATGAATACATGTCATGTTTAATTTTTCCTTTTAAAAAAAATCAAACTTTCAAAGAGACCATTATGATTGGGGTCTCATTAAAAACAGGTACACAAAAAAAATGAAGGTATATAAATATCTATTTGAAGTTCCGCAAATACTTTTTTTTTCTTTTTATCAGTAACATACTGCAAAGAGTTTTGAGTGAAATTTGCCCAGATCCTAATTTTATATCAAAACATTATTAGTGCTTCGATGACTGAATAAATTTGCCCCACTGCGACTTCTGCAGATAATTGAAACGACAACACTCTAAGATTTGATACTAAACAGTGGCGAGCGGTCACATGCTACTCGGCAAATCTCTCGACTCTGATGGTAACTGTCTTCTTTCGAATGATGTACATGGCTATCAAACTAATTTGTCTTCACCAAACATGATAACTTTGGATCAATATCAATTTTGACCGCAAATTTGTAATTTATAAAATCCAATGACTGTCAATCTGTTGAAAAGATGCTTAAGTTTCCCTGCAGAAAATTTGTCGTTGGAGCTGATTGAAGCATACTCCAAGAACCAAATGCTCACATTTGAAGGAGGCGAGGTAATTATTTAGCTGTTTATGCTAGCTAGAGTTTTACAATCCCTTCTACTTAATCTCTTATTTAAGTCTTGATAAAAAATATTTCGGTTCAAAATTTCTGATTTTCCCCCCTAAATCTTTAGCTGTCACTGACTCAAGCTCCCTAAAATCATTTGGCAATATGACAGCATCATCTAAATAGCTGCAATGTAATAACTCGTTCAAGCAATATATTGTTACAATACCCCATAAACATCAATATTTATTTGTTTTCTTTGAATATTGACAGAACAATTTTGACATAGAACGGCGTGTGTAAAGACTGATCGTAATTTACCAGGACGGTTCTCCAGTGGCCATAAAGAACTGCGGATAAAGGAGTAACATTTGATATAGGAGATACTTAGTGACAAGTCGCCGCAGAAGCAACAACTCTTATTAAAACGAGCAATATTTAATGTACATTCTGTTATCTATTTGCATGTATATGATATGTCGAATTTAAAACAAGTCAGAATCAAATGTATAACCCCTTTTACAGATATAGACAGCGTTGTTTGAGTGCAGAAAATAAATGCCATTTCTTTATCCGAAAGAAAATTAGTTTCACGCAAACCATACCACGTCTTAGCGAATCACAATGGTTCCCTAGCCGATATGGCGGAATTCATCAGCGTTCTGATTAAGTCCATTTGCTTTAATTTTCCGTTTTTTGAAAGCATAAGTTTTCCTTGAAAATGTTTTCACTTTAGGGGATATATGAGTGTCATTGTATCATACCAAGTATGAAATGTGGAGATAACGAATAGGAATCAAGCTTTAAAGTCCATTGAAACAATACAAATCGGGAGCAGAGCAAACACGGACCTCTAAAAGCATTAGAGGTGGGATCAGGTGCCATAGAAGAGTACGCATCTCCCGTCGACCGGTCACACCCGCTGTGTGCTCCTTGTCATGATCGGACAAACGGAAAATCCATAGACAATTCTGTGTGTAAATAATGGCGTTACAATTAGTATGAAAATATATTAAATGGTCCTGGTGCTCAAAAATGGTGCTTAACTACATTGCACCCTTTACCGTCAGATTCCATCAAGGGGCAAATATCGGGGTCTTCTAGCTAGCTAGTTTAGTGTTTATTCCAAACTCTATGTGTAATTATGAAATAATACTCTTCTCATAGTGTTTAAATCATAGTTAAATCGGGCTCGGTTTCAAAACTTAATTGTTGATATTTCATGGTTTTATTATTTTATTTCAAACGCTGACCAGTGACCCTCTGCATATAAGCATTAAGATTAATGTACTTGATAAAATATTGAGCTGGGTAAATTATTTAGTTTCCCGATTCAAATGTTTTTTTCAAAGAAAAAGCCGGTTATAAACTGATATTGCTGGACTTAGCCTGGGAGATTTTTTATATTTTAATTCCTCGAATATCTGTTTTGATATTTCTTCGTTATATACAAAAAAATCTATTGTTATTGCTATCTTCTGACTTCTAGACCAATTTCAACGTTTCTGAAAAAATATATCAACCAAAAATTGTTATACACGTATCAGCAATTCAAGTGACTTCCAGTAGGATTATATATGGGAAATACCATTCTCCTGAATCTTGCACAGATGCCTGGTAATGTACCTCAATTATTGTTAGGAAATTTCATAAAATAACAATACTTAAATCAAAATTTCTTAGGAAACATATATTATTGAGGAACATGTCGCCTGGTTTTATAATCATGCTAACGTTTTATCTGCCAAATGTCGATGAGTAAATGAGGATTCCAAACTCAGTATATGACCAACTAAGCCTCACCCTGAGGACCAGTGGCCATAAATTTCAGTAGAGGGTTAAATGTAAATCGATTGTCAGGTAGATGTCCGTGAACATTTTTAAAGATATTATATATTTCCAAAAATACATGTATGACCAATTTTGACCATTAAAATGGGCCCAGGTTCCATGAATTTCACAAGTCTGGTAGCGAATAATTTTTTATCATTATGGAAACAGTTTGCCTGTTAAATTTCTACGGGTAGAGATGGAAATTTTCAAAGATGTCTTTAATTGTGGTTAAAGAAACATTCATAATAAATCATTATGATGAAAAAAAAATGAAATTATCAAATAAATTGTTTATTCATGAAGATGAAGTAATCCATATCTGACACCTTTTTCACTGGATCACAAACTTTTGAAAAACATCAATACTGCCAATTTCATGCCTTTTTTTTATGTGTTGAAAGTTTGTTATACTATGATGATATAAAAGGACAAAGAAATGTTGCTCTGAATTTACTCGTACTCGCGTTTATCTGTAATAGATTTAAGCGTCAACGTAAAATGTACTAAAGAATATATAATATTGAAATAGCCTGCTAGTTTTCAGAGAACGGTGGGTATTGATCTATATTGATCAAGAGCATATTATAACAGGCATTCTCAATATGATATCAATTTGTAAGGAAAACAAATATTTTTGGGACTCCATCTTGGTGCCATCAACAATATTCGTGACGGATGGTCAAAGCCTGTACTTTGCCTTATTAGACTCATTATTTACGTCACAGTCATCATTTTCTGCGGGACTAAAATCGATGAAGATATTTTATTAAAGCGCCGATGCGTTCATACGTGTATTGAAACTGTTAATTCTAATACGAAACACCCTTGAACAGCAATCAGCGTTTCTCCCACAAAATGTTTATCAGTGTCAAATAAAGTTCATTTTCGCTCTTCGACATTTTCCCATTTTTTCGTGGTTGCAATTTGTCAGCATACGGGGGATCAACAAGCTTGAAACGAAGGAGCACATTTAGTTTCAGTACCACCGATTGACATTTCATCGAAGACATTGTTTGTCTTTACATTTCCATGTTTGAACAAATTGCCATATTTTGCTTGGTTGTACACAATATGCCCTTTCTTCATCCATCAAACTTCTGCACGGGTTGTAAGAGCCATCTCTTTGTATGTAACATGATGACAGAACAGCAACAAGAACACACACTATTCCGGAGCAAAACACACAAAAGGCGAGTTTTCTAGTGTCTCTTCGCTTCAAAAACGTTCGAGAAAAACGATTAGAAATGCGTTGAAAAAAATAAGTAATCTCAATACAGTCAAAAGTTTCATGTCAAAATACGTCTTTTCTTAAAGTTATTTCTAATTTGAATTGTTTTCGTGTTCTTCGTAAACAATTGCAAGAGTAAGTTGTGTTAAAACATCAATTTGCATTATTTATTGCAAAACAATCTTTGCTGCAAAATATTTTACATTTAAGGTTTATTTTTACATTTAATAAAGAGTGGAATTTTTAGTTCATTGCAATTTCTTTTACATCAATGGTTGGCTTGATCTTTTTATTTTTATTAATTGAATTAATTAATTTATCAATTTTAATGGATAATGCATCAAATCGATTTTGTATATCATGACGGTCAGCTACACTATAGACCTTTAAATTATTTTAAATGATACTAACTCCTTAATGTCTAATTCAAATGAGAAAAAATACCTTTCATAAACGCTAGAAATTCAAATTCATCCAAATATTTGCCAGCTTATTTCCGGTTAAAACATTGGCATTGTTGTAAAACGAAAAAAAACATGTCTTTTTTTTCTAAGAAAGCTAATTCCTTTATTCCTTATTGTAAAATAATATATTTTTACTTAAAGGTAGGTTATTGTATGACTTTTTTATTAAAGACGTTTCCTAATATACTATTTAAAGTGTTTATTACCAAAAAATCACGCTCGATTAAAATCATTTTGATGAAAAAGTGCGGAGTGTTGTCTACCCTTTAAATTAATTTTCAGTACGTCATCTAAATATTGTCTCGATAATCCCGGGGACGTGGGAAAATGTAAAACATCTTCAGAAAGTCACTGTAGCGAAAATTTCAAGCCCAGCTCATTACTATTAGTCCGAATACAATTGACAAGCATCAATGTTTGTTATAACAACTTGGCAAAACATAAATTGAATACGCCGCAAGGCCATGGCCCTACAACATATAGAAGGAGATGATTTCCCTATGTTCAATACAAGGGTAGTCATACGCGAACATTATTCGCACTTTGGAGATTAAAAGTGTTTAAAATATGAATAGAGAGTCCAATAATAATAGACACCAAATCCACGCGTCCATCAGGGGAATTTCCAAACACAGTCAAGTCCGCGCAGTCCTCGAAAGCTTTTTCTGCCGGAATTTAATTAGTGGTCTCTGAAGAAGGACCAAAGCAATTGAAATGTTTTCAAAATGGTAATGTCTTGATAGTTATGATACACAAAGATGACAAGCCATAATGTTATTATACCCTGGTGGTCAGCCCTGTCTTTCTGTGTAAATTATTTGTAAATGTTCCTGTAAAAGATCACTGTAGCGTGTACTTTACAATATTACCGTCCTATTGCTATTTAATAATAGAACATGTACAAATATATTCTATAGTAAGTATGTTTATATTTGTGATGTTTTATATCTTTTTATGAATAGGCTTGTGCTGACAGAGCGTGCCTTTATCTTCATATCTGCATGGTAAAAATCATAAGATAGAATCGGAGTACCGGTAATCCACATTTGTTAAGCGAAAATTATATATATATATATATATATATATATATATATATATATATATATATATATATATATATATATATAAGCAAACGAAACCAAAAAAGAAAAACTAAAACCAAACCTAACCAGAAAAAGGGTGTATCAAGTCGCTAAAAGTGCCGAATGCTTCGCACCTGCAGGTATGTTTATTAAAAATTCAATTTGATACTTCACACGAAATCTAACAGGATAAATTGGCTTGCTTCAAAGTCAAGATGTGATTTGCAATTAAGTACTCGAACTGTGTGCATTTGCCCAAAGCTCTGCACTGAGGACAACATGCTGCGCATCCGATTTACAGATTTGTACACCTCGCGGGTAGAAAACCCGTCGTATTCTGACTCAAACGCGATAATAAGTACCAATTAATCTCTCAGAAGAATAAGGAAGTTATTGGACGATCTCAGGGTACATTTCGTCCTTTCTTACCCTATTAGCTCTTGTAGCTTCTTGATTTTTCGGTTGTCGCTTTGGGTGAAAAGCTTAAATATCATTGAAAGGGTAAGAGGCTTGAAGTGGAGACACGGAATAAATGATCCGATTTGTAAGTCGAGCAGATGGCAGCAGCAGAATTTAAACACCAGGCTATTCAAATTAACAAAGTTGTCCTGCCTCCCATAACAAAGCTCTATTTTATATAAACTTCAATGTAATGGAAATTATTGACGGCAAATCTGGCTCAGATGAAAGCCGTCACATCGACCATTGTTTGGGGCATATGCTGATTCTGATATGCGTTCGTCTCGGGTTTCGTTACTCGTTCATCATCTTGGATTTTAACACTCGTTAAAATTACTAAAGAAGTAGCAATTCATTAGAAATACATGAGATCACATGCTTATATAGGGAGGGTTCAACTGTGGAAGTATTGGATAATAATTCGAAGTCTGTTGGCTGCTTTGTATGCGCATGTGCAAGTCGTAATTAAAACTCTTGCAAAGATGTTCCGTGTTGCGATGTGACAGTTGCATGATGGAAGAATATCCTACAGTATTGGACAAGAAGAATTAACGTTTATCTAAGGTAATACTATTTAATTTGTTATAATACTTATACATGCGCATATATCACAGTTTATATAGATTAAAGTTTAATCGAAATTGTTTCTACGTATTTGTAGATAAACAAATGAATGGGGAATATTCATAAATATAATCATTTTCCATTTCCTTGCCAAAATAGCAATAACTCATATATATAAAAAAATCAAATTCAATTTGTGAACTAAGTATTTAGAGCAAAGTTCTATTTAAAAAGTGTGAAATTATAAAGTGGTTCAGCGAAAAAAATTCTCTTTGCAAAAAAAAGGTAAAAAAAAAATGGTAAAAAGGAGGATTTCTTGGGATTTGAATATCAGTTTTTATTGACACCGTAACCACTACACCATACACCTAATAACAGGTATCGGCATTTAAATCTTATTTGTGATGGGACCCTTGAATAACTGGACAAATATTTCTCGGAAAGATATGAATTCTGTGTCATATAAGTGTATTTTTAATGTATAGTGGGTCCTTGCTCCATGTTTTTGTTAAGCAAAAAATATACATTTTCAAACATACTTTGAAGATATACTTTCAAAGGAGTGAAGACCCACTTACATAGAAAAAAATTGTGATAAAGTATGAAGATATAATCATTTTTGCATTCTTTGGTGTGTGTGTGTCACAGTGTAAGCTATTTTATAGACGAATAAATTTTAACTCTGTAGATTGTTGCAGATTTTGGAGATTTTACTTAAAGGATAAATTAATGTAAATTGAAATACCAAAAAATCGTAGTATAATTGAACTGTAATTTTTCACTATCTTATTTGATGAACCATAGGCTTGTTCGTCCATCTTCTTTGTTTTGACTGTCAAATACTTTAAAATCATTTGAAATTGACATGTTTAATTCTTATGGTTGCTGAGAATTGATATAAATTGTTGCGAGTTTGTTAAAAGAATGCAATTTTGAATTGGATTTTCAGAAGTAAACTCACACAGATTTCAATTATCAGTTTTGGTTGTAAAATTATCTTCCAAAGGGTATCCGGAAATACACCTAATATGAGCCTCAGCGAAAATATAATCATAAGTTTTCTTCTATTGTTTTTGAAGTTTGTTAACAGAGAATTAGAGAACGGTGTTTAATTGACGCTCTCGGTAAAGTTTATACCCTTTATTTGCCCAAGAATTAATTTTAGTACTAAGTCTTTGAACGGCATATCTGCAAAGGGCACAGAATTGTCTCAGTCACGTTCATCTGAAAATATTTATTTAAAAAAAACTTAATTTGATTTTCAATTTTAATACAATAGCATAACTCTTAAACCATAATTCTTATAACATGTGACAGTGATTGAAAATAGATTAAAATAAATAAGAATACTCTCTATCTATTTTTCTCTTTTTATGTAGTTCTTTTCGTTGTAAAAATCATCCACTTTAATTGGCACGATGAATTAAAGAACATGAAAAGGCAATGGGAAAGTCAGTACCTAATATTGAAAAGTAAGAAAAAATGACACTTTTCAATTTCAACACATTATATTTTCACAGTGTGAAGTACTGTAACTTATCCATTGAATAAAAATGATATTTTCACCGACATGTTCTTTTTTCACACTGTGGTAATAATGACTGACAGGTGTTATTTTCACATTGTGAAAATGAAAACGAACTACTTAGCTGATAGAGTCAATACGAAAACTACATAAGATGTCATTTACAGAAAATTCACGTGTTTTGTAGTTGAATATTGAATTTATTTCACTCGTAAAAAGGGGGAGTATTAACAAAAACTGTCCCATTTGTAAAATAGATTCCATATCAGTTAAAACCATTAAATTTCCCGTATGTTTTTTTATCAATTTTAACTCATATTATTGTAAAGTTCCATAATTGCTTTCTTTTGATTGTGTGTGTTTTCTTATGATGTAAAAGGTGAAATAACGAATAGTGATCAATTTCATAATCAAGTACAGAATATGTATCGTATGAATTAAATAAAACTTGTTAAAAAATGCAGACTTGAAAAAAATTGGTTTCAATATTGGATTTCAAAACTTTATAAAAAATCCTTACAAAACAAAGTTACATAGCGGGTTCAAGTAAAGATTCTACCAAGCCTCTTTCTTTACTCCTAACTAAAATATTAACAGCAGTGAAGGAGAAACTTCAGGAGTACTGTAAATATATTCGAGAAGTGGTGTAAATCAGACGTGGATCATTAAAAACTTCAAGGAACTTATAGAAAATTTGAAATAAAATTTTACCAAAATCAATAACATCAAAACATACGACTTTTCAACACTTTATTCAATCATTCCCTACGATAAATTAAAGTTCAGGCATTTTGACATCATAAATAGCTGCTTTTTCAATAAAAATGGAACTCATAAATATACTTATCTTGTCATTGGTCATTTGCAAAATTATTTTGTTAAAAACACTCTGATTATACACACAAGTACTCTGAAGTAGATATTAAAAAGATTCTTGAGTTTCTGCTGATAGTATCTATATACCTGTAGTTTTTGGAGGTTAGGTCTTCCAACATTTTGTATGAATTCCCATGAGTGCCGATTGCGTCCCGTTATTAGAAGACTTATATTTGTAAGGAAATCACATCACTTTAAGCAGAATTTATTCAAAAACTTGTACATAAGAAGGAGAAGACACTTGTTGTGGCTTTCAACTCGACTTTTAGATATATCGACGACGTATTACCAATGAACAATAGTTACTTCCATTCACATGTCAACTCGATATATTCCAGTGAACGTGAAATAAAAGATACCACAGAGTCTGACAAATCTGTTTCATTTTGGATATTTTACTAGAAAAAGACATTAATGGTAACCAACAACAAAATTTTATGATACATGTGATGACTTTAACTTTTCTACTGTCAACTTTCCTAACTTATGTAGCAATATACCATTATTAGCTGCATATGGGGTTTTTACCTCCCAGTTGATTCGATACACAAGAGCTAGCATGCTCCACGTCCGAAACAATTCTAAAATGAGGCAAGATATTGACAAAGAAGTTGATGAAACAAGGATATCTACAGTCTCGTTTAACGTCATCAATGTCATCAATAGCAAGTTCAATGTCAGTAAATACAATTTATCATTAAGTCGAATGCAGACTGACGTATTTCATACTAATTGTTAGGCCATTATTTAACCACTGAATTGTCTACGGATTTTTCCGTTTGTCTGATCATGACAATGAGCACACGACGGGTGTGACCGGTCGAAAGGGGATGCTTATTCCTCCATGGCACCTGATCCCACCTCTGATGTTTTTAGGGGTCCTTGTTTACTCTGCTCCCGATTTGTATTGTTTTAATGGACTTTTGAGCTTGACTTCTGTTTGTTATCTTCATATTTCATTGAAATACGTCCCTTTACTTAAAGCCGAACACGACTTGTAAATAGGCAAACGCCATATTAGTTTTACTATCTCCGATATCAACACTAGGACACCTGACTGCTTTCTTGTCACGGGTACCTGAGTGTTCATGCTTGTTATCTTATATTACCTTTGTTTACATTTTATTGCAGTTTACGTGTATTTGTGTTTGTTTGTATACTGCACTGACCTGTGCAACGCCTGTAAGTTTCTTTGGTATCTTTCTATCCTGCCGTGGAAGAAGCAAACTGTTGTAAGTTTGGACTAGAACAATTACAGAGTTGTAACTATCGGCATTTCCTGAAATACACTCTTTGAAAGTTAAGGTCTTTTCGGATGTCCTAATTTATCAGCATAATACTAGTTAGCTGCAGAACTGTAGCATCATGGTTTTATATATTAGTCTTTGTCCCAATTATGGTCAAAGACTAATATATAAAACAATAACGATACAGTTCTGCAGCTAAATACTAGTACATGTAAACTTCATGTAAAGTAAAATATTTACAGAATTTAGTAACACCCGAATCACAAAACGTATTATTATACCTCATTGTAATTACTCTTTACAGTGCGTTATCTGATTGGTTCTAAACAGTCACGTAAGAGGAAATTTTTTTATGATAGCATATAAAAAAATAATGGTCATGCTGATGCATTTCCATAATACAGTACTTAATTAAGAAATATGCAATTAAAGTAATCATAGATTATGATGTAGATCACAACCGAGTACTGAATCTTTTGTATTCACTGTTACACTAGTCGACAGATATTAAGTATGCAGATAACGCCTCAGAGCCGAAATCTATCAGCGAAATAAATTGCATTTGGATCAACTGGGCAATATTGTTAAGTCGGCGAAGGGTATGCTAATACTGATTTATCGGCAGTTATGGTCAGTATATGGCCAATCCAGTAACACGGCATATGTCGTTTATTCCGCCAAAGATTTTAAGTGATCCACATTTATTCAATCTTGTTTTACATTCACTGAAATTTTAAATTAGATAACATATTCTTGTAGTATGCTTACATTTTTTCTGTATGATAAGCACCTCGAATCTTATAAAAAAAAAAAAAGATACGCATTTTAAAGTCCATTAACATTAAACTCGAATGTGAACTGAGACCTCATATTTCAACAAGGGTTTACTTGAATTGTTCTTGCGTTTAATTTTATTTACATCTAATGACAGTATTTTTTTCAAATATATGATTAAAAAGAAATAGGAGTTGATTCAATGGTAGAAATAAATTTCATATTTATGTATCCTACCCAATAAAGCCTCTGACTCTCAAGATAGGATTGTACATTCAGTTGGATACTGAGCGGATACTTAATTAAAATGCAAAGAAAATTGCTTACGTGATAGCATTTTACCTGTTCAGATTCTTTTTGACCCAGTTCCTGAAAGTTCAATGCCTTTGATCCACTTATACATTCACATTATATGATACAGGTATATATTATAAGTTGATGACAAAAAGGATATCAGCATCTCGCTAAAAGTCAACATTTTGCAAATTTAATAGTCCATACATTGACCTTGATTGCAAATATAATCTGTCGTTCAGTCGAATGTTGACTGAGGATTTTCACATAAATTGTGAGGCCAATATTTTCTCAATGAAATGTCTATGGATTTTTTCGTTTACCCGCGATCATGACAAGGAGCACACGGTGGGTGTGGCCAGTCGACAGGGGATGCTTCCTCCTCCATGGCACCTGATCTCAACTAAGTTTACAAAGGTCCATGTTGGCTTTGCTCATAATTTGTATACATTAAACGGACTTTGAAAAAGATCGCTGTTCGTTTTCACTAGTAAATCTTAAAGCCATAACCTATAACAAACAAACTACTATTTCCTTTACATAACTGTCATTTATTAATGTGTCTAAAGGAGAGGCATAAAGACTCTAGAAGCAAGCCTATTTATTAACAGAAATCAAATCTGGCAGGTCAAAGTAGTTTTAATCGTAATTAATCATATTTTACATTTCAGAAGGCCCCTTGGTGAATTTTCATTTCATTTTTTTTTTTTTTTTTTTTTTGGAACTAGCACATCACCTATTTATTAATAGAAATCATAAATCTGGCAAGTTTAAGTGGTTTTAATCGAAATTAAGCATATTTTACATTTCAGAAGGTCCCTTCGGTGAATTTTCATTTGATATTTTTTTCTTGAACAAGCACATTAAAAATACTTAGAGTTTAAAAACTCACTCGTTTACTTGGGTTACTATTCATTTTGTTTAGAGATAGTTCAGCAATTCCAGGATCTCATTTTTCCTATAAATCTTTTAGGGGAAAAAAAGTCATGGCGGTATCCACAAACACCGACATAGATTATGGCGTCATCTTTGGTCCCGTTAATGTAGAGTCATCAGCCCTGAATCCAACTTCTCTGATAGGATTGATGACGGGAGATGGTAGAACTGAAAAGGATGACATTAATTTATCGGTAAGAAGTTGTCTGCATTAATTTGCTCGGGTTATGTTCATTGTTACAACGAAATTTGTGGTATTTATGTTAATGGTCAATTAAAAATAGTATAATTGTAAACAGACTGGTAGCATCCTTTTGAATATTCTTGAAAAGCTTTTTTCTCAAAGGGGAATTGACGGTAACTATAATTATTTAGCTGGATCCATTTGAAATGTCAAAAAGGACACACGCCTTGGAATGGCTCATCTGTATCCCCTCAGCGCGGAATGAAGAGGAACAGAACATGGAAGCTTACAGTAAGGGCGGGAAAGTGTATTATAGAACACTGAGAATCATAAAAGCCGGTGAGCCGTTATTTGTGTGGTACAGCAAGGACTTCTGTCAGGCGTTACAAATACAGATCATTAAAAGACACAGCGACCAAGGTAGCTAAAGTAGACCCATTAAAATTTCAATTTTTATATGCATTCAAGGACTGATAAAATATATTATCAAAAATGTAGTAGATTGGTGAAACACAATTGATAGGTGATAATTACTGTGAAAGTAAAATGTCGATGTTTAAAAACGTAAATTTAATTTTTTATAACTTTTATAGATGGGGAACAGTTGGTTTGTAACTTCTGTGGTGAAGTTTTTCAACATGAATTTCCACTGATGGCTCATCATACTTTTAAATGTGAAGAAATTGTGAGTTCAAACTTCAGGGAAACAGAGAAAAAGATCAAAAATGAGTTAAATTTACTAAAATCAAAGCTGCACAATATCATCAATGAGATAATTTTAGAGAAAAATGCGAAGTCTTCGAAAAACTTAGCAAAATCTTTAAAACGCGATTTTGAGTGTGTAGACATTGCACAGGTTAATACCCCGGACAATGTTCGAAGACTGTCCAGCGACACTGTTTTGAACACATACTCAGATGCCAGTGCATTTAGAAAAGTTGAAAATGATAACAGAAGTTTTTACACACCTCATTCAACCCTTTCTAATTTCTCTGGTAAACGTTATAAAGTGAGTGAACCATCATCAGATGTAGATTTATGTCTGTATGGCTTCAATTTTTCATGTGTACAAACTTCACCCCAAACGTCTGTAATGCCAAAGGTTTGTCAAAGTAACACTGTTCAACTTCCTCATCCTCCGATGTCACAGCAAGTCTCACAGAATGGATCAGTGAAAGCCAGTATGATCTTCTCGCTGTCAGATCAATGGAAACAGTACTTTATGTCTGAGAGACCCAATGCTGGAATTCCATATATGAAGAGTTCCAATCCTATGGTGGAAAAAATCTTACAAAACACATCACCAGTGGCTGTTAAATCTCCTGTCAACGCTATGGTATTGTCTCAGAACTGGTGTGCCAAGTGTAATACTTCTTTTCGCATGACAAGTGATCTCGTGTATCACATGAGATCTCATCATAAACGAGAATTTGACCCTGTAAAAAAGAAACGCGATGACAAACTGAGATGCAACATATGTCAGGAAACCTTTCGTGAGAGACACCACCTAACTCGTCACATGACGTCTCATGTCTAAACAAATGCGAACCTCTTTACTGTATATTGAATTGTAATAGCGTCCTGTTTCTTACTATTGAATGTAAGTATTTATATAATTTAATTATCACATGTTAACTCCTTTATACAGTGGATATAGCTCATAATATGTCGTTTTCATATCCACAGTTGTGACGTCACAATGGTTTTTGTGTGAATTTGATTAAGTCAAATATTGGATTTACATATACATGTATAAAACAATGTAAAACATGAAACAGCTATGTGTCAAACATGTGATAAAAAGAATCTCCCATGCTTTGTAGTTAGATATGATTTTGTATCCAACTTTTTGTGTGTTTTTATCAAAATACACACAAATCGTTGGATAAGAAATCATATCCAACCACAAACCATCGGAGATCCTACAGTGTATATATATTGCATTGGGGTGAATTAAAAAAAAATGACCACCAAACTGAATTTTTTTGGCAAAATTCAACTACTTATAACATATTTTTCACTTATATCATCATATTGCAAATGCATTCTAGTTTAAAATCCTGAAGTGGCAATAGAATAGACAATTGGATTAAATAGTTTCAGAATTTTTATGAGTAAAATTTCTTTTGAAAAAATAAAATATCATTACACCTTAAAAGACTTTCTAAAATACATAATCACAAGAAATTATAGTTTTTTATGCTTCAAAATGGTAAAAGGGGTATAAATGATTAAATCTAGACCTTGAATGAGTATCTTCTCTTGTACATGTGACAAAAAATTGGCTTTTTGATTGTTATTTTACATTATTTTTTCAATTCTGGTTTGAAAAGTTTTAATATGAAAAAAATATGAAGCAATAAAATTCCCCAAAATTCACTTTTTTGTCATTCAAGTCAATTCTTTAAATCTAAGCCAAAAAAGAATTGTTATATACGAGTTCTCTTACAAAAAATACTAGATTTTGAAGTGACCCTATGTTACATTATTGTGTTGCACTCCTGACATCTGATATGTATTTTATTTAACATTGTTTTAGAAATTATAACACACAATAACCCACTCTTACTTTGTAAATCAATTTGTCGTGTTGATATTTTTCATCGTTTACAGAAGGTTTTTCATATTTTGAAGACCTTAAAACATGATTATTTGCAAAGTGTAATATATATAAATTTTATTTAAAATATATGTGAAATGATGAAAACTATTCCCTGAATTGACTGTAAAATTTCTGTAATTTGTTGATAGACATAGTGTTTTGAATATCAAATAGTATCAAGCATTTTTTTTCAACTTATTTTTTAGTAAAGATAGTTAAAAAGCATCGGTAATTATGAAGCAGTTTTGTTACACTCCTGACTGCAGTAAAGTTTAAAATTAAAACCATAGAACACAAAAATTCATCAAGTGTTGGCAACATCAAGTGGTAATGAAATTGTGCAATACTTATAGTCCAATACTTCATAATTAAAACAGATGAAAGTATTTAAAATTCGCATTTTATCTGGAATTATACCCTATTTTATGCCAAAAAACTAGCTTAAATGTATATTTAGAAGATAAAATATATTTTATAGCATATTTTCCTTTAGAGGACAATCATAGTAACCCACCAGAGAAATTCTACTCATCATTTTTTCTTTATTTTTATTCTTAGTGGATGATTTATAATTCTAACATATTTGTTGCACTCCTGACCAAAAGCATTGAGGCCTTTAAAGTAGAATTGTGAAGTGAAAATTACATAAGAACTTGTTCTGTTGTTTCAGTGAAGTTGAGGAGGAATTACTTGAATTTTATGACAATGTTTTAGTGTGTTTATTTTTAACGTTCATTAAAAAAATCACAAAAAAGATAAAAACACATCTGAATTGATAAAATTGAAAAAGGAAAGATTTTAATAATAAAACTATCAATAATTTAGCATTAAATTATACAAAAAGATCATTATTAATTAATGGATACCTCTAAGCATGAATAGAAGTCTTTTCGACACACAACTTGAATCTTTAAAAAAATGTGTTGCACTCCTGACCATAGAAATATAGATCTGAAGCACAGGCAGATCCTGTAATTGATAAATCTATTTGGTAAAAATGTTCTTCGTGTCCTTATTTTCCAAAATAAAAATCAGAAAATCATATAATGATAATAGTTTTTTCATGCTTGGGAGCAAAACATCAAATGTTGCACTCCTGACATTTTTGGGTATGCACATATACTTGACTCTCATTAATGCTGCTTGTGATTTATATAACATTTTTAAGTTTTAAAATGTATATCAGTTATTATTTTACACTTCCAAAATTCTTTTTTGTCTTAATTTTCTATCAGAATTTTACAATTGATGTTTTTTTGGCAACACTACATTTTTTCTGTTGCACTCCTGACATGGTATAACATTTTTTTAAACATCAGTCATGACCACAACTTGATTAAACAAAAGTTATGACAGTCCACATTTAAAGCGCAATACTTTGAATATTATCAGGAAAGTCTTTATTTTCAACATGAAGCATTGTTTTTTTATTTCAAAGATCTCCAAAAAATATTGAAATTTCAAAATGTCACAAAAAGGTGTTGCACTCCTGACAATTTTAACATCATTTTTGGTCATAACTTTTTTGTTAATTGAGATATTAACGAGATATTTGGCAGGTATTTAGACACTATCTAAAGACAAATGCTGAGACATAGAAATCTATTTTTATTGCCTGTATTTTTAGTGTGGGTTGATAAATATGCGTTTGGTCATTTTTTTTTAATTCACCCATTGCTTGTTTGAATAAATATACATAAAATCACTAAGAGTTTTGTTGTAAACAAGAGGCCGATATGTATTGACGGTCACCTGGGTGTAATGCCTTTCTCCCCCACCTGGAATTCTGGACTCACCTGAATGAGTAAAACAAGTTGGTTAGGTCTCTGTAATACTCGTAAGCTTGTTCCCAGATGATTGGGAGTAATATACTAGTATGCACTTTAAATATTTGATCACCTTATTCCAACTCTTCCTTATAAGCTTTGAGGACAAACATTTCACAAATTTGAAAAAAGAAAAATAGCTAAATGATGCCTTGCATAAAGTTAGGTTGCTAAATGTCCAAGAATACTAATAAATAAGATTTTCAAACTATTTAATAAATTTAAAATATGATCAGATGAATCCCATTCTGGGGCCGGAAATCTGGACACAGGCGACCAGAATTTCAAAATATTATATACAGCTAGCTGCTCATCATACTCATACTGACCGTTTTCCTGCTAGATGTCTATGAGAAAAGAACAAAATTTTCAAATTCTAACTAATGTATATATTTAGTATTTTCAGTGTATAACCAATTAATCCCACAGGTGCTTGAGGACAGGAGGGACACCCCTCCCCGATAAATTATCTTGCAATGTAATATTTGTGATATAATCCATACCATCAATTTGAAAAATTACTTAAAACCTAACCGTCAATTTTCTACAAGGATGTTAGCAATTTTGAACTGATCAAAGCTTATTCAAAGGAAGTGATAAGGAGACGACTTTCTCCCCAAATACACAACTTCTGCAGAAAGTGTGAAGCACAGTTTTGGAATTAGTATATGAAGAAATCTGGTTGGTTTATACTTTAAAAAATATATTTCAAATGTACAGGAAGCATTGAGTTCAAAACCTACAAACTTAAATGAATGGTGTCTATAATTGATTTGCAGGTTTCATTTTGGTAGTTATGTCCCTTTAAAACGCGATGTTATAAATGCCTATCTTTTGTTTCATTAAAAAAAGTTTACCTCGTGTGTTTTTGATTACGAAGTCGTACAAAAAAGACAAGAATTATACCGTGTAGATGCCTTGCGTTCATATTTGGTTATATGGGGAAAATGGGTAAAAAGTCGTCTCCTCATCACTTCCGTTGATTAAGTGTTGACGAAGATGGAAACCTTGTTGATTTATATGTATACAGTTGGTAGAAATTTTTATAAAATGTTTGTATTAAGTAATTATTCGAATTAATGGTATGGATTATATCACAAATATGACACCGAAAGACCATTTATGAGAGAAAAGTCGAAACGATCCGGGGGTCTATATCCGGGGGGGGGGGGTTGTTCCTGTCCTCAAACACCTGTGGTTAAGCCCCACTGTAGCGCCTGAACCATGCATGGCCGTAGGAACCGGGGGGGGGGCACAGGGGGGGGGGCGTGCACCCCCCAATAATTTTGCCGATAAATAGATTACTATAGTAAACATAGATACTACATGCTTGTGCCCCCTCAATAAAAGCGTCTGATGACCTTTTTTTTTTTTTTTGCTTATCAAGGAATTTTTGGTAGTTGACGACCTTTTTTTTTTTTTTCTTTTTGCTTGTCAGGAAATTTTTGGTAGTGCCCCCTCAACTGTCAACTGAAAAATGTTTGGCTGTGCCCCCCCCCAAAACTGAAATTGCTTCCTACGGGCCTGCCATGGACCCAGGAGCAATAAATTTTACAAAGGTGGTAAAGAATAAAGTTTGTTAACAGTAAACAGTTTGTCTGCTTTTTGTCTTTGAGTTGAGAAAAAAGATTTCCAAAGGTCTAAATTATTTTAATAATGAATATTTCAAACTTAGCCCCACCCATAGACCTGAACCATGAACGCAGTTGCCATGAATTTTATTATAAAATGTTGGTAGAAGGCTAAGTCTTAATTATAATCATGCAGTTATTTTAACTTCTAAGAATTTTGAAGACATTTTCGCAAAAAGCAGTCCGGGTGTATAGGTCTCATTACCAACAAATCCTTACATGAAGAATGCTGATATGATTTTTCTCAGAATGAATACATGTAAAATGCACATATGCGAAGTAGTAAAATAATTTAAAATAGACCTAATTCTTTCCTCTTTATTAAACAATACTCCGAATGTTACTTCAAATTACCTATTTAAATGATTTTCGAAACTCGAATTTTCATCGGTGTTAAAACAATTTAACAGAAATCCTTATTAAGACATGTCAGAAACATGACATCTATTTCTCTGGCTTTCGAAACAGAGCAGGCTCACTGGGGGCCGCCAGTGAAACTAAAACCTTTCAAAACCGATCATATAAATTCACCCGCCGAAATATGGCTGAAATACTGCCAACTCGGCGTTAAACAATAATCAATCAACCTATTTTGCTCAGAAATGTACATTTTTGCAATCTTATATATGAGTTTTAAGTTTAAAAAAAGAGCGGAGTGAGGTCTTTCATAATAGTAAAACCAACAATATATGCCGCTGTTTGATCGTTTCAGGATTAAATTAGACAACTTCAACGGAACTCGTAAATTTTCATATCTTGTGATTAGCCATCTACTTATTTTTTTATTTTGATTCGCAAACAAGCACTCAGAAGTTGATACATGTATTAAAAAGACGCTTGAGTTCCTATTGACAATATCTATTTAATTTTTGGAACTAGGTTTTCCAATCTTTTGAAATTCTGATGTTCTCTTATTGTGTTCTTGTATTAGGATACCTGTTTTATATTCCTATAGAGCCTTTTTTCCCCAAAAACTTCTACTTGAAAAGAAGAAATCTCTGAATGTTGACGTTTATTCGACATTTAGATCAACAATATTAATTTTCATTCATACGTTGATTTGATATATCCCATTAAACTGGAAATAAAAGACACCATGGATTCTTGCACATCAACTTCATTATTAGATTTTTACCGACTATAGACGTTGATGGCCAACTAAGAGTTACACTTTGGGATAAACGTCGTTTCGGTTTTTCTATTGTCAAACCCTTTATTAATTAATTAAGCAATATGCCATCATCACTTGCACAAGTACTTTATGTCTCTTAGTTGATTCGATTCCTTTAAGGGGTCCATGTTTTTTTCTGTTCTTAATTTGTAATGTTTCATTGGGCTTTTGAGCTTAGCTTTTGCTATCTTTACATTTCATCACACAAAGACGAATGTGTTCAATAAATTTTATATCAAATATTTTAAATTGAAAATAAGAAGTGTTTTGTACAGTTGAAAAGTGAAATTGCTATTAAATTTCTAAATTCTAGAGAATAAATGTTCTTCATATATGCAAGCTTCTTGATTTTCGAACTGCGACTTTTTTACAATGCAAGAACGCTCTTGATTTGCTTTATCCTTAAGTACTAAAATTTGTAAATAAACTGTTGCCACCTTTTCCATATTCTGCGACTTGCAATTCAATATGCCACGCTCCGCGCCAAGTCATGAATGCGAGATTTATACACGTGTCAGAATAAACAGCTTCTTTGAATAATTCAATTACTAAGAACGCAATGAACAGTAACAAGTGCCAATCCCTGTTACGAAACTCGCATCCAAATATCCGAAATTACAATATTATGACAACACATTTTCATGTTCTTTGTGATTAGCCAATAAATCGGTGATTACAAATGAGGAATAAACATATTAGACTGGACCCAGAGGACTCCTAAACCAAACAAATTACGATAGCAAGAAGACTTTCTTTGGTGTTAAAATATGCTCGTCGTCATTTTCTTTGACAGGCCATCAGAAAGGAAAGAAAGAAAGAAATGGGAGAGACAACCCTCTGGGAAATAGGTGTTAGTGTGGTTTATGGAACTTTGTAATACTTTTATACACCTGTATTATTATCCCATCAAAATATTATTGGTAATGAACAAAGACCAAATCACTTAATATGTATACAGGTAATACGCAAGTTACCCCCCCCCCCCAAAAAAAAAATCACAACATACATAAAACATCGCATAAAGTAGAATATTCTTTAACTGTCGTTTTACTTGCACAAAAATACTTCAACAAGAATACCAGGATATTTAAAGAGATTTTTCAGTAAAATTATAGCAAGAACTCTCCAGCTTAATATCTTAAGTAAACCAAGCAATCAATTCAATGGCCTGGGTTTTGTCGAGATGTAATTGGTTGAGGGCCGTAACGGTAACACCTCTGATGTTGAGCAATATTTATGCTGAGAACAAAAAATATGACCACTCACATCCAAGCATTAAAGAATATTTAACTTCTGAGTCAGGTGTCAAGAGTCACGGCAAGGGGTAATGACAGATCTCATTGTCATAGCATCTTTTTTCAAGTATCACCTCCTGATGATCCCCCAATACAACATTTTGTTGTAAAATTTCAGATTACTGATACCTTCTGTATTTCACATTTCTGAGCTCATTGTCACCTTGTCTAAATTATCTTTGTTCAGGGTTCTGACATATCCAATGACCATAAACAACCCTGAGTTTTTAAGTTATCTCATTACAAAATTATGTTATGGACAATATTTATACTTCACACTCAGTGACTGAGACACTGACCAAATGAACATGGTACAGGGTAGTTACATACCCTCTGCAGCTGGTCACAGACAACCTTTGAACCTACTAGTATAATCTACTACATTAATGTTCAACTCAACTTCAAAGGTGGTAAAAGCAATAATTCTAAATTTCCATAACCAGAGATTTTGCCTTTGTCTTTACTACTCCGAGTTAAGGTGGTGTTATAGACATTCTTTATCTCAAGCATAAACTTCTGTTTCTCTATTTTAAAATTGTTGCTAGAACAAAACATAAGAACCTGTTACCTATGTACAGAGTCAAGACATATTACCAGGCATAGGCTATGTATGTGTTTCTATAGTTTCTTTGTTTCAAAGTTGTCCACATGAGACCAGGTAATTTGGGGGGGAAAACAAATAAGAAATCGAAAATTACCAAATTGTAGGGAAATATATTAGAATTACTTTCATTGCACATAGAGATTTTTTGTCAATTTTTGATGGTGATTTTGACCAGAGATAGGTAATTTTTTCATAACCGATTATCGACTATAATTAAAAAACAAGCTAATTCAGAGGATTTGTGTCCCCCGCTTAGGGGAAAAAAGAGCATGCGCAGTTCGGGGGGGGGGGTGTTGTCGGACTCCCCCCCCCCCCTGGATTTGTAGAATTATATATATATATATAATGTTGGGATGAATTATGAACTTTTTCTCTCTCGGTAATACATGTTAACAAACAAAATGGCAGACGAGGTGACAACACGTGTGTCCAAATTACCGAACAGGTACTCTGATTGTATTACTGGTAATAAACTCGATGAAATTGAGAATGATATAGGATCTGAATGTTTAGAATCTCCCACCATGCATGAACAAGTTGACGGGAAAACCAACAACGTTACGTTTAAAACAACACGAATTGGTGTTTGGAAAAACATAATTGACTATTTTGGAAAACCGAAAACAAACCTTCAATCTCAGAAATCCTGTTATGTTATCAAAGTTACCTTTGACTTAGATAATGAAAGAAACAACTCAGTGAAAGTCAACCTTTTTCACTCTGGATCAGTAGTTATTCAAGGCGCAAAATGTGCCAAATTCACTGACAATTTTTTCCATTTGCTGAAGCAGAAATGTGATGATTTTGAAAGAGAGTCATTAGATGACACCTTAACTGAAGAAACTTTCTTGAAAACACCATCTGTCCCTGAGTTAGTGAAATCTAAAAGCATGGAGGACATTCATGATCAACAGTTGCCTCATATACCAACAAATACCCCCCAAATTGCACAGAAAATCGTTCCAAACAATCAACAAAAACTTTTCCTTTCTCCTCAACAAAGAGTGTCCCAACATAGTAAATCTATAGATCAGAAATTTGGAGAAATACACGTTTCACTTGAGACTCTTGATATGTCTATGAAAAACCTTGTTGAAAAAATCAATGACATAAATGTCTCCAATATGAACATGCCTGAAAACATAACTTCAAAAACCAGTGAGATGTTGAGCAATCATAGATCCAAAATTACTGAGTCATTGTCCACTATTGAGTCCAAACTAAAACATTGTGCAACTGGTATTGACGCCCTACAGATCAAAGCTAACATAGCTGACACTCTCATGAAAGAGTTGAAGATGAAGCAAATGGAACACGATAATACTGTTACAAAAATGTCGTTACTTATAAACAAGCTAACCGAACGGGTTGAATCCCTTGAAAATGGTATCTCGCATAATTCGGTGCATCAGACAGCTGATAAGGAAGTAGATGTCAAAAATGTATGTAGTCAAACAGAATTCACCTCTGGAACATGTGGAATGTCTGAAAATGAACAAGAATCTGGAAAAGATCCACAATGGACAGAAGTTAAGGGCAAGAAAAATCATACCATCTTGCATGAGACTGCAGGTTATACGGATAAGAATCCGTCAACAAGAAAGCCATCAGTTTGTCAAACTCTTATTTTGTGTGACTCCGTTATCCGTAGAATTCAGCCCCAGCGATTTACACCAAGGGCTACATGCATTAAACGTTTCATAAGAGGAGGGGCTGTTACATGTGCAAACTTTATTGAAAAGTTTGGCCCCGATTTCAACACTCAATCAGTTCTTTTGCATATTGGCACTCGAGACTTGCAAAAAGATGGAGTGAAAGAAAACGAGTTTATCAGGCTTCTTGACATGTGTGCCAATGTTTGGGAAAACACAAAAATATTTGTGTCACTCATTACTAGCAGGAGGGATATACCTGAAGATACAGTAAAAGATGCAAATCGTATTATTCGATCTGTCTGCATGAATTATCCAAATGTGACAGCTATTGAGCAATTCAGACCGTCAGAAAACATGTTTCATGATCATGTACATCTAAACAACCTTGGTCTCATAACAATGATCAAACACCTGAAAACTGCCATGAACCTGTATCCGCAGATATCAAACAGTCAAAATTAGTCGACGTGGACATGACAATGGCCCTTACAACCGTCCTTCATCTGCACCACCCCATGAAAATGTTAAACATGAAATGAGCAACATCGACATGTCAAGGCCATCATCCAACCCAAACATGTGCGATAACTTTCAACTAAACAGTCCTGTTCAGCGTTTCAATATGATGCCGCCAAGTCCCGTAAGTTTTCCGTACAATTTCCAATGGTGTCCACCTCAAAACCAACCAACTATGTATCCACCGTGGCATCATCACCCAAACTTTCCGCCTGTTACTCCATGGATGCAGAATAACACCCGAACCGTATAAGCAGGAATCATTTGACTTGTACTTTTGATTATTGCACATGAATCTAGTCTATTTGATCACTTTATTATAAGCAATTTCACTTCAAGTTAAATTAAGAAATCATTTTTCATTTGTATGGTTATTGTCAATTTACCACATAGACTATAATATGTATGTACATATACACATTTGCCTTTGGTCTACATATATATTCAAACAGTTCTGGGGAAAAAGTCATTTTTCCGTTATTTTACTTTTTATTATTATTATGTTTACAATACTTCTAATCTGAAATGTCATTTGTATGTATACCTACATGATACTTGTATATGCAATTATACTGCTCAATTTGAAATGTCATGATATTGTATCTATATGATACTTGTGTAGTCAAAATTTATGTCACCTTTCTTTTCATGTCAATTAGTCATATATTCCCAACATTCAAAACAACCAATTTCTATTTTTCTGAAGTTATGTCCCCTTCCAAAATATCAAAAAAATTTGACAAATCATCACTCCTCCAGTTAGCAATGTGGAATATTGAAGGATTTTCTAATTGCAAACAAAATGATAGTAATTTTTTGCAAATAATTTCAAACTTTCATATCCTTGGTTTAGTTGAAACCTGGTTAGAAAATGATGATAAGTGCAATGACCTGCCAGGATTTGACTTAATTGTTGCTAAAACAAGAAAAAAAAACAAAAAAGCCTGGAGAAATTCTGGTGGGGTAAGCATTTATGCCAAAAGCTCCATTTACAAAGGTATTAAAAATGTAAAATCAAATAATCCAGATATGTGTTGGATAAAGCTTGAGCAACAGTTTTTGGGTCTGCCAAGAGATATTTATGTAGCTATTATTTACCTATCCCCTGAAAGTACATCTTGTACTGTAGATAATATTGAAACATTTTATTCAGTCCTGCTAGAGGACATAGTTAAATTTAGCAAAGTTGGGGATATAATAATTCAAGGTGATTTTAATGCATACACCAATACTATGCCTGATTTTGTTTTACATGATGAATTTAATCATTCAAATAATGATGATGTTTTTTATAAACATGATATAAATTTGCCTAGAAATAATCTAGATAGCAAAAGAATAAATAATAGTGGTAAACATCTTTTAAATGTTTGTAAAGAAGCAGGTCTAAGAATCCTGAATGGTCGAACTACATGTGATTTATTTGGTAGACCAACATGTTTTACTTATAATGGGTGTAGCCTTGTAGATTATACCATTGTATCAAATGAACTTTTACAATGTATAGGATTTTTTCAAGTAGAGGATTTTACTGCTTTGTCAAATCATTGTCCTATTGTATGTGGTTTAATTTCTAAGTGTAACACAGAGTGTACCACTCCTTCATCAAAACTTGCTCCTTTACCAGGCAAATTCATTTGGACTGATCAAGCCATTAAGTTGTTCAAGTCTAACATTGAAAGTGAAACTATAAAAAGTAAAATTACCAATTTCATGAAGAAAGATTTTAATAATGTTAATAATATGGTTGATGAAATTAACTCAATTTTAATTGAAACAGCCCACATGTCAGCCAAATTTGTCAAAAGGAGTAATAAACAAATACATTGTAGAAAATTTAAAAAGAAACATAACAAAAAACCATGGTTTTCAGACTCATGTGAAGAACTAAGAACTTCAGTTAAAAACTATGAAAAATTAGTTAACAAATTCCCTTTTAATGCTGAATACAGAAAAGCATTTTATTCATTTCGTTCTCGTTTCAGACGTCGATGTAAATACGAGCAGAAACAATGCAAAAAAAAGATTTGTAATGAACTAGAAAACTCTATTGATTCCAATCCTAAATCATTTTGGAAATTAATTAACAAACTTGATTGTTCATCAAAGTGCCCAATTGATGATGTATTACCCCATGATAAGTTTAAGGATCATTTTAAAAAATTATCTTTAGATAATTCAAATTTTAATTCATTTCAAAGGGAAATTATTGACAAATTTGAAGAGCTAAAGAAAAAACAAGAGTCATTTTTTGACACAAATGTACTGAATAGTGCAATCACATCTAGCGAAATACAAAAAGCCATTAAATCCCTGAAGAATGGTAAATCCCCAGCTATTGATTTAATTTCAAATGAAATGATAAAAAATAGTACACATACTTTGCTCGAGTCACTTACTAAACTTTTTAACTTTGTATTTGAAAAGGGGGTGTTTCCTAAAATATGGAATGAAACATTTATCGTCCCACTGCATAAGACAGGTAGTAAATCTGATCCAAACAACTATAGAGGATTATCAATAAGCTCAAACTTGGGGAAAGTATTCAATAAGATCATACATTTGAGATTAACCAAATTTACTCTAGATAATAATCAGATTAGCAAAAATCAAATTGGCTTTATGGAACACAGCAGAACAGCTGACCATATATTTTCTATAAAATCAATAATTGACCACTACAAACTCAAAAAGAAAAAAGTTTATGCAGCATTCATTGATCTGAAAAAAGCATTTGATACGATTTGGAGAATAGGATTATTTTACATACTTCTAACAAATGGTGTTCCAAAGAAAATTTTCAATGTGATCTATTCTATGTATGCGAACACCATGAACAAAATAAAGTTTAATGAGGGGTTAAGTGAACTATTTATATCTGAAAGAGGTGTCAAACAAGGTGATGTACTAAGTCCCTTGCTTTTTAACATTTTCATAAACAAAATTGTTGATGAATTGAACAGTATTAACTCTGATCCAATATTAGTAAAAGATACAAAAATACACTGCTTATTATAAGCAGATGACTTAGTTTTGTTGTCAAGTAGTCCTGATGGTCTACAATGTAGCCTGAATATTCTTGAAAATTATTGTGTTAATTGGAAGCTACAGATTAACACGTCCAAATCAAAAATTATAGTATTTAATTCTAATGGTTTAAACCATTTTACTATAAATGGTATCTGTATTGAAACTGTTGACAAATATTGCTATCTTGGTATAAATCTTAAGTGTAATGGCAAATTTAACCTTGCTGCAGCTCAGTTGGTAGATAAAGCCAGAAAAGCTTTATTCAAGATAAAGAAAACCCTTGGAATACATAATTCCTGTCGATTACTTGAAAAATTGTTTGATACCATGGTAATTCCCATTTTGCTACACGGAAGCGAAGTTTGGGGTATTGAGTCGGTCATAAAAAATTCAGGCTCGGCATCTTATGAAAAGTTTCATATTAAATTTTTGAAAGAAATTTTAGGAGTTCATTGCAAAACTTCAAATAATGTTTGCTATTCTGAACTCGGAAGACTCCCAGTCAGATCAAAAATTATTATGTTTGCTATCAAATACCTTGATCATTTAATTTCATTTGAACATACATTGGCACATGATATTTTTATCAAAACTAAAGAAAATAACACATGGTCTATGTATTTAAGGACTTGTCTTAATAACTTAGGGTTTTCTTATTTAACAAATTTTAATATGTCATTGAAACCAGTGCTTAGCATTGTTAAGCAACGTATTCATGATCAAATATTACAAGAACAAAATGCAAGTATTATGAACTCCTCAAAACTATCATTCTATCGAAACTTCTGTTTTAATAATAAACGTGCACATTATGTTGATAAACTAGAGTCACTGCATGATAGATCATTTTTAGCAAAAATTAGGTTATGTGCACATAATTTAGAAATTGAAAAAGGTAGATATGTTGAAATTAATAAAAATGATAGGTTGTGTAAAGTTTGTCAAAACCTTGATATTGAGGATGAAAAACATTTCATTTTGCTCTGTCCGAAATATGAAGCACAGAGAAAAATATTCAAAACAAAATTATCTACTTTCCCTAATTTCAACCAAACAATCCATAATAATGACAATTTGTTAAAATCATTGATGAAAACCAGGTGTAAAAGGGTTCTTAAAATATTATCTTCATTTTTATGTCAAATATCTGATATTAGAAAGAATATTCTAGCTATAAATGAGTAACTACATTGTTATGAATCACCTAGTATCTGATGAGTACACTACATTATTTGCTACACCAATTGTTTGTATTCTAGTTGTGTTCTACTGTATTATTACACTTATTAATGTGTTCTGTATGGGCCTTTACCAATTACTGTAATTGTGTTTGTGCCAATAAAATATTTGTATTTGTATTTGTATATATATATATATATATATATATATATATATATATATATATATATATATATATATATATATATATATATTGAAGCAAATAAAAAATGCCAATTTGGAAATAAAGATTTGATTGATTATTCTTTAATATATGTATTGAAGTTTTTTTTATATGTATAATATTTATCACACTGTAATAATGATTTTATAAGTTTGTACACGCCAGACGTCATAACTTTTTCATATCACATGTTGAATACTATCATTTAGTAACTCCAAAAAAAAAAAAATTTCAAAAATTTTACACAATACATGGTGTCTAATTTAGCCTTTACTAAACAGTTCTGATAGATGTAATTAGAATATAAAGTCCACCGACAACCTGTATTATACGTAATAACTCTCCATATGCCCATGTGCTAAAAATAGTGCCAACCGACTTTTAATACAACAAATAAATAAAAAAAACGGGGCGGGACACTTTGAGAGGAGCGAGAGAGGTTAAAGGGAGTTATGGTGTAAAATTTCATTGCAAAAGCTCAAAAGCTTCTTGAGATATCGCCCGGAAACGAAAGTGTTACAAACAGACGGAATGTATGAATTAACGACCTTGAACTTTGACCTTTAGATCTCAAAATCAAAAGGGTTTTCCTTAGGCCACAGGGAGTTGTAATGTAAAATTTCATTGCAAAAGCTCAAAGGATTCTCGAGATATCGCACGGAAACGAAAGTGTTTAAACAGACAGAATTCATGACCTTGACCTTTGACCTCAAAATCAATAGGGTCCTTCTTTAGGCCATGGAAGTTGCTATGCAAAATTTCATTGCGAAAGCTCAATGAGTTCTCGAGATATTGCGCGGAAACAAGTGTTACAGACAGAACAGAAATACAGACGGACGGACAGACAGACCCAAATTAATATCCCCCACTTTCAGTGAAAGCGGGGAACAAAAAACCATAATAAATTACACTAGATGCTATCATAAGACAGTGTTTGCCTCTAAATGTACGCTAGCTCCCTTGTAACTGGGTAGCGAAGACGCCAGAAAAGTTATTTTATAATCTACATAAAATTTGTATAAATGTATCAAACTGAACATAAAATGCACAGGTTGTCATGTGATCATCGACCTCTTACGTTAGATTTCAAATAATAAATTCATTACCGGTCTGAAATTAAAGAATAAAATGATTTTAAAAGGTCTTTTAGAAAAATATAAATTCTGTAAAGTAAAAAAAAGAGGAAAAAATCTTCGCAATAGACGTTATTTTTCGACAACCATTTGGTCCCCCGAGTGAAAATAAAAAACCGGAAACTTTATTGCACATCTGCAGGACACCTTCAATTATTCTGCAAAAGATGAAATGGCTACTACGCTGTATATACAGGGTGTCCCAGAATATATGATACCATTTCAAGATTCTGTAAAACCTAATGTAATGAATATTAAATTACAACAAATGCATTATAAACATTGGATATACTGTCCAATTTTATTCACTTAATTTGACAGTCATTAAAAAGAAAACAATGAGTTCACTTTCAAATATGCTATGGTTCTTAAATGATGCCCTCTAAATAATGTTCTATCCGTGTAATGATAATGTCTCGTCATTGCACAAAATTCCTTAACTTGGGACAACAGTGTCTTTCTCGGTAGTAACTTCTGGATTTTCAGCAGTTGTAAACCTTTTATATATGTTAAGGATTCTGGATTGGGTTTAGCAGCAGTAACTTAAGATTAGGATTGATTATTACAGTTTCAAAATGAGGGTACATGTAGCTAGCTCTTTTCATAATCCCATTTTGATTGAAATTGCAGTTTTTTTGCAAAAGTTTCATGTAAATTTGTTACGTTGCAATTTCATAAGTGTGAGATTTTTTGGAATATTTTGTTGCTATAAAATTGTACTTATTCAAATATTTTTCGAGACGTATATCAAAGAAATTGGCCAAAGGATGTGTTTGTGGCAGGTATTTCGAATGGTATCATATATTTTGGGACACCCTGTACAAGAAGCTCTGGGAACCAGGTTTTTGTAAAATGAAAAACGTCGTTTATAGACCCCCATTTGACCCCCAAGGTAAAAAAAAATATGGGTATTTACTTTTATGGAACTGTAACCTCATGTATTTTAAAGAAACATACGTGAATTTGTAAAAGTTCAAATTGAATAAAAGAAGATAAGAAAGTTCATGTGGATTTACATGTAGTTATATAAAGCGACTAGGAAACAACGTATGACCACAATTTTAAATATAATAACATCAATGAACTTGTATGCTGACAATTTAACTAGGTACACGTAGGGAGCATTCTTTCTGGTGACACTGCTGATGCTGGCATTGCAATACTTAGACAACCGTGAAAAGTACCTCCTATTTTTCCAACCATTTTATAAAGTACAGGGTGAAGATAATGCACAGTCGTATATCCAGTAATTAAAGAACCCAACCTTAGCTTGTATTTGTTATGCAATTATTTACACACTAAATTTTCTATGGATTTTTCCATTTGCTCGATCATGACAAAGAGCACACTGCGGGTGTGACCACAGGCACTTGGGGGATAACTCCCCCCCCCTTTTCCATTTTTTCCTACTTTTGTATTCTAATTTGCACTATATGTTACCGATAATGTAATCCTTTTGTTCCAATAAGCTGTTTTAAATATATCATTTTCGACTGAAACAAAAAGAGGTCTCTTTTTATGTATCAGTCGAAAATGATACATTTAAAACAGCTTATTGAAACAAAAGGATTTAACATTATCGATAACAAATAGTGCATATGAGAATACAAAAATAGGAAAAAGGTGTGTCGATCCCTGATTTAAAAAGGAAAAAAATAGAAAAGGAGGGGTATCCCCCAAGTGCCTGTGGTCACATCCGCAGTATGCTCTTTGTCATGATCGGGCAAATGGAAAAATCCATAGACAATTTAGTGTGTAAATAATGGCATAACAATTAGTATGAATATGTATTTTAAAAAATAAGTTGTACTCCCTCCCCCTCTTTTTGCCTTCATCTGCCCTTTGACATGAAAACAGCAATTTAAACTTGTAAACAATAAAATTATACGTGACTACATATGTTCTTCAAAATTACATAAAACAATGTACTGTAACATGAAATATGGAGATAACGAACAGTAATCATGTTCAAAGTTCATTAAAACAATACAAATCGGGAGCAGAGCAAACACGTACGGACCTCCAAAAGTATCAGAGGTGGGAACAGGTGCCACCTTGGGAGTGAGCATCCCCTGCTGACCGGTCACACCCGCCGTGTGCTCTTTGTCATAATCGGGAAATAACGGAAAAATCCGTTGACAATTCAGTGTGTACATAATGGCCTAAAAATTGGTATGAAAAACATCAGTCAGTATATGACTTAATGATAGTTTGAATTTGCTGACAAGGTCTTGTATCGACCATAGAATTTACGAAATGATGACTAGAACTTACGAAATGATGGCTTTAAACGAGACTGTTGTCATTTTTGTTTCATCAACTTGTTTGTTAATAACGTACCTAGTTTTAGAAATTGTTCTTAAGTACAGCATGCTCTTGAGTATTCAAATAAGAGATATACACCCCAGGGCTCTCCGTGAGCTGTTTTACTGTGTCGACCCCGACACAGTAAAATTTTCCCCGACACAGTAACGATTCAAATTTTATGCGTGCGACACAGTAAACAATTTTGCGACACAGTAAGATCTGTGATAATCAGAACATAAATTCTCTCTAACTGAAACTTTAATCAAATAAATCTACCGTTTTTCAATTTTTAAGGCAGAGCACAATATCTTAATTATCTCTTAATTAGGGCACTTTGTCTTGCTTCACCTTGTATAATCAATTATCTCCTAGACCCTCGCTGGACTTTACGCATGAAGGAACAAAGACAAATAATTTGTTTTCACACTTCCATGTAACCATATAACTGCTAGTTGCATTTTTAAATATTATTTAAAAATTTATTATAAATATATGTCTTTATACTTCAGAACCACGTCTCTAGAATTATGTTGGCACTGTGAGTCAAACATCATTATGATACCGTAATCATGTCATTGAATATAAATGTATTGTTGAAAAATTTAAAGCCACCCCCTAAAAGTATTTTATTATTCTAAAGTTTCTTTTTTTAAATTCGTAAATTCGATCAACTGACAAAAATCACGGCAAATTTACTTTTAAAGTTCGGAAGTTAATCGATTTTATCGACCAGAATTTCCTCCGCTCTTCAGAGCATGTGTAAAATATGAAGTTAAGGAAGCTCTAAACACTACCAAAAAGTGCTTTTTGGACTTGGAAAAAAATATGTCATATAAGGGTATGCATATTGAAACTATTTATTCATTTTCAACATAGGGTACCTGCCTTATTTCCGCAGGAAAAATGTTCAAAGACAATGGACAATTCATGAACAGAAATCATGGTTGTTTACATACATTGTGAAAATTAATGGAAACAATGAATTCAATTTATTATACTTGATCTAAAATAATGCTGAGAATATTTTAATCTATTACAAATTGTGTAATAAACTGTAAATAACTATTTTTTCTATCTTACTTTTAAGGGCAGATCACTCTAACTGCATAAAACTACCCTACAAGTAGAACTCTTTAAGGTTATCCGCTCCTCATGTCCAAAAAATCTTACGAGTAAATTTTCTTCAAATAGATACGTCAATGATTTGTTTATTTCTCATTGAATCATAATTCATCAATATTTGCTATGGTATCCAGGCTTGTATCCAAAATATTTCATCATCATCTTTGTAGTGTTATATAAGAAAAATAAAGACAATGTTGGTTTTCTGTATACTGTATTGCACAAAATATCTTCCATCCATTCTCTGGAGCACAGAAATGTTCAATAGAACCAGAAATATGAAATAATCACTAAAACATGTGTTGTATCCAGTGAAATACTCATTATACAATAGGTTGAAATACAATGCAGTAAATAATTTGACAGAGTTACCTCTCTTTCAAGAAGTTTGCAACAGCAGTTATGATTTTTTTATGTTTTGTCACCCTTACTTTACCATGAAAACATTCTGTAAATATGCTAAAGACTCCATCAAATCCCTTTCTTTCATATGCTAAACATAAATGGTGTAAAGAAAGGCCCGAGGAAGCAATCTTCTTCCCCATACTATATGATACAACTTTACCTCTAATCAAAGGCATCAAGGAGTCTAAATTTGATTTTGTACTTTCCATCTGTTTTATAGTATCCATGATATAGGAAGCAGAAAATGTGTAATTCAGATAAAATGCATCAACACTACTATGCTCAGTAAGCTTTTGCAAATATTTACAATCTTCTACTGCATCATGTGTATCATATGAACATCCTAGTACATTCTTCATTAATGTCTCTAAAGAGTAACTGGTAGTTGCAGTAGAACTGTGCTCTTTTAGCATTGGTAAAGTATCACAAAATCCATATTATACATTCAGACAGTACATGAAAATTACAATTTGAAATGGCACGACATAAAATTATGCTGTCAAACTGTCTACAGTTGTGTGCAAATAAAACCGGTTTAGGTATTCCTGTGAGCCAAAGGTGAAATGATGACAAACATTCATCCAGAGACACTGCATCAAGTGGTAGGCCACGTTTGTACAGAGTGGTGCCATCAAATGTCATCCCTGTTACCCGAGTAGCTTGTTCTTGAACAGGTGATTTTGGCATAACATAACAGCTGAAACATTCATTTCCACATGCTGCTGCCAACTGTATAATTTCACATGATAGTCCTGAAACATAAAGATCAATGTATGTTTGCTATCTCAAAAAGTTTGTAAAAATAATTTGAAAAAGAAATCACCTCCTTTATAAAATTTCCAAATTTATATGCATACCAAGGCCAGTTGTCTCAAGGTCAAAGTACACTCTGTAGTAATCATCTGGCGGCAATGGAACTTGAATGTGTTGTGGTGGGGGTGGTGGAATTGTTTTTTCTGCATTCATCTTTCTTTTCTTCATTTTTCTTTCTGCATCCTTTAGCGTAAATGATCCCGGGGACAAACTCAATTCTTCATTTACCTGAAAAGACATATAGAATCATCATTTTCTAATTTCACGCCTAAAATTACACGTTTCACAATTTTTACTAAAACTAACTAATGTCTTTAGTACAAGCTAACCTTTGTAACATATTGTGGCCCCAAATTTTTCTCACATACAGCAGCTGCAACTCTTCCAGAGGTGCTCTCAGATCCAGAATAGAAGTTATTCTTAGGATTTTTCCTTGACACCATATAGTTGAAGTTTTCATTGCCCTGGGTGCTTTCTAGAGATGAAAGCTTATCAACTTGCCCTGCAAATGATGAAACCAGATGGAGTAGATCTTCATGCAAATTGGTATCTGACAGATATCGTCCATAAGGAAGATTCCTTGGGATGTATGATTCTTTATTTTGAAGGTACCGACACCACTTTGAATCACAGGTGGAGTGATTTCCAAAGAGATGATGTGGTATGGCAATAAGATTTGCTTTCAGCGCTGATGGATTTCCCCTGTTTGATGACACAGCATAGGCAAAACACTTTTTGATGTGAGTAATTGTCTTTGTGCTGAGGATCCTCTTGTACTTTTCTTTTTGAAGAGTAAACAGGTGGTTGGTGAAGTTTTTGAAAGTATGATTTTTATCACTGCATTTTTCAATGTCTGGATCAACTTCTTCACGAACTTTGCAAATTGTGCTAGTGTCATCATCCATAACTAGTGTCTTAAGAGTGTGTCCTTTACTTTTTATGTTTTTTATCATCTTGACTGCCATTGCTGGCTCCATGGCTTTGGCACTTCCACTCCAATTCTTCCTACAGGTGTGTTCTTTTGGTTCACAGCCTTTGCGTTCACTGTGTTCGCATATTCTGCAGGAAGTCGACATCACATCATAGCTGACAATAGAGCCAGTCTGGCATCCAATCAATGAACTATGACCTGATAAAAATCAATAAAGACATTGAATAAAAAGTAGTGTGGAAAGATATTTTTTTATAATAACTATTCTGGGAGTATACTATTATGGTAAAGCAGAATGAATCTCCCACAAGAACAGCTTTTTATCAATACTCATAATTTTACTATGATACATGTACCTACATACCAAGCTTCACATGATATTTATAATATATATATATATATATATATATATATATATATATATATATATATATATATATATATATATATATATATATAATGTTTACCTGATTTACTATTATAGTTTCTACCACTTCCTCGTTTTTGCCAACCAGCATCATATGATAACACCAAGCCATTCTCACTAAGAATAAATAAGTGTCCTTGTATTGATAATGCTACCAAGGTTTTTCATTTACAAATTCAACGTCAAAAATGAGAAAAAAAGGGCAAAAATTGTCATTTTTTATCATTATTACAGAATTCTTACCCTGATTCATTCACTTCCTTTTCTAATGCAGCATCACATGCTTTCCTTGCCAGTGATTCTAATGAGGAGAAACTTTCTCTCTTTTCTTCAAAATTTTCTGGGTAATGCATGGAATGGTTTTGTTAGGGGGCGCATTGACTGGCTCCCCTTGTCTCTTGCCTTTGATAAGTTTCCCTCCATATTTTTGTTTACCTATTACATTTTCTCCTCATTTCGCATAAGAGTTCCAAAAAAATTGTAAAAGCCAAAATCCATGATACGAATAAACTATTCCCGGAATTTGTAAGAGTTATCGCGCCTTGCTGAGGATCGGATAACGTTAATGTGCAGTGTTTAGAGCTTCCTTAAATATACATTGTATGTACAAAAATATCAAGGTTTAATATACACGTCCAACTTGAAGACAGTGATAAAAATATATTGTTTAAGTTTTTTTAGCGTACTTATTTTTTTTTTCAGTTGTGTGTGTGTGTGTGGGGGGGGGGGGGAGGGGTTTACAAGTTGGTTTGTCTTATAGTACATTGTTTGTACATTATTATATTGAAATTCTAATTGTTTTAAATATCCATTAATTTATTTTTTATTAATATGTACGATCATATCAATTGTATAACGAATTGGTGATTCAAAATTCAAAAAAGTTGTGTGTGTGTGTGTGTGTGAGGGTGTGTGTGAGGGTGTGTGTGTGTGTGTGCTTTTGTAATTATTGTTATTTGTCGACATATGAATGGAAATAACAATTGTTAATGATTATTGTTTATTGATAATATGTCATCGACATACCTAAATGTCGAGTTGAAGGTCATCTAAATTTTACTGTATAAATATGTTTCGTAAAAAAATATAAATGTGTGGGGAATGTTTATTTTCGGTCAATATTTCTTTAAACTTCTCCGTAAAAACAAAACTTTAACATGCAATTTAAATTTCATGCTAAATACAAAAACATATTACATGTATCTTGACTATTATAATACTAAAAACAGAGGGCTAGTACTAAGATCTGCTGATATGACATGGAATTGTTTTGAATGTATCTCAATGAAATCAAAAGCGGGAAAAAAATGATGTAAAAATGTTTTGATTAACATTTTGATTAATTGAGGCAAATTATACACATATTCCCCTCCCACAATATGATGCGAAATGACAAGAGAAACAATCAACGAATTTAATTATTATCTATGAACTGCATTGTTTATATTACAACATCGTTCATTAATATTTTTTCTTTCGTCAAAATTGAAAATAACAAACTTATTCAGAGAATACGTGTCCCCCCGCTTAAGGAAAAAGAAGAGCATGCGCAGATGGGGGGATTTGCAGAATTATTAAATGTATACATATATACTGAAGCAAATAAAAAATGCCAATATATGATTTGATTGTTTATTCTTTAACATGTGTATAGAAGATTCTTTTATATATAAAACATTTATCACACTGTAATACATGTAATAATTTTATGAGAGAGTTTGTACACGCCAGACGTCGTCATAACTTCTTTTCGTATGTTGAATACTATCATTTAGTAAATAAAAAACATTTTTAATAAAACGGCATCGTCCGAGATTCGGACCCACCGCTAAGCGAATATCATATCTCTAGATCAACGAGGCGATTGTTTTTTAATCAAATTATATGCAAACATCAGGACACTTATACATGTTTATATTCACGTTCGATATTGTCAAAATTTTACACAACACATGGTGTCTAATTTAGCTTTTACTAAACAGTTCTATAATAGACGTAATTAGAATATAAAGTCCGCCGACAACCTGTATTATATGTAATAACTCTCCACATGCTCCTGTGCTTAAAATAGTGCCACGCAACTTTTCATACAATAAAAAAAACAACGGGACGGGACTTTGAGAGGGGCGAGAGAGGCCATAGGGAGTTATGGTATAAACTTTTATTGCAAAAGCTTAAAGCTTTTTGAGATATCGTCCGGAAACGAAAGTGTTACACACAGACAGAATATATGAATTTACTACCTTAACCTTTGACCTTTTGACCTCAAAATCAATAGAGGTCTTCCTCAGGCCACAGGGAGTTGTTATGTAAAATTTCATTGCAAAAGCTCAAAGGCTTCTCGAGATATTGCGCGGAAACGAAAGTGTTAAAACAGAGAGAAATTTCTGACCTTGATCTTTTGACCTCAAAATCAATAGGGTTAATTTTTAGGCCATAGGTAGTTGTTATGTAAAATTTCATTGCGAAAGCTCAAAGGCTTCTCGAGATATCGCGCGGAAACGGAAGTAATGTATTACACAGACAGAAATACAGATGGACGGACAGACAAACCAAAATTAATACCCCTCTTTCAGTGAAAGCGGGGAACAAAAACAATCAAATAAATACTTTAACGTTCTGTAATTTAACGTCATTTTGACGTTACCGAAATTAACACGAACACCTTGCACGACGTCCAGTACATTTTCTCTGAAAGTGAAAATGGCTGCATTCTGGGGAGGGGGGTCTCCAAGTAATTCAGAGTTATATACATTGTGCGAGTATTATACATTTATACTATGGGTAAAAAAGTTTATTACATAAACAAGTGCCTATGCTAACAAGTCAGGTACAAGGGGAGTAAGAATGTACTTGCTCTTTAAAGAAATCTTGCATACAGCTGTAAGTAGAGATAAATCAGATCAAATTCATGTCATTCGTTACATGAACGAGTTATTTTTCTTGCATCTCTAAGAGGTTGAGAAAAGTGATAAAGAAATTTCTATATCTAGGTACTGCATGTTATAATAAAAAATACAAGGGAATCATTTCACACCTGAAAAGTGATTTGTGGTTATGGATATTGCAAATCATCGGCTTTTTAAACCGCCACGTTTTACAGAAGAAAATTCAGCTAAAACAACCTTTTTTTCCCTTAAACTCCAATATGCCAGCGGTTAATATAAATAGTATTCTTAATCACAAGAGGGTCCAGTCTTGTATTCCACCATATTTCAAGTTAAAGACTACACCTTATATTTCCTACAAATATAAATCGACTATTGCTTCAAAACTTTTTAATTACAAGAAAACATTACAGATCCTAGATATCGAATATCTGACACATAATCTAGGCCTTTCAACTGCCGCTAGGGATCGATGTTAAGAACGATAACTCATTACCGGAACTTGTTTACAGCAGGTCTGAGGTATCTAATAGTTTTTTAACAGGTCAATTTTCAGAATTTCCCAAGTGTTCCTTTGCTGTCAGCGGAATCCAGTGGTTTTAAAATTTAGCACAAATGTTAAAATTATTTATAATGTAGTTACGGACGCTGTTAGATAATATATAAGTGAAATTTTTAATAAAAATATAAAGTGAAATCTACCCCCTTCTTAATTTTAACCCGATTAAATTTTTATGCTTGGTCGTTCTACTTCGTGCTTAGTAAAACGAATAAGATAATTAATTGTTGCATTTACTTGTAGAAATGTATATCTTTATATAAGAAGCACAACAATGCACACCCAAAAAACATGCCATTATATTTTCTTCCTCGTAACAACTGTCAGAGAGAGTTAAAAATCTTGAATATAGTCCGTTCCCCATTCATTTGATCCCGTTATTTCAGGTAGAGTGAAGACATTCTCCTTGTTCTGGTCAACCCTTTTGTGTACAAAACAATGTAGGGAACCCTTTTGTGTACATAACAATACCAACTGAAGAAGCCTATATGTCATTCCTATAAACGATAACTCATTGATCGACACTTTGTTGGTCGTTTTTCGCACTTGACTTACCTGTCCTTAAAACACAATGTCGTACAAATCAACTATTAATAATTAAATATTTTAAAGATTTAATTAAAGGTGTGTACATGTTATAATCTTTTTTGAGGATTTCACGTAGCTGTAAATCTATCGATCAAATGTTTTTACCATAGGTGCAACTTGAAAAATTAGTTGAAAGGCCTACATAATCCTCCTTCCTGTTCATGTTTTTCTTCACCCTACATCTATAGTCCTGCTGGACACGTTACCACTGGTGACGTAAATATAGTTAATAATGAAGACATTAAATCCTTAATTTTAAAAGGGCTAAAATTTAGGGAACCCCGATCCTTTAACTGGCGTTATAATTTCATAAATATTATGGATTCTGTGGAAGATTACGCCAGACCTGAAAAAGAAGACATTGACACGTTGTCAGAATGGATTAAATATATCAGATGTACATCACAGTACATGTATGTTAAAGTCTCACATTAAGCGATTGAGAGGCAAAATGAAAACCAACTATCCTTCTGTTTTCAGTAATTCAGAAGTGAAAAAAAAAAATTGAGAAGATCAGTATGTACTGGTCCCTGCTGACAAAGCAGGTGACAACATTGTCTTTTTTTGTAAGACTCATAATTTAAATTGTATTTTAGAGGGACTTGGATTTAACTGTACAAGGAGTAATCCAACTTATACCCATAGCTCCCTTTCTAAGGAGGAAATTCTTGAAAACCATATGTCAGTTTTGAATATTTTTAATATTCCCAACAACCAACAATAAATTGAATTTCCATATATTAGATTCCCAAACTTCATAAAAATCCTTACAAAGATACATAGCGGGTTCCAGTAAATGTTCTACCAAACCTCTTTACTTACTCCTCACTAAGATATTAACAGTAGTGAAGGAGAAATTTCAGGAGTACTGTGCAACAATATATTCGAAAAGTTGTGTAAATCAGATGTGGATACTTAAAAATTCCAAGGAACTTTTGGAAAATTTGAAATCACAAAATTTTACAAAAATCAACAATATAAAACCTTACGGCTTTTCAACTTTTTATACAACCATTCCCCACGATAAATTAAAGTTGATATCATTGACAGCTGCTTTTTCAATAGAAATGGAACTCGTAAATTGACTTACCTTGTCATTGGTCAATTGCAAAATTATTTTGTTAAAAAACATTCTGATTGTACACACAAGTACTCTGAAGTTGATATTTAAAAGATGCTTGAGTTTCTGATTAACAATATCTATGTGGTTTTTGGAGACCACCCTAACAAAAAAGTACTATAGTTAACTATAGTTTACTATAGTTAACTATAGTTTACCATAGTATCAAAGTTTTTTCACTAAAATAAATCAAAGTATTTTTACTATGGATTTCAGAGCGTTATATTTTTTGTTCTTCTTTAATTCATACCTGCACATTTTTTATATCAAATTGAAATATTATTTGTATATTCACACATTATTTCCAAATTTTACATTACTGTTATCGAATTTTAGAGATTTTCAGGTTTGAAATCTCAAAAAAGTTTCCAGAGTAAAGTTTCATAGTAAATCAAAGTGTCAAAGTTTTCACTATAGTTAACTATAGTAAACTATAGTTTTCTAACCATTGTGTCATTGTAAACTATAGTTATCTATAGTAAATTTTTGTTAGGGCAGGTCTTCGAACAATCTATTGAAATCCCCTGGGTACCAATTGCTCTCCGTTATTAGCAAACCTATTTTTGTATTCATATGAAGCAGAATTTATTCAAAATCTTGTACGTGAAAAGAAGAAAACACTTGCTGTGGCCTTCAACTATATCGACGACGTATGGTCAATTAACAATGGTTATTTCTATTCTTATGCCGTTACGATATATCCCAGTGAGCTTGAAATAAAAGATACCACAGATTCTGAAACATCTGTTTCATATTTGGATATTTTACTAGAAAAAAGATGTTAATGGTTATCTAACAACCAAGCTTTATGATAAACGTGATGACTTTCAATCGTCAACTTCCCTTACTTACAATGTATGCAGCAATATACCTTTATCACCTGCATATGGGGTTAGTATCTTTCGGTTGATTCGATACGCAAGAGCATGTTCTACTTATGGACAATTTCTAAAACGAGTTAAGTTATTGACAAACAAGTTGATGAATCAAGAATATATAAAGTCTCGTTTAAAGTCGTCATTTCGTAAGTTCAAGATCTGTGGTCGATACAATGACCAAGTCAGCAAATACAAAAATACAATTTATCATTTAATCAAATGCTGACAGACGTTTTTCATACTAATTGTTAGGCCATTATTTACACACTGAATTGTCGACGGATTTTTCCGTTATTTCCCAATCATGACAAGGAGCACACGGCGGGTATGACTGATCGGCAGGGGATGCTCACTCCTCCATGGCACCTGATCCCACCTCTGATGTTTTAGAGGTCCGTGTTTGCTCTGCTCCAAAATTTGTATTGTTTAATGGACTTTCGAGCTTGAATACTGTTCGTTATCTCCATATATTTCATTCAAATCCGTGACGTAAGGACCAAATCTTTACTCCGTGAATCTAGAGCAAACGCTCTAACTATTGTGCCACGCGGGCGACTAGGCCACTGTGAGTAGAACAATGTCAAAATGATTGTCATTAATATGTACATGTATAAGACGCAAACACTCGAAACTTTCTTACGTTAATGTCTATGACTCCATTTTTACACCCTCTTCATCAGGAGCCAAGGTCAAAATAACTGGATGAACATACGGTAAAGACCTGTATGACATCTTTCAGTGTTCAGGTATTTAACAGTTCATTACTGAAAACTGGAATATGACTTCTAATTAGAGATTCTTTTAAACTTTGCCAATATTAAAATTTCAATGGAATCTTGCAGGAAATTGGAAATGAACAAATTATGCATAGTGACACGGAGTGACAATCAATATTTGTTTGTAACGTGTTCTTTGGAATGTGCTGCTGTTTCTATTTCCTACACCACTGGGGGTAACCTTTTTTTAGTTTAATTTGCTTCCTGTTTACAAAGATATGAAGTAATCTCAAGACTCTGTAAAAACATAATTATATCACTCAATTAGGGAGGTGCGTAAGCATAGAGGCTTATTTAACATTTCATTTATGTACGACATATTTCATTTCAATTTATCTAAGGTGAATAACATTCTGTCTGGAAATTGACTAGATTTGGAACTCGAAATTATAAATAGACCAATAAATTCGTTTAAATACAGTAGTTATCTTGAATTACCGTGCACATATTTGAAAACGTAATTTCTCCACAAACAACGTAAGTTATCACAGACTTAGAGGATCAAAACACAATATATATTTTTTAGTTTTATTTTAATTCTTTTAGCATTGATTTTTTTTTATTTTGCAGTGGTCAACCATGTAGGCGAGTAAACACCGATTCAAAAAAAAAAAGGGTACACAACATGGCATTGCAAAAATTGGTATTCTCACCATAGTATTTTAAAATTTGCTTTCAAATGTTGAAAATAAATTTCATAATGTTTTTAATTTTGTTATGTCCAGCCATATGTATGTATAGCATATAAGGGAAACGGGTAATATTTATCACCACAGAGTGGGACCGATGCAAAGAATAACGGGATAGGTATTCATCAGCGGGCATGCTATCGAAAGTGTCATAAGAATAGTCCTGAGATATGACTTAAGGAGGTTGGATCCTGCCATCAAAAGTAATGAGAATTTTTTATCAAGTATATTTTTAGAATCTACACTCATAGCTTACTTAAAAATCAAAACAAAAAATGGGGATAAATGCGCTTCTTTTGGTGCTACAGAGCATTTAGTTTGACCTTTTTGCACTGAAAATACGTTTTTACACATAAATCAATTTTTAAAGTTTTTCCTCCACTATTTTATATTCAAATAAATTATGGAAACAAACACAGTCTTATTTCATCTTGAGGAAACACATCTAAATTTGTGACAACAAAAAATTTTAAAATTACTTCGCATGTTCAATTATTTGACCTTTTTGCACTCAAAAAATATCATTTTTCTGGCATTAAGAATTTAACAAGCAATAAAATCCTTTGAAAGTAATGACATTTTACTGAATTTAAGAAGAATGGTTAAAAGTATCTTATATATTCAGGAAAGAAAACTAAAAGTTGGTGTCTGTGAGGTTATTTTTTAGATATTACTAAAATAGTGCTAATTTTACGCTTAAATTAGGGTTATTTTTTTTTCTTGATTTTCACAGTATATTTGCTATATGTATCATATATGATGATTGAATTCATGAAAGTTTATTTGAAATATAACTTAGGACCAGCATGAAACAGTTCACGGCACAGAATAACTCTGTGTGCAGGCTGCATGGAAAAATAAGAATCCAAACTTAGCATACTTTAAATACTTCGAAAGTGAAATAATGATCATTTTCTTCTAAAAAACCTTCCGCTACAAAATATAGTTCCTCACCTAATGCTTTTGGTATGGAATTTAATCATGGAGTTTTAACTGAATATAGTTTAATTGGTATTGTAGAATCCAAATTTATTGTAAGAACTAAAACATTATGCAGAATTTTTTAAATATAGGTTAAGACAAAAATCTGCTCAAAAGCTCAGGAGCGAACCTCGTTAAGAGATATCTTAGGACAAAACTTAGGATGGTCCTAAGAGAGTTCTTAAGATCGACATAGAAGCTCTCTTAGGAATGTCCTAACTAGGATAGACTTACGAGATTCTTTTGACAAATTTTAAATATTTAAACATCACAAACTATGTTTATAACAATTATAGTTATATAATAAAATAAAAAAATAATTATGGGGACTTAATTTTTTTTTTGATAACTTGTAAAAAATTAAATTAGAGAGAAGTAGTCATAGAACAATTGTCTACTTCTAAAAAAGCTTTCTTATTTTAATTAATAAATTAATTAAAGGGACAACTCTCTCTCTCTCCCCCCCCTCTCTCTCTAAATAAATAAATAATGAAGAAAATATGAAAACATACATTTTGAAAAAGTTTAAAAGTTAAGTTTGTACAAATTCACATGTCAATATTAATACTTGCACAACAAATTAGATAAATAAATTTTATATAATAAACAAAGAAATAAACCCGTCGGGTATTAACTTAGCTCTGGTGAGCAATGTAGCGGACAGAGTCTAGGCAGGGAAATACTGCCTCGATTATAGTAAGATAGCTTTTGACGCGGTAGAGAACCTCCTCCATTTCATATTAGGTTCAGCGAGCATGAATAGCCCTTGGAGGTGACCTCTTCAAGTTACTGTGTCCCGCTAAATCCCGTGCTGGTTACTGCTATTCTCATTCATTCGTGATCTTCGACTGAATAATAACTAGTATAGCTTTAAAGGTGCTTGGACACAGATTTGAAGTTAATATTTTCTCAATTTTTCTGTATAATTTCATGACTTGTATGTTGCTATAGCATTTCATACTAAAATAAAATAAAAATCTTATTTCATCTCGAAGTTATTGAAACTTCAAATTTCTGGACGCGTTTGATTGACACATCCTTGCACTTTCACAAATTTTAATTTTATTCTTAATACTTAAGAAAAGTGGCAATTTTGTTGTGTATTAATGAAAAATATTAGAACTATAATCCAGAAAATTCAGAGTAGAAATGTTCGAAAGCAAAACCCACTCACAGTATTGTCAGTCCGTGCTCAGTGGTGTGTGCAGACTTTAACAATTGAACACATCCGGTGAATCGTATACATTAACAATAACAGAGCTCGTGCCCTGTGTACAAAAACAGTTTACGTTTCACGGGTGTATTCAATTTGTTAAACTCTGTACACAACACTGAGCACGGGCTAACGATATTAGTGAGAGGGTTTGCTTTCGCACATTTCTACTCTGAATTTTCTGAATTACAGATGTAATGTTTTTCATTAATACACAACAAAATCGCTTCTTTTCTTAAATATTAAGGATAAAGATAAAATTTGTGAAAGTGCAATGATGTGTTAATCAAACGCGTCTAGGAATTCGTAGTTCCAATAATTTCTAGATAACATAAGTTTTTAATTATATTTTCGTGCGAAATGCTATTGCAATATATAAGTCGTAATTTTTATACAGAAAATTTGAGAAAATATTAACTTCAAATCTGTGTCTAAGCACCTTTAAGTTTTAACGCATATTAAGAACCATCAAAGCAATCCCAACTTTTTCGAAGTGTTAACTTAAATGCTTTTGGAATTGTGACCACTAACTATAATATTAAATCAAGTCAATTTAATTTCTTAATTGCTAAGAAGAAATATCATAATAGTACGGCAAATTACAATTGGACAATTATTTATACATAGGTAGGAACGAAGCACTCGGTGTTTGAGGGAAGGGGGTGGGCAGAGCAACAGATTGTAACTAAAATGTACAACCGTATAACAAACGTACAAACAAAGTTCCTGATTAACTCTGAGAGACCCCAAAAAAGGAAAACCTCTAAACTCGATTTATTTATGGGGGGGGGGGGTTAGAAGAAACTTTTTTGTAAAAGGTTTTGAGGGAAAAAGTAATAGGAGGACCCACCTTGACCCCCCCCCCCCAATACTACATGTCTGATAAGAAATGAACGATTGCACTAAGTTTGGAGTCTCCTAAGTTCATGTTAGGACGGGTCTTGCAATGTCTTAACTTTAGGAGAAATCCTAAGATATGTCTTAAGTTAGGACAGATTCAATGGCCTCACTTAGGACTAAGATATCTCTTAAGATATGTCTTAGTTCTAAGATGGCTTCGATAGCTTGCCTGCAGGATGGGACAAGTAACAGTTTTGTAGATATAATGTTCATACTTTTCCTCTATAAAACTGTATGCAACAAAAAAAAATATCACTTTAAATTAAAAAAAAAAATCAAACAATGTAATATGTATGCAAATACCTACCTATGGAACTAATATTAATTTTTGAATATTTTTATGACTGTATTCTATAATGAAGTGAAAGAACACTTCATAATCATACATGACTAGTAATTTATAACCCTGAAATAAGGCCTCGATACACAGGTTCTCTTTTTTCAAATTAAGATCCAGCCTATACTGCTAAAATGTTATTATTAATTAAAGCCACACCGTGACGGACAAACACGAAAATCGACAAAAGTAGAATTTATGCATGACACATGCAAATTTTGTTCAGTTCTTGAGAGTATTAGGTTTCAGAAATTTACAGGTTTCAGAACCTAAAATATCTACTTTAATGGTGAAAAATTAAAGTAAAAAAATCAAATTATAATGTAATACGTATGCAAATACCTACCTATGGAACTAATATTAATTTTTGAATATTTTTATGACTGTATTCTATAATGAAGTGAGAGAACACTTCATAATCATATATGACTAGTAATTTATAACCCTGAAATAAGGCCTCCAAACAGGTTCTTTTTTTTTCAAATTAAGACCCGGCCTATACTGCTAAAATGTTATTATTAATTAAAGTGACACCGTGACGGACAAACGCGAAAATCGACAAAAGTAGAATTTATGCATGACACATTTAAATTTTGTTCAGTTCTTGAAAGTATTAGGTTTCAGAAATTTACAGGTTTCAGAACCTAAAATATCTACTTTAACGGAGAAAAATTTAAGTAAAAAAAATCTTTGTATAACCCAACACAGAAATACTGCTTCACTTCTTCCTCTTTATTGTACGCATGCGCTGAAAAGTTGAAGAATTTACCATGGTTTCCATTCAATGAATATAAATGTCGGATGACCAAGAATTTTTTTATACATCTTCAAAAATGATAGTTAGAACTTATTTCTCACTTCTGCTTGCTCCAATTCAATGTTGTTTACAAATTAAGGACGCGTGACCTTGACATTGTGGACATTGACAATAAAACCAAAGCGATAGATACAACATTTGTTTTTCCGGCACTTATATTTTGCTGCTTTTTTCTTGCTTTACAGTGCAGTTGAGTTGCCAAAACTTCGCTAGATTCATATTTCACAGAAATCTTTTGTTTTGTGATACAACTTTCATAAAAGAAACACATGATTTTGACTCATTATGTAACTTTAAATAATTAATAAAATTAAGATTAATAATTTATTTTAGATTTAGAAAATAGAGGCCCGTAGAACGAGGAGGGGGGGGGGGGGGGTAGGGGTCCCACTTTTTTTCTGAGTATAGTATTTTGCTATAGTAAATTTTCTTTTAGATGCTGGTTGCACCCCCTCCACTTTTTAATGTTGTTGTAAGGTTGAGCACTGGCAAATTCCAGGATTTGGACAGTGAATTAGCTTTTTTTTTGCGCTTGTAATAAAATTTTGGGAAGTTGGCCCCCATTTTTGATAAGCTTATGGGTTTTTTTTTTTTTTCGGAAGCAGTCCCCCCTTCCACTTTTGAAACCGTTGCTACGGGCCTGAAGTATTTGCTTTTAGAAAAATGGAATGACAGACTCGTCCTTCTTGCAATTTAGACCCGGCCTTCAGTGCGAAATGTCTTCATATTTATTTTAGATTTAGACAGTACATGCTATTAAAGAAAAACAATACCAAATTTGCCATATTTTATTGAAAAATAAAAAAAAAATTATGGTCAATTAAGAGAACACACTATGTATTATCGGTTGACTGACTTTATGATATATAATGAATGCTGTCAATGAAAATTCAGTCTTCTTACAATATATCATTTAAATTAAGAAAGTGCATGCTATTACAAGAAAAACAATATCAAATTTGTCGCTTTTAATTGAAAAATAACAAAAGTTATGGCCAGGGAAGAGAACGCACCATGCATGATCGATTGACTGACTTTATGATTCTATAAAATTCAAGTCTTCTTACAATATATCATTATAGATTTAGAAAGAACTTGCTATAACAAGAAAAATTATGCCAAATTTGCCATTTCATTGAAAAAAATACAATGATATGATCAACAAGCATTGTGAGAGTATTGCATTAGCAATACTAGTCCCCTACCGGCAAGTGTAATCTGGTTCCCGTTAAAAATTGAAAGTTCCATAATTCCGATAAAAATCAATAAAGCGGAATGAAATGCAAACTTGATCTATAACTCATCAAGATAAAATCACATACCAAAACTCAGCTCAATATCTGCAAGCGTTTAGAAAAAAAATTGTGGAAAACCGTGAAAAATTGAAAAGATCGTAATTCCGTCAAAAATCATTGAAGCGGAAAGAAAATCAAACTTGATCTGTAACTCATCAAGATACACTCTCTTACCAAAAAAATCAGCTCAATATCTGCAAGCGTTTAGAAAAAAGTGCGGAAAACGATGTGGGACAGACAGACGGACGGACAGACTCAGAGGAAATCTATAGTCTCCTCCGGTTTCACCGGTAGGGGACTAATAAAGAGAAGGCACCAATATTGATTGACTGACCTTTACATGATAATGGATGCTTTATATGAAAATCCAAGTCTTCTTACATTATCAGAGACTCTATTTTTCCAAATCATTAGTATTTAGAATTCTGATTTCCATATCTCAGTACTTTTACTTAATTAGATTACCGGTTTGTACCAAAGTGCTCAGAGGTCTTAATTCTTCATTTGCCTTCAACATTTAAAATGAAATATGGCTCATATTACCTGAACAATAATTGGCTAAATTATTGAAGAATTCAATCGACATAAAAAAAAATTTAGCCAGCATATAAACAATACGCATACTGCTTTTCAAAGAATTTTGAGTCAACCTAACGCAATGAAATCGGAAATATTTTTTTTTTATCTTTAACATGAGCAATGAAAAACACACTCAAACGATCACAAAAATTTATTGAAATATATACCTTTAACTACAAACTAATGAAAAATATATCTTTATCTTTGTGCATCATTTGTTGACATTTTTGCACTTAAACAAAGTTTGAAGATTATATATCTATTTGAAGGTTATATATTATGCAAATAATTATGAAAATAAATGCACATCATTGCATATGAGTTGTCATGAACTGCAAACACAATCAATTTATACACAAATTAATCTAAGAAGCAGAGGACATATATACTATTTTATTTAACAATTGAAGATTTCCAATTTTGCTTTCCTTTATATTAATTATCACCGCTGTGTATTTTGTTAGCTGAGACAGTGCCAGAATTGATCAGTTTTTGCAGAAACATTATCTAAGAAGTAATACGACGTAGATTCAATTTTAAGGACGTTGGATCCTGTTATCAAAAGTCTTGAGGAGAATTTTTTGTCAAGTATATTTTTAGTATCTATACAGATAACCTTCAAAACACGACTTTTATGCTCTGTAATTGCGTCTTACAAATAAATAACTTTTTCGAAGTTTTTCCTCCAATGTTTTTAATCAAATAAATCATGGGACCATAATAGTCTTATTCTATCTTGATTGAACACATTGAATATTAAGACAAAGTTTCAGATTACTTAGCATAATCAATTATTTGACCTTTCTGCGCTTACAAAATATCATTTCTAGCATTATAATTATTTTAAAGTCTCAAGCGCTTACTGAATTTAAATAGAATGGACAAATTTTACAATTACCTTTTATATTAAAAAAAAAAATAAAAGTGGGGGTGTATGATGTAAATTTTCAGGTATTACTAAACATATTAAAATTGGGGGGGGGGGGGGGTTCTAGACCTTCACAATATATTTGATACATTTGCCACAATATGATGTTAGAATTCATAACAGTTAATTTAGAATATAATTCGAGACCAGGATAAAAAATCACTGCACAAAATACATGTAACTCAATGTACAGCCTGCATGGAAAATTATGAATCAAAACGTTACAGTACTGCCAATACTTCAAAAGAGCAAAAACTTCATCATTTTCTTCTAAAAAGAAACCTTCCGTCAAAAAAAAATTTCCACACTTAATTAATGCTATTTGTATGGTATTTAATCGTGGGTTTTAATGGAATGTAGTTTAATTGGCATTGTAGAATCTAAACTTATTGTAACAACTAAAATATGATGCGAAATGTTTGTTTATTAAGCTTATTTAGCGTCCCTTTGTGATTTCACAGTATATTTCAAAAACGAAAAGTCGGTAAAGAATAAATTTTTATACCTTGTAATTCAAACGGACATAAATAATTATGTTTAAAAAAAAAATAACATAAATATCATGAAATACAATAAAAAAAAAATTATTTCTGTTGAGCGTTCTTCAATATATAAAAACAAAGCAACATATATAAGCAATAAAAGATGATAACATTGTAGGGTCGGAACTCTTCCCGAGAGAGCCTTCAGAAACCGTAAACTTTTTCATATACAACAAAGGGTGCATGTGTTATTAGAATGCCCATTAAACAACTTATTCTATAGATACAATAACAGATCAGATTGTTAAACGTGGTTAAATTACTTCAATATATACGTAGGCAGAAGGAACCGTCATTAAAGATGAATAAAAAGAACTTATAATACGTACATTCAGGAGGTGAGTAGCCTCTTTAATAAGCTAAGGGATTATTGCTGTATTCAACTGATATTAATATGTTTTTGATACTTGTGACTTCTGAAGATTTTTCGTTATTCCTTCGCGAAAGTCCTACCCATACTGGTGTTTCATTCGTTCATATAAAATTTTCTCATTAACTTTTCAAAGCATCACTGCCTAGTCAATTGTCACTATAGGGCGTTTGGAAAGAGCAATGTCTTGGTGTTCAAAGTGGAAGCTAAATACCTATTATAGGTGTGTAGAACATTAATGCACTATTCTGACTGGATTATGATATCTGATATCGACGGATATCGTCAGTAGCTTGACGTATCTTCGCCAGTGTTATGACGTATCTGGTTATTAAACAATTTTAAACTTCAGATCTCACTAGAAATTGGTGCTATTTTTTTTAGGTTACCTGAGTCACTCAGGTGACCGATTGCTATCTGTTTTCGTCCGTCGGCGTCCGATATGCATTAACAATTGAACATTTTCAACTCTGAAACTTTTTTGACATATAGCATCTATGAATGAAATATATGGAGATAACGAACAGTATTCAAGCCCAAAAGTCCATTCAAACAATACAAATATGGAGCAGAGCAAACACGGACCTCTAAAACATCAGAAGTGGGATCAGGTGCCGACCGGTCACATCCGCCGTGTGCTCTTTATCATGATCGGGAAATAACGGGAAAATTCGTCGACAATTAAGTGTGTTACCCCAAGTAATAATGGCCTAAGAATTAGTATGAAAAACGTTCGTCAGCATTTTGACTTAGTGATAGATTAAATTTGCTGACAGGGTTATTGTATCGACCATAAAACTTGAGAAATTATTACTTTAAACGAAACTGTTGATATATTGTTTCATAAACTTGTCTGTCAATAATTTATCTCGTTTTAGAAATTGCTCATATGTAGAGTATGTTCTTGCGTATCGAATCAACTCCATATGCAGGTGGTGAGGGTATACTGCTGCATAAGTAAGGGAAGTTAACGATTGAAAAGTTAAAGTCATCATGTTTATCATAAAGCATATGATGTTGTTAGATTACCAAGAACGTCTTTTCTAGTAAAATAATCAAATATGAAACAGATGAGTCAGACTCTGTGGTATCTTATATTTCAAGCTCATTGAGATATATTGTGTCGACATACAAATCGAAATAACTATCGTTAATTGATAATACGTCGTCGATACATGTATATCTAAACGTCGAGTTGAAGGCCACAGCAAGAATTTTCTTTTTCTCATGTATAAGATTTTGAATAAATTCTGCTTCATATGAATACAAAAATAGGTCCGTTAATGACGGGACGCAATTTGTACCCATGGGAATTCCAACAGATTGTTGGAAGACCTGATCTTCAAAAAACACATAGATATTATCAATCAGAAACTCAAGCATCTTTTTAATATTAATCAAAGGGAACAAAAATTATGAATTTCATGGTCTCTGCCCTCTGGGAGCTTAGAGGTGGGACTAAAACCATCCATTCTAGTTTCTTTTAAAAAATTTCTTCTTTATCCTGGAAAATTTCTTGTTTCAAAAGGTGATGATGATCTCCATATTATGAACTTTTAGTTAGACCAATAAACTCGTTATGCCATCCGACAACAAATTCAGAACAAGCGAGTTTATTGGTCAGTACGTAGAGACGACTAAAAAGAATTTGGAGGTAGATAATATATACGGGTTGGTTATAGAATATGTCTAGAATTAGGGGACGAAAGGTCGTTGATTGACCAATGCTGGAAAGTGGTGATATACATCCCCAAAGTGCGCAGAAAATCTTGCGCCGTAAAATGCACTTTATTCAAATTACGGGATCTGTAGCGTTATGGTCAAAGACTGAAATATAAAACCATAACGCTACAGTTCTGCATCTACTTCTTTAATAGCCGACCTATTTTTATATTCCTATGAAGTAGAATTTATTCAAAAACTTCTACTTGAGAAGAAAAAAAATTTTGCTGTGGCCTTGAAATCTACATTCAGATACATGTATATCTACGACAATTTATCAATCAAAAATAGTTCCCGGTACTTCAATTCATACGTCGATTCGATATATCCCAATGATTTTGAAATAAAAGGCACTTCAGAATATTTGCCATATTTTTAATTTCATATTTGGGTGTTTTACTGATAAAAGATGATAAGGGCCATCTAACAATTGTATGACAAACAATATGACTTCAGCTTTTCCGCCATTAACTTTTAATATTCGTGTAGTAATATTCCACTATCACCTGCAAATGGTCCCCCAGCTTTTTCGTTACTAAAGAGCGTGTTCTTAGTGAAATATATGGAGATAACAAACATTATTCAAGCTCACAAGTCCATTAAACATTACAAATTAGGCGCAGAGCAAACATGGACCTCCAAAACATCAGAGGTGGGATCAGGTGCCATGGAGGAGTGAGCATCCCCTGCCGACCAATCACACCCGCCGTGTGCTCCTTGTCATGATCGGAAAATAACGGAAAAATCCGTCGACAATTCAGTGTGTAAATAATGGCCTAACAATTAGTATGAAAATCGTCAGTCAGCATTTGACTCAATGATTAAATGTATTTGCTGACAAGGTCATTGTATCGACCATAGAACTTACGAAATGATGACTTTAAACGAGACTGCTAATATTCTTGTTTCATCAACTTGTTTTAAATAATTTACCTCGTTTAAGAAATTGTACATACGTAGAGCATGCTCTTGCGTATCGAATCAACTGAGAGATATTAACCCCGTATGCGGGTGATGAAGGTATATTGCTGAATAAGTAAAGTTGACGATTGAAAAGTAAAAGCCATTGCGTTTATCATAAAGCTTGGTTGCTGATTACCATAAACGTCTTTTTCAAGTAAAATATGCAAATATGAAACAGATGTGTCAGGCTTTGTAGTATCTTTTATCTCAAGCTCACCGGGATATATCGTATCGACATAAGAATGGAAATAACCACTGTTAATTGACAATACGTCGTCGATATATTTAAATGTCGAGTTGAAGGCCACAGCAAGTGTTTTCTTCTTATCACGTACAAGATTTTGGACAAATTCTGCTTCATATGAATACAAAAAAGGTCTGCTAATAACGGGGCACAATTGGTACCCATGGGAATTCCAATAGATTGTTGGAAGACCTGGTCTTCAAAAACCACATAGATATTGTCAATCAGAAACTCAAGCATCTTTTTAATGTCAACTTCAGAGTACTTGTGTGTACAATCAGAATATTTTTTAACAAAATAATTTTGCAAATGACCAGTGACAGGGTAAGTAAATATACGAGTTCCATTTTTATTGAAAAAGCAGCTGTCAATGATGTCAAAAAGCCTGGTTTTAATTTATCGTGGGGAATGGTTGTGTATAAAGTTGAAAAGTCGTAAGTTTTTAAGCTGTTGATTTTGGTAAGATCTTGTGATTTCAAATTTTCCAAAAGTTCCTTGGAAATTTCAAGTATCCACATCTGATTTACACCACTTGTAGAATATACTGTTGCACAGTACTCTTGAAGTTTCCCCTTCAGTACTGTTAATATCTTAGTGAGGAGTAAAGAAAGAGGCTTGGTTGAACATTTACTGGAACCCGCTCTGTATCTTTGTAAGGATTTTTATGAAGTTTCGGAATCCAATATAGATATGGTAATTCAAATTCATTTTGGTTGTTGGGAATATTAAAAATATTCAAAACTGACATATGATTTTGAAGAATTTCTTCCTAAGAAAGAGAACTATGAGTATAAGTTGGATTACCACTTGTAGAATTAAATCCAAGTTCCTCTAAAATACATTTAATATAATAAGCCTTACAAAGACAATGTTGTTTCCTGCTTTGTCAGCAGGGACCACTACGTACTGATCATGTAATCTATCTAATTCTTTTTTTCACTTCTGGATTATTGAATACAGAAGGACAGATGGTTCTCATATTGCCCCAGTACGATTAATTTTTAAACCGGGGATGGCTACTGACAAATAAGTGGATGTTGAAGGGATTTCAACAAATTTGTTTTAAATCAACACTTTGTAAAATTCTATGGTCGTTATTATGATTTTGTTAGCAAACACTTCCTTTCATTGTGTCATTTTAGACTGACTAATTTCATACTTATTGCCTTAGGTTTTTATTTTTTACACTAAATTTGGCTAAGTATTATTTCGTTTATCTAATCAATACATAAGGCGCAAGGCGGGCGTGACCGGTCGACAGGGGATGCTTTCTCCTAGGTAAATGATCATACCTCTTGAATTTCCAGGAGTCCTTGATTAATGCTCTGTTCACAAATTTGTATTGTTTTTAGGTGTTTTTCTTTTTTGTTTGTTTGTATGTTGTTTAACGTCCCTCTCGAGAATTTTTCACTCACATGGAGACGCCACCACTTGCCGGTGGAGAGCTGCAAACTTTGTCCTATACTCGGCACTTACGGCCATTGAGCAGTGAGGGATCTTTTTCGTGCCAGCACCTATTGCGACACGGGACCTCGGTTTATATGGTCTCATCCGAAGAACCGGTCTCCACGTCCCACAGTGGGATTCGAACCCGCGACGTAAGGATCAAGTCCTTACTTCGCGACTCTAGAGCAGACGCTCTAACCACCGCGCCACGCGGGCGACTGTAGGTGTTTTTGAGATCGATCACTGTTTTTTTTATTTTCACCTATTTCATTTAATACGTCAATAATTAAACAAAATGGTTAATAATATTTTAAGGATTGAATTTAATAGCGACCCACCTTTTACGCTATCAACCATCTGATCATGTCCAGTCTCAGGGGGTGGGAATGAACTCCATGGGGTCTGTTTTAAGATGTTTCCAGTTTTAGGAGTGGGGAAGACCTCTAGAGAGTCATAACCTATAGAACATTCAATGCATCATGATAAAAACATTATTTGATTAGATGTATCCAGTTCCACGAATGAAGAGTAATCCAGGAGTCAAGTTTAATGTACTACATACTTGCATATTGCACCCGATACAAGTTTCCAAATTTCTAAATTTTTCAATCTCATCAAAATTGCCATGCATTAATAAGATTATCAGTTAGGACAACAAATTCGGTAAGTTCCAATTTTTGGCTGATTTTTTTTCCCCTAAGCTCTACTGGTCAGAGTCTAGAAGAACTTCTGCAATAGGTGGGGTAAAGTATCGGTCGTCTGTCTGTCTGTAACCATCTTTTTAAGATGCTATAGTATATACTATAGTAATGCTATACTGACTATAGACGATAAGAGCCAACTAACAACTAAACTGCATGACAAACGAGATGACTTTAGCTTTCCCACTGTCAATTTTCCTTATGTAATATTCTGCTATCATCTGCATATAGTGTTAACGTCTACCAACTTATTTGAGAGAATAAAGGAAATTAAGAGAGTAGAATGTAGGACAAAAGACAAAGAAAAGAAAATAAGAGCTAGAGCTGATAAAAGGAAAAATCTGGAGGCTATAACTAACCAAGCAGAGAATGCAGCAAATACAAACCGTCTGAGCGAAGTTTACCAACTGACCAAGCAGCTTTGTGGGGAAAAAAGAAACAGAACAAGTTGTATCAGGTCCAAGAATGGTGAACTAGTCATTGAGAATGGGAAAATATTGGAAAGACGGAAAGAGCATTTTGAAAAGGTCCTTAATGTTCCAACAGAAGCAACAGAGCTACCTGAGGGATGCATCATCCAGGAGACCATAATTGATGAAATTGACACAAAACCAATAAGAGAGGAGGAGGTTAAAAAGGCAATCCAAAAAAAAAATGAAGAATGGAAAGAGTCCTGACATAGGTAACATCAATGCAGAACTACTAAAGGAGAGCATATCATATTCAACATCAGAGCTAATAGATTTATTCAAGAGAATCATCATTGAGCAGGAAATACCAACAGACTGGAAGAGATCGCTCATTGTCAAAATACCTAAGAAAGGAGATCTGACAATATGTGGCAACTATAGATGTATATCACTATTATAAGTGCCATCTAAAGTGTTTTGCAGAATAGTGATTGACAGGATTAGAGATGGAATAGAAGACAGCCTAAGACAGAGCAAGCTGCATATCGAAGAGGAAGAGGAACATCAGAACAGTTTACATACGAAGAAATATATTAGAACAATCTATAGAGTGGCAAGCACCACTGTACATAAGCTTCATAGACTTAAAAAAAACCTTTGACAACATAATAAGAGAGAAATTGTGGGACGTACTAAGGCAGTATGGGATTCCTGAAGTATATGTGGACATCATCAAGAAATTATATGACGGAAGTTCTAGTTGTGTCATAGAGAATGGTTCAAAGTACAAACAGGAGTGAAACAAGGATGTGTTATGTCTGAGTTCCTGTTCATCATTGTGGGAGACTGGATAATGAGAAATACCAACAATAGAAAGAGAGGTATACGATGGAAATTTATGTCCACCTTAGAAGACCTGGATTATGCAGACGACATTGCACTTATTTCCAGCAAACACAGCGACATTCAAGAAAAGATTAGGAGATTGCATGACGTGGCTAAATATACAGGCTTAAAAATTAATGTAGACAAGACAAAAAGCATGAGAATAAACGGAAAGAAGAATGATGCCATCAGGATAAATGACAAGGAAGTAGAAGATGTTGAAACATTTGTCTACCTGGGTGCCACAATGGACAAGACGAGAAGAACTGAGGCAGACATAGTGAGAAGGCTAGGCTAAGCCAGGACTGTTTTTTGCATCCCTTACCAAATTATGGAAGTCAGCACAATACAGAACAAAGACCAAACTTAAGATCTTCAACACAAATTTTCATCTGTGTTGCTGTATTGTTCTGAACTATGGAGAACAACCGAGAAAGACGACAAAAAGCTGGACACATTCCATCGGAAATGCCTTAGGAGGATTTTAAAAAGTACACTGGCCTTAAAAGATATCCAACCAACAATTGTATGAGAGAGCAAGATCCATATCTCTTATCAAGGACAATAAAAGGAAGGAGATGGAGGTGGATAGGACACATCCTCCGAAGTGAAGCCAGCTCACACATAAGAACAACTCTCACATGGGCCCCGGAGGGAAAGAGAAGAAGAGGACGGTCAAAGAACACCTGGCGACGCTCTGTTGAGAGAGAAAGGGAAGACCTAGGTTGGAGCAGTTGGAAGGAGGGGCAGGTTGTTGCCAGTGACCGCCGTAAGTGGCGTTCTTTGTTGAACGGCCTCATGTGTCCTCCGGGGCACGGAAAGGATAAGTAAGTAAGTAACTTATTTGATAGTCAAGAGCATACTTTTAGTACGAGGCAGGCAAATAAGTTGATATTACGGGGATTTCAACAACCTCGATTAAAGTTAGCACTTCTTAAATAATGACCTTGTTTACAAATATAATCATTGGGTCGTATTTAATTGGCTGACGTGTTTCATACCAATTATAAGGCCTTTGTTATTACACTGAATATGAATACGGAATACTCTGTCTACCATATCAATACATAGGGCTCACATGTGTAACCAGTCAACAAGGGATGCTTACTCCTCCCACACCAAAGCTTTTTTATGTTCATGTAATAATCGCCTCGTTTTATTTTTTAACATCGGGCTCGATGCCATATATATGATGTTCTAGAAATCTCCGTCAAGATTAAATCGGTGAATTACGAAAACGATTTGCACATTTTGCTTCTTAATCAGTTATCAAAAGATATTTCTTTTATATCATTTAAATCAAGTTTTGATCGAATAATTCATTTATGACGTTTTATGAAATGGATAAACGATTGCTTGTGGTCAGTTTCATTAAAAATCGCCAGTAACTTAGATCCGCCAACTGGAACCACCACTGTACTCTCTTTTTTGCTATTTCAGGGCTGTTTATCGAAAATGAAAGTAGACTTTTTATTAGCTCTCCTGAGCTGAAAGCTCAAGTGAGCTTTTCTGATCACCCGTTGTCCGTCGTCGGTCCGTCCGTCTGTAAACTTTTCACATTTTCAACTTCTTCTCAAGAACCACTGGGCCAATTTTAACAAAATTTGGTGCAAAGCATTCTTGAGTAAAGGGGAGTTTAAATTTTTAAAATAAAGGGCCAAACCCCCTTACAAGGGGAGATAATCAAGAATAGACAAAAATAGGGTGGGGTCAATAAAAAAATCTTCTCAAGAACCACTGGGCCAGAAAAGCTGAAACTTATGTGGAAGCATCCTGGGGTAGTGTAGATTCTAAATTGTTAAAATCATGACCCCCGGGTGAAGGGTGGGGCCACAATAGGGAATCCAAGTTTTAAATTGAAATACATAGAAAAAAATCTTTAAAAATCTTCTCCTCAAGAACCACTGAGCCAGAAAAGCTGAAACCTATGTGTAAGCATCCTGGGTAGTGTAAATTCTAAATTGTTGAAATCATGACCCCCGGGGAAGGGTGGGGCCACAATAGGGAATCCAAGTTTTATATTGAAATACATAGAAAAAATCTTTAAAAATCTTCTCCTCAAGAACCACTGGTCCAGAAAAGCTGAAACTTATGTAGAAGCATCCTGGGGTAGTGTAAATTCTAAATTGTTAAAATCATGACCCCCGGGGAAGGGTGGGGCCACAATAGGGAATCCAAGTTTTACATTGAAATACATAGAAAAAATCTTTAAAAAATCTTCTCAAGAACCACTGCGCCAGAAAAGCTGAAACCTATGTGTAAGCATCCTGGGTAGTGTAAATTCTTAATTGTTAAAATCATGACCCCCGGGGAAGGGTGGGGCCACAATAGGGAATCCAAGTTTTACATTGAAATGCATAGAAAAAATCTTTAAAAATCTTCTCAAGAACCACTGGGCCAGAAAAGCTGAAACCTATGTGGAAGCATCCTGGGGTAGTGTAAATTCTAAATTGTTAAAATCATGACCCCCGGGGGAAGGGTGGGGCCACAATAGGGAATCCAAGTTTTACATTGAAATGCATAGAAAAAAAACTTTAAAAATCTTCTTTTCAAGAACCATTGGGCCAGAAAAGCTGAAACTTATGTAGAAGCATCCTGGGGTAGTGTAAATTCTAAATTGTTAAAATCATGACCCCCGGGGGAAGGATGGGGCCACAATAGGGAATCCAATTTTTATATTGAAATATATAGGAAAAAAAATCTTCTTCTCAAGAACCACTTGGTCAGAAAAGCTAAGACTTTTGTAGAAGCATCCTGGGGCAGCGTAAATTCTAAACTATTCAAATCTTGACCCCTGGGGGTAGGGCGGGGCCACAATAGGGAATCCAAGTTTTACACATTGAAATATATAGGAAAAATCTTTAAAAATTTTCTCCTCAAGAACCTCTTGGCCAGTAAAGCTGAAACTTATATGGAAACATCCTGGGGTAGTGTAGATTTTAAATTGTTAAAATCATGACCCCTGAGGGTAGGGCAGGGCCACAATAAGTATTACAAAAAGATCGTCTGGTGAAGAACAGCAGGGCCAAAGTTGTTCAGGTGAGCGTTGTGGCCCATGGGCCTCTTGTTAAATTAACGGTTATTACTGTGCGAGTGAAATCTAGTGTACCTCATACCTAGTGTATTCCTAGAGGAGTAGGTTTGAACTCTGGTGTAGGCGTTTATTTGCATACTTTAACAATTTATTTAGTATTGATTTCCCAATTGTTATTTTCACATCTTTGGATTTTCAGTTATTTAAGACTTGTATTTCGGCGGAGGCTTTCGATAGTTCTGCAAAAACTGCTCTTCGATATGAAATTGTACCTTTTAAAATTCCTTACACTGATTTTAAGTACTTGGTGAAACTTTATGTAAATTCTCTTTGGCAAATATTTTGGGATTTTTGTTATAATAATAAACTGTATATCAAACAAAGCAAAGTTTTTGGTTTTTTTAATATAGTAATATATTTATTTTCAATGACATACAACAAAATATCGAGGCAAAACTTCCGCAGAAGCCCTCTGTATATACCTCACCTGGGGTGCCAGGAGCTCCCTGGATCGGTATTTTTTCAATATTTAATTTACAAAATTAAAGACATTAGATGAAGAAAAATACATGAATATATATCATTATTAACATTTCATTTCTATACATATGCATATATCACTGTGTAAGATTTCTTTTGTAAATAAAATAAATATTATAGATGAAATATTTATATTGTTCTTCTCAAAATACATACAATCAAAACACAAAGAAATCATATTTGGTTAGCTAACTTTTTTAAAAGATGGTAATTTGATTTAAGTTTAAAGCTTTTTGCATCCTTTGCTATTAAATAATACTGATATAATGATGATTTTAAAAAAGATAACATTGCATATGCATTTACGTTTTCAATTTGTTATTTACATTTCATTTTATACTTGTATATTTTGTAACCTGCAATTGATATGACATTATTATTTTTTTTTTTTTTTGGTGACAAAACAAAGTTAGTCATCTGACTTCGGCCTGAAACGTCAGGACGAAGTCATTATTTCAAAAATAAGAATTGGACATTCAAGGTTTACCCATTCATATTTACTGAGCGGGGAACATCAACCTGAATGCATATCTTGTGACTGTGTAATAACTATAAACCATATACTTTTAGAATGTTCTGATTTTACGTCTGTTCGAAATAAACTTTTTAATGGTGTGCAAACAATGCATGATCTTTATACAAATGCAAGTCCTAGTGTAATTTTACAATACTTGCAAGAAACTGATTTTTACAATAAGATTTAAACGTATATATTTTCATTAGCATTTTTGTAATTTTCAAGTTAACTGTTTTTATTTTTAAATTCCAAGTCCGTCGGATGGGACGTAAAATGGTGCCCCGTGTCTAGGATTACAACCCCCTTGGCACGCTAAAGATCGTTTCTCTGGTTTTCGAAAAAGAGTAGGCTCATTGGGGGCCGCCAGAGAAACCCGGAAACTTTCAAAACCGTTCATAGAGTATTTAAATTCATACCGCCGAAATATGGGTGAAATATTGCCGACTCGGCCTAAAACAACAATAATCAATCAATCAAAGTAAAAAAATTAATTTAGAATTTGAATGGTCTTTGGGTAAAGAAGAGTATTATGAAATGCTGGCTTAACAGAGGAGAATAATTTAAACATGTAATTTCAAACCACAATAAGCTAGGCTTTCTGTAAATTCAACTGTAGCCTTTGGCTACAATTTGTACAAGCGCTCTTCAATGTAAATGAATCTTTAGCAATTTAGTTACAAGTTCTGAACATCTGCTACCTATGGTCTATTACCATTCAAGGAGTTTTGACCATTGTCAGATCTGCTTTAACATGGTATCGGGGATTAATTGAATTGGCATCAGATTGCTTTTTTTCTGTAAAAGAGGATTAATATCGGCCATTGAACCCTATCTTTACTCCACTATATGAACTGTACTCTGGATGAACCAAGGAGCACAGTAGAAATAGCAATTTATAAATGTTTATATGTTCCTTATCCTATCTACCTCTGATGCAAAATCCTATCCATTGAACATTCATAATGTAACTTTGAAGACGAGGCTTCAAATTTTTCATCTTTCTGCGACGCTGCTCACTGTTATACTTGTACATGTACAGTAAATATGCATATACCATTATACTGTTCATCCCAAGCAGGCTTCCATAGAATTCATACTTTACACTTTTACTTTTAGGTGTAAGGTGTCAGTGAGTTTTTAGTGAAAATGTTGTACATGTTACACATAATGGTAGTGTAAAGTGACGGTCGCTATCGGCCATCGTACTGTGGCTTTCAGGCATGACACTTCTATTTTTCAGGCAAATGGTTTGATGAGTTTACATATAATGACAATAAGGATATTTAAAATATCCCCCTTGCAATCTTACAAATTATCTCAAAAATAATTTCTTTCATTCAAGTCAAAGACCATATAGTTTATAAAATACACCATGAACTGATGGATGCTTAATTTTTCAGGATAACAATCATATTTACATACAATGAATATTTTCTTCTTTTTTCTAGGAAATTTTGCTGTTATTTACAATCAAATTTACATATATTAATAAAATATAAATAAATATACATCATAGAATGTCTATTTTTGTTGTGGTAAACAGGATACGAAGGTTTAATTCAGATCTAGATTCTTTAGGATAATAGTTTTGTCCCTAATATCCAATCCATAATAGTTTATTATGGACTGTTGGAGTCATGAAAAATTGGAAGCCTGTTGTTACCCTCGTGTGAAAGCGCCCTCGGGTCAACCTTCGTCAGACTTGATAATTTTTGTTGTTCCTTCAGTGTTTTATGCCGTGTTCACAGAGTTGCATTGTTTGTAGATGGTAGACTTTTGAGATCGATCAATGTTCGTTATCTTCACCTTTTTCATTCTAAACATTTGATAATTTTTTTTAAAGACAGGCATCTATAATAAGTAACACAAGCATAAAACAAATGTAAAAATTTCCTGTATGGCATATATTGGCCACAGTAATCAGAATCAATGTAATTACATACGTTGCTTACAACAATATTTGTCGTCCGAAACGGTAAGTAGCGTGCTACCGACGTACTTTAAAATGTCTATATGAAATGCATATTAGTATTTTTGCATTCCACATTTTGCTTAGAAAGTGTGTTGAAAGCGATGGCTACCATGGGTGGGTCAAAGGTTAAAGTATGCATTTTAAGCATACGCAAAAATTAAAATTCACGCTCACATTGAACTGAAGATATTGCAATGGTTCTTCCATTAAGTGTAACTTACCCGAAGTATAATACAGGGACTTTGAAATATAAATCACATTTTCATCTAGGCAAGGAGTTAAATATGTAAATATCAGCATTGGATCATAAAAGAGGCATTATTTTCATAACGCGCTATTCAATTTGATTTTCATAACGCGCTATTCAATTTGATTGCACAAAACGTTGTAGTTATGAGTTTTGTTTATTTGTATGTTGTTTAACGTCCCTCTCGAGAATTTTTTCACTCATATGGAGACGCCACCACTTGCCGGTGGAGAGCTGCAAATTTTGTCCTATACTCGGCACTTACGGCCATTGAGCAGTGAGGGATCTTTTTCGTACCAGCACCTACTGCGACACGGGACCTCGGTTTATATGGTCTCATCCGAAGGACCGGTCTCCACCTCCCATAGTGGGATTCGAACCCGCGACGTAAGGATTACTTCGCGACTCTAGAGCAGACGCTCTAACGACTCTAACGACGTTCATCTTCAAAAAAATAATGATTCAATGTTTAAATATCAACGGTCAACATCTTGATTCCACAACCAACTTGAAGGTGACGATATGGCTTCGCACAACTTTGGGATATGCATTAAATTACCAGTGTGACGAGATGTGGATCTAAGGTTTCCTTCAGTGTGACCAGTGTACCTCTGCCTAAAAGGAATTGATTTCCCAATCCCATGGGCTGAATTGCTAGTTAAATTGTTTACAAGGAAATCCTTTGCTTTCACCCCCAACTGGCAAATTTAAAGTACTCCGCCCCCGCCTTCACTCCACCCCCTTAAATGAATTCCCCAAGTTAGACAAGTGTGTTCCGCCGGAGTGATAATCCCTAAGCCCCCAACCAACCCACCCCAAAAATACTATAGTAAACTATAGTTAATAACTATACTTTACTATAGTTAACTATAGTGATAACTTTGAACCTGAAAACTATAGGTAACTATAGTGATAACTTACTGTAATGATAACTTTGAATTTAAGTTAATTAGATAGCATTCACGTGACCCTTTGACGTCAAAGGCGACAATGGCTGATCAGTTCTTCACGTTAATCTTACTAAAATCTACGCTATGCAACCTGAATTTTCTGCGTTGTGGACGACCAAATTACTGATTTAATCGATATGAAATTGAATATCCAACCTTATACCGGTATGTTAGAATTGTCTTCAAGAGAAAATCTGAAAAATCTGTTAACAATGCAAAAAATAGCAGCGACGATAGCGAGGGAGACGCGGCTAAGACAAAGAAACTCGCTATCACAATACAATTTGATTTGTCATCTTATCACATTATATAACTTTGTTATTCTTCGTTTTTAACATATTATTTTATGCAAGTTTGCCTTCATGTGCTTTGTAAATGATGGCAGTTTTGACAAATAATTTCTCGATTACGAAACATAGCCGTTATTAGAGCTACAGATCAGTTCTAAATGTGTGGAATATGAAACGAACATATCTCTAAAGACTTTTACCTTAGAACTAGTTAAGTTTCTATAGTAATTGAAAATAACGTAAGGAATTAATTTTTTCAGCATTTTTCGTAATTAAGCTGCAATTGTCGTTGAAAACTCCGTTAATATTGTGCATATTCTCATCTTTCTATCACTGAATTGTCGCCTGTGACGTCAGAGCAGCATTCGCCGAAATCCGAATGAAATATGTATATTGTCGTATTTGAATTTCAACTCTCAAATCTCTTAAAATATGCTTTCAACAACGTTTTTTGTATTCAGTATTTTTAATAAACAAGGTTTTAGATAACATTTTTCATAAAATTACGATTTTTTGAAAGATCAGGTGATAAATTCTCTCCCTTTCCCATTTTTAGCTCTACTGGTCAGGGACCAGAAGAGCTTATGCGATAGTAAGGTGTCCGTCTGTCTGTCTGTCTGTCTGTAAACAAATTTTCAAAATGCTACCCCTCCTACAGTTTTGATTTGATTTCGATATAACTTGCCAAACAAATAGACTACACTAAGACACATAAATCTGTCTATCGGTTTTTGATTTCGATGAACGGTGTTGCCATGTTTACTAAAAATAGTTTCTGTGAAATCCTCTCAAGCCACTTCTCCTCCTACAATTTTGGTCAGATTTCAGTTTTACTTGGCACACAAGTAGACTACACTTAGATATATATAATAAGATATATATAATTCTGTTTATTTATTTTTGATTTCGATGAACGATGCTACCATGATTACTAAAAATAGAAATTTCTGTGAAATATTTTCAAAAACGCTACTCGACGTCTATACATGTATATGAGTGAAAACTTCTCGAATGGGACGTAAAACATAATATAGTCAATCAATCAAAACGCTACTCCTCCTACAGTTTTGGACTGATTTCAAAATAACTTGGCACACAAGTAGATTACACTTAAATACACAATACACAATGTTCGGTGTTGCCATTTTTACTGGTTTAGAGAAGAACCCTGTTATATTAATTAATAAATACATGCCAGTAAGATTTAATGTGCTATCTAATTATGTCCCCCTTCGAAGAAGGGAGGGCATACTGCTTTGCTGCTGTCTGTCGCTCGGTCTGTCTGTCTGTCGGTCCACCAACAGTTTCCGTTCATTTTCTTTGCAGAGGTTGCACATACTGAAATGGAATTTTATATACAGATTTTTCATAAGAATATCTAGGTCAAGTTGTGTTTTGGGTATGATCGAGCTATTTTTGACAGAGTTATGCCCTTTGGATTTAGAAAAAGATAGAGGAGATGTTCGGGTAAGAAGAAATCTTGTATAAGCTTGAAAGGCAGTGAAATTTCATCTGCCGGCTATTTTTACCCCTGCTTTTGCGAAAGATTAGGGGACATTAAATCTCAGTCTGTCACAAAAGCTTTAAGCTTAGTCATAACTTTGGATTGAGAAGAGACAGGACTTTCATATTTTACAAGTGCATTACCTGTCACAAGACCTTTCCAAATATATTATGATTTTTGACCCCGTGACATTGACCTTGACGTTTGACCTACTTTAAAAAAATTTACTTTAAATTGGTTACATATATACTTAACTCATAAAATTTGAATGAGAAAAGATTAAGCTTTCATATTATACATGTATATTATCTGAAACAGGACCTTTCTAAATATACTATGACTTTTGACATATGACCTTGAAGTTTGAACTACTTTTCAAAAATTTTATCTTTGTTTATACTTTTGATTGAGAAAAAATAGGGCTTTCATTTTTGAAATATGCATTACCTGTGACAAGACGTTTCCGAACAGGTTTTGAACAGTCAGTACTATGGCTTTCATATTTCACAGGTATGTTCCGTGTGACAAGACCTTTCTTTGGATGCCAACAATTTTGACCTTGGAGTTTGACCTACTTTTTAAAATATTTAACCTTCACCATAACTTTTGAATAGATTGGGCTAGGGCTTTTATATTTTGCATTTGAACATATATTTCTTATGAAAAGGTCTTCTACTGTGTACCATTAATTTTGACCTTGACGTTGGATTTTGACCCAATTTTAGAAAATATTAACCTTGACCATAACTTTCGAGTGTTTGGTACTTGGGCTTTCATATTTATCAGGTATATCCATTGACACAAGTCCTTTCTTTGGGTAACAACAACATTCTTGATATCTTGACCTGGGAGTTTGACTTGCATTTGAAAAAACTTTAACCTTCGCCATTAGCTGCCATATGGGGGCATCACTGTTTCACAATCTCATCTAGTTTTTTTTTTTTTCAGGAAAGCTTATCTCAATTTTTTCGTATATTTTACGTTACTCAATTTATTTAAAGTTATGTAAATAAATAAGGTTTGGTAGGAAAGATAAAGAGTTGGGTTGAGGGACTTTCTATCTGTCTTCTTCTCGTTCTCGATGAGGGTAGATCAATTCATCAGTTTTTCGACAGAAATATAACAAAATAATGCTGTCTATTACTAAAGTTTATGTCCAGAATATTTTTTATACTTATATTTTTGAAATGCGTTAAGTGTCTCCATGGTAAAAAAAAAATGTTGAGGTACACTCTTAACGCACGTTGAAAAAAATTTCCAAAGTACGTTGATTTTGTCCTAATTATAACGCACTTTGAAAAAAAAAAATTCAAAGTGCGCAATTTTTTCATAGTGTGTGCCGCAATGCCCCCGTAATCAAAGATTCGGGGGAAAAGAGTTTTTGCCCTGTCTGTCCGTCAGTTTGTCGGCAAAAATCTGAATTTCATTCAACAAACAGAGGTAAAAAACATAAAATTGAAATAATATTCTTTATATTTAAAAACTTGCAATAAAAAGGTCAACAGGTTCTAGGTTTTAAGTTTGTCAAAACACTAAATTATGTTTTCATTTCTTTCCATGAACATCCCCCAAAGGGAGGTATAGTTATTCATTTCATCAAACTGAAATGCTTTAAAACTAAAGACACGTACAGTTTAACCCAAGTTTGGCTTAAATTAGTTCAGTGGTACTGGAGAAAATATTACCTCATTTTTTAGCTGAATATGAATTTTCTTTAAAAAGTAAGCACTGGATGATATCAGCAACATGTGAATTTTTAGGAATTAATTATTTATTTTACTGTGTTATTTAACAATGCAGTTACGACAAGACCACTACATTTATTTATACAATTCTCTGTATAACAATACTTCCAAGGTAATCCTTTCTCCTAAAATATATTAAGTACAGAAGGTAACCCCCCCCCCCTTTCATTTTTATTTCGAACAACATAAAAAAAGTCCAATATTTTGTTAACACAAATTTCATAATAGTGTTGGTTTATCATAAAATATTATTTTTTTTTATGTAATAGACATAGGTACTAGGGTAAATGGTAAATAAAAATTTATCTACTATACTATATTTTTATTTACCCTACCTGGGCAGTGATTTTGGTAATACATACCGTGAATTATACGACATTATAATTAGACTCTACAATTTGAGATACAATGAGGTGACTGACCAGCTATTTTACATTTCAAAATAAATCTCTTCATTCTTTTTTTAAAAAAGGAAATGCAAACCAGAAGTCTCTGATGAGACTGTAGCTCTACTGGTCTGTACATATACATGTAACAAAGAAAACGTAGGACTTGGATTTGAAACTTTGCAACATGCAGCAATAAATAGAATTATGTATCTTAGTGTAGTCTACTTGTGTGCCAAGTTATATTGAAATCAGATCAAAACTGTAGGAGGAATAGCGTTTTAAAGGAATTTCACAGAAATTTCTATTTTTAGTAACCATAACAACACTGCTCATCCAAATCAAAAACTGATGCTCTGAATTATGTATCTTAGTGTAGTCTACTTGTATGCCAAAACATATTGAAATCAGACCAAAATTGTGGGAGGAGTAGCATTTTAAAGGAATTTCACAGAAATTTCTATTTTTAGTAACCATGGCAACATCGTTCATGGAAGTCAAAAACTGATGCACTAAATTATGTACCTTAGTGTAGTCTACTTATGTGCAAGTTGTACTGAAATCAGACCAAAACTGTAGGAGGAGTAGCGTTTTAAAGGAATTTCACAGAAATTTCTATTTTTAGTAACCATGGTAACACCGCTCATCCAAATCAAAAACAGATGCACTAAATTATGTATCTTAGTGTAGTCTACTTGTGTGCCAAGTTATATTGAAATCAGACCAAAACTGTAGGAGGAGAAGCGTTTTAAAGGAATTTCACAGAAATTTCTATTTTTAGTAACCATGGCAACACCACTCATCCAAATCAAAAACCGATGCACTAAATTATGTATCTTAGTGTAGTCTACTTGTGTGCCAAGTTATATTGAAATCAGACCAAAACTGTAGGAGGAGTAGCATTTTAAAGGAATTTCACAGAAATTTCTATTTTTAGTAACCATGGCAACACCACTCATCCAAATCAAAAACCAATGCACTAAATTATGTATCTTAGCGTAGTCTACTTGTGTGCCAAGTTAGATTGAAATCAGACCAAAACTGTAGGAGGAGTAGCATTTTGAAAAATTGTTTACAGACAGACAGACGGACGGACGCCGGACACCTTACTATCGCATAAGCTCTTCTGGTCTCTGACCAGTAGAGCTAAAAACTAACATAATCAGTCAGAATCAAATCATTGAAATGTGCAAACCCAAACCTATATGGTTTGGGTTTGCACATATTTTACTGTCTGATCAATCTTCAGTTGTTAAAAAAATGGTTAAAATTTCAATCACTCACCGTAGTAAGAACCATAATGACGCCAAAACAGAGGCTCAGTCCGCTCTAAGTTTGTAATTTTCTGCAAGTCTTGTGTGCATTGTTATTAAAAACAATGTAAGCAAAATACCGTATTACCTCCTGTGTAAGAGAGCTATACCAAAGGGAGATAATTTTTCAATGATATGTAATAAAAATGTATTTACTTAACCTTATGCTAAAGTTCAAAACACTCTCTCTGAAAGGCGCGTGGTTTCCATAGGAACATGTACCCTAATCACCCTGGCTCTCTGTTATCACTAGTTCACTGTTATAAAATAATAGAACTTTATGCAGTCTCATGCCAACTTAACTCTGATCTCCATGCTTTTACCAGACAATAATTCATCAATTGTCAAATAGGACACTATAGTATATACCTACTGTAAACAATTGGCCCTTTTGCTTCATAAATAATGTTTATGTCAATATTTATATTGCTAACCAAGCAAGAATTCGACTTTGAGCACGCTTTGCTTATTTAAACCACCTATTCATTTTTTATTTTGTCTCTCTCTCTCTCTGTATATATATATTACATTCTTATATTCTCATTGAATCAAATAACCTGTTAATTACATTATATACAAGGATTTCTTGATTAACACAATTTAGCAAAGGGGAGTAACTCTGATTTGCTTCAAGTATTACAATTTTGTACTCTGTTTGCCTCCTAGATACCCAGGAGCCAAGAAAGGGCACATTTACTTATAATTATATTAATACAGTTACATTATTGTAATTAGAGGATTTGCTCAATATTCAGGGGCAAAGGAGATTTTCAAACCATTAATGCATTTTTTGCTATATTATCAATAGAGCTACGCCCAAACACCAGAACCCCTTCCCAGGGGCAATGAAATTCAAAATTTTAGAAGAGACATACTTCATCATTATACACATGTAACTATGTACTTAGTTTATCGGCTTAATACTCAGGAGCAGAGGAGAATATTTTCAAAGAATTGTTGCATTTTCACTATACAATTAAGCCCCGCCCTAACACCAGAACCCATGACTCAGGGGCTATGAAATGCACAATTTTGGAAGAGGAACTCCTTACTATATATTTAGTTATTAGTTTAATACCCACAAACAGAGAAAAATATTTTAAAAGAAATTAAACTTTCACTATATGATTCATATAGCCCCGTCCTAGCACCAGAACCCCTGACCCTCGGGCCATGAATTTCACAATTTTGGCAGAGAGCTCAATACTTTTTATAATCACGCCAACAGTTTGACTACCTGATGTCCAGGAGTAAAGAAAAAGATTTTTAAAGATTGTATTAATTTTGGTGGTTTTATCCCAATCCCTCAGACCCCGGAGTGGGGGTGGGAGCGACCATGAACTTCATAAACAAGATTTAGCTAAATAACTTTAAACAGATGAATAATGATTTTTATTAAGGGTATGCAAGCGCACTCTCTTAGACAACTTGTAAATTTGAAATAAATCAAGTTATCTCTTTATAGTTGTCAGTAAATAAAGGGGGTGTCACTTTTTTTCTGACAATATTCTTTTGCCTAGTTTTGATATATAACTTTTTATTAAGATGCCTATTGCTAAAAAGGTTGGACACTGTGGCAAATTTCTGCATTAAAAAAGTTAAGGAAGTGACCCCCACCCCATCCCCCAACGAAAAAGGATTTTTTTAAGTAGGTGCGTTCACAAGGTCCGGTAATTATATTTGATTTAAATTATTCACTATATATATAAATATACAAAGAAAGGAATATTCCTTTTGCTATATTTAGTGGATATATAAAATCAAACATAGTATGTTACCGGCCCCTGTGGGTGCATTTTATGGTTTCTGCATGTTAATTTTTTCGTAGAGGTTGCACCCCCCCCCCTTCCACTTATTTTCAAAATCATTGCTACGAGACTTGTTTGTTTTGATCGCACAATATATGACTGGTCATGTACTTGGTATTATATTATTAAACTGATAATGTCCTACCTGGTGATCAATTATCCAGTATCATGTCATTTATGTTGTTAATTTTATTGGCCTATGACGTTACGTCACGTTATACAGATTATGACGTTCTTTTTCGCAATTTTCTAATAAAACAATGCCATACTGCCTTCTCTCTTTAAGAAAAAGTAAAATAGATATTAAAAAAAAAAACACTTCCATAAAGCTTGAAGTCTACACTATCTGTTATCAAAATTTCATTAAATTTTTAGATGAAGTTTTTTCCCTTCGTGGGCTTAGCTCTTTATTTTCCTATACCCATAGATGCTATATGCAAAAATTGGTTCAGCGGTTTCAGAGAAGAAGATGAAAATGTTCAACGAAAGAGGACGGACAAAAACGGATAGCAATAGGCCATCTTTTGACTTTTAAAAGTTTGGCTTTAAATATGATATTAAATTAATTGCATTAACACTAATACTAGCTTTCTTATTAGAAATATTATTCGTTGAGACCTTGACGATTTAGTGTTTGTAATGCTTCCTAATGCAATGCTATCAGAATTGAATAGAACCCTTGACAACCAAGTTCCTCCCCATGCAGTGACAACACTGGGGGGGGGGGGGAGGGGGGGCTAAATCAGGAAAAATATATCCTTGCTGATATCCTGATTATCCCATTCTAAAGACTATTCATAATAAGCCCACCTTCCTTTAAAAAAGTACTCACAACTACTGCTCTTGAACTCACCCATTTTGAATGTGGATATAAAGCTTCACCATTGAAATTGTCTAAAAATGAAGCCACATTCACATTTCTTTTTTCAGTGCCCTAGTAAATTTAATGTGACTACTAGGGCGAGATAAATAAATCATATAATAGAATATATGACTTCTGATAACCTTTTCTTTGAAAGAAATGGAAACACTGTGAAATTATCGGTTTTCCTCAGCTCTCTCCTATTCTTTCTTCCTCTTCATGTTTAGTCTGCTGAAGGAATATAGTGGTAACTGAGACGAAATGTCTAAAAAATTTCCCTTCGTCTTATCTAAGGTGAAAGAAGCGAGACCGACCGTGGGTTTCCGACAATAGATATTTTCAGATCTAATTTATTTCTAAAATTAGTTTCGTAATTATTTCTCTTCAGATGTACATCAAATGTTTTTTGCAAAGAAATCTACACTGTATGGATTTATTGTGTATTATAAAGAATTATTTTTTTAAAGTATTTTTTTAGCGAACGCCCTTACTACTAGGCTACTGTGTCCAATGAATCTGTATTGTACTATGAAAAGTTTTGCATATAAACTTGTGCCCTGCTGTTTTTGAGATTTATCTCTGTAATCCTGCGTTTCCTTAGTGTCAGGCACCGTAGAGAACATTGCCATGATTTGAATGAACTTGAATAAATAGTTTATAATAAATGAATAGTTTATAATGAGACTTTCATACATTTTTTTCAATCTTTAAGTATCTTTAATAAGTAACCAGAAGTCTCTGTCGAGACTGTAGCTCTACAGGTTTGTGCTTACAACAAAGAGAAAAGTAGCACTTGAACTTGAAACTTTCCAACAGAAATAGATTTCTTCTCTTGTTGTGGCAAGATTGCAATCAGGCCAAAACTGTAGGAGGAGTAGCCTTTAAAAAGAATTTTACAGAAATTTCGATTTTAGTTACCATGGAAACATCATTCATTAAAATAAAAAAGCGATAAAGACAATTATGTATCTCAGTGTTGTTTACTTGCATGCCACTTTATATTAAAATCAGACCATACTGTAGGAGGAGTAGCATTTTGAAAGTATTTCACAGAAATTTCTATTTTTGGTAACCATGGGAACACCGTTTATTGAAATCAAAAACCAATATTTAGAATTATGTATCTTAGTGTAGTCTACTTCTGTGCCAAATTATTCTGAAATCAGATAAAAACTATAGAAGGAGTAGCATTTTGAAAGTATTTCACAGAAATTTCAATTTTTAGTAACCATAGCAACACCGTTCTTCAAAATCAGAAATTGATACACAGAATTATGTACCTTAGTGTAATTTACTTGTTTGCCAAGTTATTTTGATTATTATTATGACAAAAACTGTAGGAGTAGCGTTTTGAAAGTATTTAACAGAAATTTCTATATTTAGTAATCATGGCAACACTGTTCATTGAAGTCAAAAACGGATAAACAAAATTATTTATCTTATTGTAGTCTACTTGTGTGTCCGGTTATATCGATATCAGATCAAAACTATAGGAGTAGCATTTTGAAAAACAGAAGACGGACAGAAGGACGACGGACACCTTACTGTCACATAAGCTCTTCTGGTATCTGACTTCTGGTTTCAAAATTTATTCTCGAGTATGCAAGGCTGATTAACAGGTTAAAGCTGAACACGATTCGTAAAAGGAATTTGTCTGCCATATTCGATTATTCACTCGCTATATCAGAGGGCCCCTTTATACAGCAAGCCGCTCACTTAGTCACTGTTCAGTGTAATCAGTCATCACCGGTGTAGACGGACTGCTACATGTACACAGCACTCGGTAGCAACAAAAAATAGTGTACTTCTCTTGAATGCAGGAGAATAAGATACCAAAGAAACTTACATCAGTTGCACAGGTCAGTGCAGTATACAAATACATGTAATTGCAATAAAGTGTAAACAAAAGCAATGTATGATAACCAGCACGAACACGTATTGCCATTCCACGCCGATACCCGTGACAAGAAAGCAGTCAGGTATAACGAATGCGAAGGGTATACCCCAGTGCTCTTATCGTAGATACTGTGGCAGATTAGGTTTATTAACGTTTTCTTAATTATTTCCTTTCGATCCCGATGTAAATTATCTACCTTATATTTGGAAACGCCCACTCTTATCTTTCGGCCAGTAAGTTCTTTGACAGTTCCTTTTGTTCTTTTTTCTATACAAAGCTATGCAACTATTAGATCGGGGAGGGAGACAGCTAGCTTCGCTAGCTACACTCTTCATATACTGGAATCGTCCATTGTTCGTCTATTTGATCCCTTGAAATTCTGTTAAGTTAGATTATATTTGGGTTAAGTTAGACAAAAATTGGGTTGGGGGAATTAGGTTTTAACATAGTATATTATAACTATAATACTGGTAATAAATTTGTAAAGTGTTGTTAATATTATTTTCTTTTTTAGTTCATTACAATTTACAAATATTTCCAAGGTATATTCTAATGTAGAGGTCTAATTCGTCTCAAATCAAAAATAAACATAACGCGAAGTACTGGCTAAATGAACACCAGACCTGCTACATTATTTTGGTGCTGTGTCAGGAAAGGAGAAAATGTATGGACCGGGAATCGAACCCGGGACTCCTGCATTACTAGTCAGGTGCTCTAACCATTGAGCTATCCAGGCCGATATCCACGCTCCATATAGCCCGAACTCCTACAATAGTATCATCGGAAATGGCGTGTGCCTATTTACGAGTCGTGTTCAGCTTTAAGCGGGGTGGGGTGGGGGGGGCATATACAATATACATGGATAGCTCAATGGTTAGAGCACCTGACTAGTAATGCAGGAGTCCCGGGAATATTTCAAACCCGATGCAGAACGGCGAACCAATTCATAATGATTCCAACGTACTTGATTAAATGACCCCCCCCCCCCCAACACACACAATAAAAACAAACAAAAAACAGTCGTACAACTTTAGTTCATCTATACCTTTTATTTTTCAGAAGACACTGACTAGTAACAGGCGAAATACACAGACGACAAGACTTTAGTGATTTGAACACTGTGTGAAACGGCCAACTACTTGATAAAGGTTCCAATGCACTTGATTTGTATGACATTTTTTTTATCTCAAACTAACAAACAATTCCACAACTTCAGTTCCTCTAAATTCTTTAGTTTGCTTGGTTTCAGAAAAGAAATTAACAAATGAAATTGATCCTTATAACAACTTCATTATCTGCTAATAATCTAACTCTCATTTGCTTCACTTCTTACAATTTTGAACTCTGTATGACTCCTAGATACCCAGGAGCAGAAAAGAGGCACATTTATTTATATTAATACATTTACAATATTGCATTTAGTTTGATTGCTAAATACTCAGTTACGGGTAGAAAGATTTTCAAAGCATTTTCGCTACATAATCAACAGAATTCCACCGTGACATCAAAATCCCAGAAGCAGAGGGAAAAATTTTAAAAGAGTAAATGCATTAGCAATATATAATCAACAGATCCCCGCCTTAACATCAGAACCCCTGGCCCAGGGGCGATAAAATTTACAATTTTGGAAGAGGTACTCTTGCTCTTCATAACCATGCATTTAGTTTGTTTCCTTAATACCCAGGAGTAGAGAATATTTTTTAATATATGATTTATTTTCACTATATAATCAAAAGAGCCCCACCCTAACACCAGAACCCTTACCTAGGGCCTAAAAATTAACTATTTTGGAAGAGGCACCTTTGCTCAACATAACTATGTACCTAGTTAGTTTGTTTAATGCCTAGGAGGAGAGAAGATATTCGAAGAATTAATGAATTTCACTATATAATCCATAGGGACAGCCTTAACACCAGAACCTCTGACCCAAGGGCCATGAAATTCACAATTTTGGACGAGGCACCATTTCTCATCATAACTATGTACTTTGTTAGTTTAATACTAGAAGCAGAGAAGACTTTCATAGAAATAATGCAGAATAAATGGTCTATATATCCCGCCCTAGCACCAGAAACCCTGGGAAGAAGACTCTACCCTTCGTAGAAGACTAAGTACTTATTACAATCATAATAACGGTTTGACTGCTTTTTGTCAAGGAGTAAAGAAGATTTTTAAAGATTACAGTTCACATTGCCACAAGTCTATTTCTGATTGTCGTGCAGGAGAGGCCAAGAATTAGTTTTCATAAAGATTATATGTCACTCAATTTGCTTTAATTTTCGTTGTAATTTTTCTTATAGATGTTTTACTGTCAAATATATCCTATTGTGAAAGAAATTAAAAGCGTTGATTAAAATACGGAGAGAAACAACTTGAAAAACAGGAAATTGAAGTAATAAAAGATTTTGAAGTTTTTAATAGGAAGTCACGGAATTTGAAAGGTGCAAGGATTATATGAATTGAATTTAATGGTTTTCATTCTGAGTTAATACCATGGTTTGAAGATGTTTTCAGACAGTGATTATATACAGCTTAATCCGATTCATAACATTTAATTAGCAGTGCCATAATAAATTTTATACCACCGAGATATGGCTGAAAAATTGCCGATTCGGCGTAAAGCAATATACAATTAATTTATTATACCAAAATTTCATATCTTACATGCTCATATTGAAAAAAATGCAGATAACAGTGATCGTCATAAATTCTAACAATAATTCAAATCGAGAACGGGACAAAACACGGTCCTTGCACCACCAGCTAAGATGTGATCGGGTGCCAAGGAGCAAGAATCCCCTGTCATAAGATCATCCAGTCACATCTAGGGCTGTGTATTGAGCAAAAAATTTCGATACGATACAATAAGATATTTTATAATGCGATATATTGGGTTCTTTAATAAGTCTATCAAAAAAGTCTTATAAACCATTCAAAACATGAATTTTATTAAAATTAATTGTTTTACAACTCATATCAAAGTTCTTGCCTCACTGTCATTACTCATTACACTTCAAATTCAAACTTCTAACGACTGTAAAATCAACATGTTAAATAAAGTTGTCTATGTATTTTGTAATAATTATCTAAGATGTGCTACCTCCTTAAAAATTATATCATTACTGATCAATTTTAATTCAAAATAGTTAAATATAATCCTCGGTAATTGATATTTCTAACTTTTTCACAGAATTAATATGAAAAACTAGCTGCCTGCCCGATACGTATTGGAAGTTATTTTTTCGATATGATACATTCTTGAATATCGATACATATCGATATATGAATATATTGATACAGCCCTAGTCACATCCGCAATGGGCTTTCTGTATTGATCAACACAAGTAATCCCTTGTCAAAATTAGTATGAAAACAATTGACTTTACAATTCCTATGCAAAAAGTCAGTCAAAAGTTGATCCAACGTCAATGTTTTATTTGCAGTCATTTAAGCGGCCATAAAATATGCGAAATGCCAACATAAAACGAGACTGTTGAAAACTCCTGTAAATCAGCTTATTTGTCCCTGAATCCGTTTTGATCGTACATGGAACTTGTCCTTGCGACTTGAATCTGTTGGGAGACATATAAACACCATAAAGAGGTGATACTAGAATGTTGTTACATAAATATCGAGAGTTAACGAAGGAAAAGTAAAGTCATTCAGTTTTCCATATACTATAGTTGTAAAATTGCCATTAAGGTCTGTGTTTGTATATCCAATTTGAAAATAAAGTATTGATAAATAAAACATTTACTGCTCGAAGACCAGCGTAACTTAAGCACTGGAAAATGTTTCAATTTTTTTCTTGGTCATGCCTCGACATTACTTGACCCTCTTCTTTGATACAGAAGAATCTCAAGGACAAGAGAATGAGGGCGCATACGAGTGGGATTCGGCTCACAAAAAGTAAAAGTTTCATTGATCCGTCATATGATATTTTAACATTCTTATGATATATCGGGTTCTAGTGATATTTGCAAAGGCAACTATCTTCCCGATATATACATGTATATCGTTCTGAGTTGCTACATGTAAAAATATGCTATCAGCGTTGAATGGCAATACGTGTTCGTGTTGGCATTATTCTCCACAAAACATGCAAACTTTCATTTAAAAAAGGAAAAGAAGACCCAGAAACAATAAAGAATAAACTTTTTGCCCCCCCCCCCCATCACATTGTGAAAAAGCATTACTTTGCTATCGTTTTAAGACCTCATCCCAGTAAGTTGCGTCGAAGGCAAAGTGGTATATGTTACATGTCTAATACAGTGAGAAATCTATTGTTTTTGGTTCAATCCCCGCAGGAAGAGTTTCATTTTCATTTTAAACAAACAATCCTGTTGTCTGCCGTATTGTTTTTCTTTATTGGCTTATTAAAATGATATATGGAGATAACGAACAGTAATCAAGCTCAAAAGTCCTCTGAACACAGACTTCTATAAACGTCAGAGGTAATATCAGGTGACATGGAGGATTAGGCATCCTCTGTCGACCAGTCACACACGCCGTCTGCTCCTTGTCCTGATCTAGAAAACGGGGAAAAATCCATAGAATATTTAGTGTGTAAATAATAGCCTAACAAATAATATGATAAACATCAGGCAGTATTTGACTTAATGGTAGATTTATTTGCTGATAAGGTCATTGTATCGACTGAAGAACTTGCGAAATGTTGATATCCTTGTTTCATCAATTTTTTTGTCAAAAGCTTGCCTCGTTTTAGAAATTGTTCGTACGTAGAGCAACAAATCAACTGGGAGACAAACTCCATATGCAGGTGATATAGGTATATTGCTACAGAAAGAGGGGGAGTTGACAATATAAAAATTTGAGTCCTCACATTTATCATAAAGTTTTGTTGCTAGATTACCATTAATGCCTTTTTATAGTAAAATTTCCAAATATGAAATAGAAATGTATGACTGTGGTATCTTTTATTTCAATTTCGCCGGGATACATGTATATCGAGTCGACGTATGAATGAAAGTAACTATTGTTAATTGATAATGCGTCGTATATCTAAATGTCGAAGGCCAAAGCAAGTTTTTTTTCTTCTCATGTATAAGATTTTGATAAATTCTTCAAATGAATATATTTTCTAGGACTCGCCTATAAGAATGTAAAGCATGGACTTAAATTTATTGTGGGGAATGGTCGTATAAAGTGTTGAAAAGTTTTGATGTGAGTGATTTTGGTAAAATTCTGTGATTTCAAATTTTCTTGGAGTTTTTAAGTATCCCCTTGTGATTTACTCCACCTTAAGTTTCTCCTTCACTATTGTTAATATTTTAGTGAGGTGTAAAGAAAGAGGCTTGGTAGAACATTTACTGGAACCCGCTATATATAACTTTGTAAGGAAGTGTAGGTATATAGTATAGAAGCTTCTTTTTCATTTTTGTGCACAATCGGTTTTATATTTGATAATTCAAAATAAATAATGAAACACTTTTATTTGATTTATTAAGATAATAAGAAATGTAAAGGTTTGGATTTTCTGTATGGCACTTAAACGAATAACTAGATTTGACAATTCATAGAAAAAAATCAAAACAAAGTAAATCTCGAGTACTAGGACGACTAGGCTCTTGATGATTTAACACGGATAATGGCCTCACTGTTCTTTGCAATGAAAACACATATCTGCATGATTCAAGTAAACGAAGTTGTCCTGTTAATGGTTGTTTGACTTGCTTACGATTCTTTTGTTTCTGGATAGCGAATCCATATCTTCGAAGAATATGCGCAGTCATACAGGATGTTCTGCCTGAAAGATATTTTATTTGCGTTTTACAGATATTCTTATCTTCTGTGCCATCTTTCTTTAGAAAATATCGAAGTAGTGCCCAACCTCCGACTTCTCCCGGGCCATTTTCGTGCAAATTGTTTTTATAACTTGATAAGTCAGCATTTCTTCTGATTAACCAATCAGAATGCGCCTACCAACAGCGGATCTTAGTCAAAAAATCAAACCTGAATCGAATCGAAATCCGGAAAAAGCGCACCGAATAGAACCGAAAGATTTTGAATCGCGGTTGATTGTTGGGATTATTAAAAATATTTAAAAGTGACATATGATTTGGAAAAATTTTCTCCTTAGAAAGGGAAGTTTGATTACCACTTGTAGAATTAATTCCAGCTATCTAAAATACAATTAAAATATTAAGCCTTACAAACAAGGATAATGTCCTTACCTGCTTTGACAGCTTAAAAATACTACTTTATTGTTTTGTACCAAGATCGAAATTACAATTATAAATGACCGTCACGTGCTCTACCGAATTATGTGATGGCAAATATGTTAATATATAGCCGAGAGAACCCTCTATATAAATTGGCTGTACTTAACTACATATTTTAAAAAATAAAATCAAAACCGACTTCGCAATGCAATATGTTTTAAACGCATTGTAAAGCCTCAGGAAGCCTTAACATGGCTGCGTAAGCAGGATTATCAGTACTTGCTTTTAATTTGAGAATATACTGTAAGGTGAGTTTGATTCTTCCTATGTCCAGCGGTGGCCCATTTGCTTCGACATATAGACTATTTACAGGAGAAGTTCGAAAAGTTCCTAAGCACAATCGAAGGCCTTGATTATGGACTGCGTCAAGAGCCTTCATGTATGAAGTCTTGCCGAGCCATATACAATGCAACCATAGTCTGACTTAGATCTGTCTAAAGAGCGATATTGTTTTAAAAAAAGCATTTTTATCTGCCCCCCGTTTTGTATTTGCAATAACTTTTAATGCATCTAATGCCTTTGTACATTTTTCTTTAAGCATTTTATTATGCGAGATAAAAGAGAGTCAAAGAGTGGCAAAGATAATTCTTTATGTCTTTTACTACTTTTACTGGGATTCCATATCGTAGCAAATGTGGTTCATCATGGGCTCTTTAGAGGAAGAATTTGAACGTTTTTCCCTAAGTATTCCTCTATAAATCTGTGAAAGCTTCAAGTGGCCCCACCCTATCTCCGGGGGGTCATGATTTGTACATACTTAAATTAACACTACTCCAGAAAGCTTTCATATAATTTTCTTCTTTTCTGCCCAATGCTTATTGAGAAGATTTTCGAATAACCCCGCTTAATTTTCGCCATGTCTTAATTATATCCCTTGGAAGATTGATTGATAATTGTTGTTTTACGCCGAGTCGGCAATATTTCAGCGGTTCCCTTGGAAGAAGGCGTGGCCCTTCATTTAAACATACTTGAGTTCCTTGGCAAGTTTGGTTTTAATAGGCCCAGTGATTCTGGAGGAGAGGATGAAAATGTGAAAAGTTTACAACGACGACAAACAACGAACAAATTTCGATCTGAAAAGCTCACTTGAGCCTTTGGCTCAGGTGAGCTAAAAAGTATTATTGAAAATTAAACATTCAGTTTTAGTTGTCTCCAATTTGGAAAGACAATTCCCCTGCTATGCAAGTTGTAGGACAAGACGCTTGGATCCAAGAGGATTTGAGTGGGGAAAAACCCCTTCTTGTTTCTTTATTTCTGTCTTATACAAATATATCGGATAGCAAAACAACCTTTACAGATTAATTTTTTTACTATGTCTTGCATCCATAACATACAGTTTTTTTTATAAAAAGTAAACCTTAACATATTCATTCTGAAATAAACATGGTTTATGTGTACTATACACATCATATCGTTACCGTTTCTTCATAGATTCATTAGCATAATGATACACTGAGAAGTATTCGCTTGTAGATTATCGATTACTCATTATGCAATCTTTAAACAAAAAGATTTTCATTGACACTATTTAACACAATGATGTGATTTATCCCTAGTTAACACTTGTACAAAACTAGGATGGACATTTAAGGTCTGTCTCTTCGTTTTTATAATCTCAACTTCGTTAGCTAACATCAAGCAATTGCTTTTTGTATTTTGATGGAAGTAATTATTTCACTCCAAAAATGAACATTAATGTCAAACAATGCACGACAGTCTCAATCTTGGCTGATTTAAACAGCAATTTAATTCATTTAGTATGATCTTAGTTCGTTTGAAAATAAATTTACGATATAAACCACTCAATAAAACGAAAGGCAGTTGAATAACTATCCCAGAAAAATATAGCGCTTGACTGCTCTACAACGCAATCAATTTTCTGGTCGTGGTGCAACACCGTTCCCTCAACTCTGTCTCGAGGAAGGACATACGTTATTTATTTTCGTTTAATATTATTCTATCATCATATAATAATAAACAAAGATGTTTTTTTTTGTTCTTTAGGAGAACGAACCCCATATAAACGCAAACGTGCATGAAGTATCATTTCATCAAATATCTTCTCACTATGTCTTCTCCCTAATGATGAAGTTGGTATACAGTGTATGAACTGTTACAAAAACGCTCTCAGCAGAATATGTTCGTTTAGTGTCACTACTATTCTCTCTCCATTCAATAAGGAATTAGTCCGGTTTTTTGCGTTCACGGGACTGTTAATGCATTGTAAACTAATGCGGATCAAAAAATTTTGCTACAGTAAGGTGTCGCCCGCTGGGCGCAGTAGTTAGAGCGTCTGCTCTAGAGTCGCGGAGTAAGGAGTTGATCCTTACGTCGCGGATTCGAATCCCACTGTTGGACGTGGAGACCGGTCCTTCGGATGAGACCGTATAAACCGAGGGGGACGTTAGAGGGACGTTAAACAACAATCAATCTACAGTAAGGCTATAATGACGTCATTTTCAAATCACGTCATCTTAAAGTCATAACATAAAATTAACAAGATCATTCTATTTGTTTTATTACTTTGTATAAAGACTTTCCTGTAAATTACACAATTTAAATCAATCGCGTTTCATAGATATTAGAAATTTAAAACAATAACCGATTTATTTACCGACTCTGCATTTAAATATGCGACACAATTTAAAGTCAATTTAACTATAGAAACATTGGGTTATTCAAGTTCAAAATTGGTGAAAATTTTTATTTTTAATATTGGGTTCAAATCCAGGTTGTTTTCAGTTTTCTCAATAACTGTCCAGAAGGGACCTGTTATGACCTTGTCTCTAATACCTAAAGCTCTGAGACTGCTTGTATATGCTTTCTCATTGACGTCAAAAGAAATGCTTTCCAGTAGATCATTTTGATCCTAAAAACTGTCGAGAAATACTTACATATCTTTAAGATGATGGTATGTAGCAACAGCTGCATAGAAAAGGTGATTGAACCTATGACCTCGAAATGTTATTAGTTTATTTTTAAACCCTTTATCTTGTAGGTGAGTAGAAAAGTGGTATGCTACTTCTGACTTTTCAGTCACACACTGCTAGTCCCTAATAAATAAAATACTATAGTTAACTATAGTTTTATAGTATCAAATTTTTTTTTACTTTAGTAAATCAAAGCATTTTAACTATGGATTTCAGATTGTTATATTTTTTGTTCTTCAATTCATACATGCATATTTGTTTTAATATTAAATGGAACTTTTATTTGTATGTCCACATATCATTTCCAATTTTTACTTCACTGCCATCGAATTTAAGAAATTATAAGCTTTGAAATCTCAAAAAAATTCCAATGTAAAGTTTTAAAGTAAATCAAAGTTTTTACTATAGTTAGCTAACGTAAATTTTTGTTAGGGCTAGCAGTCCTAGTCTGTCGTGAGACACTACTTTCTTTTCAGTCAGAACTGCAAAGGTTTCTACCTGAGCACTCATTGTTTAAAAAAAAAACAACAGTTAAACACTACTTGACTGACAAAATTAATAAATACATGTACTTCGCAAGAAAATGATGAAACCTTCCCCAAGTCCTTTTTGTTGGTATCAGGAATCCCATCCCAGTTTTCAATGACATCTGGAAGGAGACTTTCACGAAGCTCTTCAAGCTGAAGATTGAAAGCTGGGTTGGTTGCACCTTGATCTGACATGGTGGATAGTATTCTGGCTATAAGTTTCGAAAAAAAACTATGTCATAATTTCTCAAACATTTTGAGAGGTCAGACATGTTAGCTTCAAAAGGCTTTCATCAAATTGCCTGTATCGGTACTACCAGCTTCAGTCATTCCAATTGAGTATGTCCTATGTTCTAGTGAAGTCAACTGGAAGGACTAAAAATGCTGATGAAACTTGGATGTTTCATCTTGATACAGACAGACTTTTGAGCCTGAATACTGTTCGTTATCTCGATATATTTCATTCATACAATCGCCTTTCATATCGCCAACATCATCAGAATTAATCATGGCATCTACTACCTGACATTGAGCAATCCTCTTACTTCGTTTGATAGTCTTGACAATGTCTGACCTGCAATATATTTCAAAATTGTATGACCTGTTTAACCCTTTTACAACTAACGCCACACTATGTTGTTCGTGCTATGATAGTTTCCTTATTTCTTTTGTTAACTTACCATCATAAAAGCAAGTAATCTCATATTCCATGACAACACTGTTAATTTCATCTAGTTCAGTTATCTTTTCCTCTTTTGCCTTTATCTCTTCTTTGAGATTCGACCATTATTTTTAATGCATTTTCAGCAATAAAATTGTCACTGTCATTATTTTCCATTTGCTTTTTGTTCATCCTACAAATCTTAACCAACGAATTCCTCTTCTTTTTCCAGGTTCTAAACTTGCTCATCCTTTCTTTCACTCTCCTTTATTTGTGATCAAGTTATTCTTGTCATTTAGTTCAACTCTCTGATTTTCAATTTTCTCATCTTTATGTTTCAATTTCTTGTTCGAGTTCCGACATCAAGCTTTTTCACCTTTTCTATTAAATGCTCAAAATTTTCTAGAAGTTTTATCCAACTTCTCTGACAAATCATTGTACTTTTTCCCCCACTGTTTACACCTCCTTTACAATATAATTTCAGATCTTTAGTTTTTGAAAATGTGCTTTTGTATTTCACTGAACGAGAATCTAAGACCCCCAATAACGGATCAATCTTTTTCTCATATTGATTTGCAAATTCAAAATATTTTAATGTTCTTGTTCATCAACTAAACCCCGCTTTAGATGCCTGTTTGCATACACTACATCTGTTGTTTTATTGACCAGGTAATTCAGTTTTTGAGATTTGTTATCATAATCAACTACTGGAAGCTCATCTTTTGACACTGGGAATTCCTAATAAGCTAGTCGAATAATGCCTCTGCATTTTAGCTCACCCGAGCTAAAAGCTCAAGTGAGCTTTTCTGTTCACATTTTGTCTGTCTGTTCGTCTGTAAACTTTTAACATTTTCGACTTCTTTTCAAGAACCACTCGGTCAATTTCAACCAAACGTGCCATAAAGTATCCTTTGGTAAAGGGGATTCAAGTTTGTTCAAATGAAGGGCCACGCCTTCTGCCAAGGGGAGATAATTACAAATTAGTGAAAATTAATGGCATCTTTTAAAAATCTTCTCAAGAACCACTGGGCCAGGAAAGATGAAACTTATATGGAATCATCCTCAGGTACCGTAGATTCAAGTTTGTTCAACTCAAGACCCCCGGGGGTAGGGCGGGGCCACAATGGACGATCAAACATTTACATAGGAAAAATCTTTAAAAATTCTTCTTCTCAAGAACAGCAAAGCCATGATTGTTCATATTAATATGAAATCAACCGCAGTGTTCAAATCATGACCCCTGGGGATAGGGTGGGGCTACAATGGATGATCAAAGATTTACATAGGGAAAATCTTTAAAAATCTTCTTCTAAAGAACAGCAAAAACATGATTGGTCATTTTTATACGGAAGCATCCTCAGGTAGTGTAAATTCAAGTTTGTTCAAATTATGGCCCCTAGGGGTAGGATTGGGCGACAATAGAAGAAAACTTATAGAAAAAAAATGTTTCTAAAAACTTCTGAAGCCCTTGATTTGTCAAAGAAATATGGTATGGCATGGTATATCCCTCCCCTTAGGGATAGGTTGATACCACTCATAAAATACTGAACTCCTAGCCAAAGTGTTCAGGTGAGCGATGTGGCCCATTGGGCTCTTGTTGTTTCTCTTGAGATCTTTCACTGTTTTTCAACTAAAAATTTTGTTACGGAATACACGCATGGAGCAGTTTTACCACTTAGAGGTAGGATACTTTGATTGGAGGAGTTAATAATTTTCAGCAAATGTCTTCTCATCATCAAGACAATTCCTTATACCTGCATTTCTCGGAAATTTTCTTTCCATATTTACAATTCCATAACAAAGATATCAAATTCAAACATTTAATTCAGAAAGAATTTTTTTACTTTACACTTAATTGATAAACCATTTCACTGTCCAGCAGTCAGTATAGTACGGTTGCTTGACATTTGCCAGCAATTGTCACAACCAATATATGGGGTAACAGTATATTAACTTTTCACAGTTGCACTGACCAGCAGTGACTACTCATCACGATGCTGACCAGCAATCTATCTTCTGAAATATAATAATATACAGTAAAATATGTCTATAAAGAGCTAAAGCCAGGAATCATTGTATTTGCCCCTGTGTTTTTCACAAAATAAAGTTTCGGTTCAAGAGGAAAACATACTTCTTTTTCATGCGTAACTTATTTCGTTATATAATGTTAACATTAACCACATCCTACGGTTGGGACATTCGACAGTTTCATAAATGCCGATTTTTCGACTTTCCCCAAGTTAGATGTGGCCACAGTCAAGAACAACTTTTATACTTACCATATATATAACATAGTCGTCGGAACCGGGGGGTTGGGGGGGGCACTTATTTTTTTCAAAGATAGGCATAATATATGCATTGGGAATTGGGGCTTACCTTTTTCCGTTGGTTTACCCCCCCCCCCCCTTTCAATTAGCCACCCCACTTTCAATTTGCTTCCAACGCCTATGTATAAACATTGCAGATACAGATCTTTATGTTTATTACCATTGTTGTTCGTGGCTGTGGCCAATATGAAATTTGATTTATATATTTTTTTCATATATACTTTTATTTGTCTGCATTTTACACATGACAACGAATTCAATCATTCGAGGAAATTCGAATTATTTCCAACCTATATACCAATGCACGAAATTCTTTAATGATTAGTCTCTTATATAATAATCAAAATTATTTGATGAATATCAAATAGTACAAAATTAATTTAGGTTGGCTAAGTTATTCTATTACGAAATTTTTATGGTAAAAGTTACATGTAACCACAATTAGTATCTCAATCATTGAACGAGTGATCTATCCTTCTCATAACCGGAACCATCCAGCATCGTGTTAAGACAAATAAAAAGACAAAGATATTTAGGAAAAAAGAGGTCAATCCGTCTCCATCAAACAGTTGTTTTGGATCATCAGGCCGCCTGTAAGAAATAAAACGACGCCACCTGCAAATAAACGCCATCGGGAAGAAATGGGCTCAGCTGCTAGAGGGAAAGGGAGGAGGAAGCGTCCCCGCCCGGTGGCACGGACACAGTGTCCCGAGGAGGACCATTTTCCCAATCCTACCAACCAACCCACAGCAGAGCTGACTCCTTTGCCATTGCGAGACGAACTCAGCGCCAAGTACCTCGCAAGAATCCGGTGAGTCTCAGAACAATTTACATGATATTAACGTCCAAGTCCAAAACACACCAAACAACCCAATATGTCAGCTCAGTTTTGTTGATACTTTAGGAGCCCATATCCCGATTAAACTTAAAAATAAGATTTGGGAAGGTCAGTTTATCGATTTGTCATTGCTCCTTAAATCTGCCGCAGAATTAAAGTATTTTGATTCGCAGGGCAACCTGCAGATCAGGAATGGCACACTATATGTTGCTAATCCTAAGAAAAACACTTTCTTACCCAGAGAAAAATGGACTTCAGCATTTTTGATTTTTACTAGTATTATGTTAGAAAAATTTAGTTGTAAAGCACAGGATTTGTTAAAATATATCCGAGGCATTAGGCTTGCAGCAAGCAGGTCCAGTACTTGGTATAAGTATGACGAGCAGTTTTGTCTACGCAAAGCCCTTTCACCTGATACTCCATGGGGGGAGTCAACTCTGAATACTGGCTCATGTATGTATCAGCTGGAAATACACACACAAGCTACAGTCAGCAAGCCTCTAACATACAAAAGACTCCTTCAAACAAATCACCATTAGGCAAACAAACTTTGGGTTGTTGTTATGTTTACAATGCTGGTAAACCCTGTCCTTTTTTCCCCAGATGCAGGTATAACCAAATATGTAGCCAGTGCGAAGGAAAACACCCTCAAGTTAAGTGCTCAAAACAATCGCGCAATTTACACACTAGGACAGACACCTATAAAAACTAGTTCCTTGGCAAAGTACTTGGAATGTTATAAACATGCCAAATGTTTACTTAAGGTTTTACTTTTGGTTTTAGGCTACAATATCAGGGTCAACGGAGGGAAAGAGAATGCAGAAATCTCAGTAGACTGAGTAGTTTATATGAAAACATGTCCATAGCTGAACAAAAAATCAATAAAGAGGTATCACTTCAACGAGTAGCAGGACCGTTTCCAAACCCTCCCTTTGTTTGGTTTGTTTGCAAGTTTCCCCATTAGGTTTATTCCCCCAAAAGGATGGTGATATGCGATTGCTTCATCATTTATCATATCCAGAAAGAAGTTCTATTAATGATTTTATAGATCCTAATGCCTGTTCTGTTAACTATGCAAGCATTGATGAGGCAGCAAGTATTATAGCTTCTTTAGGAACTGGCACTTTATTGGCCAAATCCGACATAAAATCCGCTTTTCGACTTGTCCCCATATCACCTGCAGATTTTGACCTCTTGGGTTTTAAATTTCAAGGTCAATATTATTTTGACACAATGTTACCCTTTGGGTCTTCTATAAGTTGTTCGTTGTGGGAAAAATTTGCATCATTCCTACATTGGCTTACAAAACAATATTCAGGAAATGCACACATTATTCACTATCTAGACGATTTTCTTTTTTTGTGGCCCCCCGTTTTCTCCAGTTTGTCCTAATACATTGCAGCACTTTAGAACCATTTGTTTAGAATAAGATTTAGGCGTACCTATAGCTGAGGACAAGACTGTAGAACCAACCAATGACTTGGTTTTCCTAGGCATTAGATTGAACACTTTCAACATGACCATCGCTTACCTAGAGGTAAGATAATTAAATTACAAGAAAACATTCATACAGTGTTGCAGGCCAAAAAGGTAACACTTATACAAATGCAGTCAATTTTAGGGCTGTTAAATTTTGCTTGCAGAGTGGTAGCACCAGGTCGAGCCTTCTGCAGACGCCTCATCAATTCTACCATTGGTATTAAAAAACAACACCACAAAATCAGAATAACAACAAATATCAAGCTTGACCTACTTGTATGGACAACTTTTTTGAAAGACCACAATGGGGTATCAGTTATTAACACCCCTTTGGTTGACAGCCATACGGTTCAATTGTTCACGGACAGTGCTGGGGGAGAGCATGGTGGATTTGGGATATATTTTGGTGGCAAATGGGCTTGGGGTCAATGGCCACATATCTGGGGCTCAGTGGGCATTCTTAGAGATATGACATTCCTAGAGCTGTTCCCTGTCTTAGTGGCTCTTACACTTTATAACAAATACCTACAAAACACCAAACTTCTTTTTCACATTGACAACATGTCAGTGGTACAAATTATTAACAACTCCCCCACCAAATCTGATAGTGTCATGAATATTGTTCGGAAACTTGTACTCATTACATTGCAATACAACATACAAATTAAAGCTTCATATATCCCTACTAAAGCAAACTCAATTGCTGATGCAATATCTCGTTCACAGTGGGCACCTTGCACCAGAATTCTTACCCACACCAGTTCCAAACCGTGAATGGTACATTTAGAAGAAGAGGCATCAAGGCTTTTAAATGACTCTCTATCTGCTAACACACAAAAAGCATACCACACAGCACTTGAGCAATTTAAAAGTCTTGGTACGCAATATGGGTTAGTTCAATCCTGGCCAGTCTCAGTAGACCAGCTTTTACATTATATAGCCTTTTTGTCCCTCCGTAAGTTTTCATACAGAACAGCTTGTCTATACTTGAGTGCCATTTCTCATCAGCACAAAATCAGTGGTCACCATGACACAACTAAGGTGTATGTAGTATCAAAAACACTTGAAGGCCTACGTAGATCAACCGATGTAAACAAAGACTTAAGAATTCCCATTAATTTATATTTAAAAGTGAGGCTCACAGCTAGGTAATTGCTGGTGCCACATCCACCACCCAACCAAGCTGGTGCATGTTCTTTCTTGGGCAACTGTAGGGCAGTCTAAAGGTTCGTCCCTATCATGCATTTATACCAGGTAGCTCTCAAGAGAAGGGCAGGCATCACTACCCTCCTCAGAACGCGGTGACTCGTTCAGGCCTTGGGCACCTACAGTTCCTGGCCATAATACTGTACGCAAAATGGACGCCGTTAAAATTAAAATTAACACACAATGTTTTTCCTCTTCATTTTATCGATTGTAATATTATAAAAAATAATGACAACTACACACATCCATACATGAGCGTCATATCTGACGTCACACACATAGGAAGTTCCGTAGATTTATTTTTAGTACCATAACATACGTAAATCAAAATGGCTCCGAGGGGGGAAAGACCTTTCACTCGAGCAAAAGCAGACGATAATTAAATTGAATGAGAGTGGTTTAAGTGGCCGGAAAATTTCGGAAATTATCGGAATAAGTCCAAATTCCATACAGGAGGTTGTTAGACGAAATGTTGAAAGGGTTCCGTGGAAAACAGAGAAAGACCGGTAAGAAAAGAATTGGTGGGCGAAAGAGGTGATCGGGTCTTGTCAAGGTGGTGGTGAAAAATCGTCGACAGACTCTGTCAGATTTAACTGATAAATTTAACGAATCGGTACCACGGAAACTGTCTAATAGAACTGTAAGAAGGAGATTAAAACAACAGAAATATCAAAGATGCTCCGTTTCAAAGAAAATAACAATCTCGAAACCAAATCGTAAAAACCGTGTTTTGTGGTGTCGATCCAAATTAGGGTGGACAGTGAAGGAAAACTGGAGTCAGGTCATTTTTAGTGATGAGATGAAAGTTGTTTTAAAAAAGGTCAGAAAAATTTACGTCTGGAGAAAACCTGGAGAAAGATTACAACCCGATTGTCTTGGACAGTATAGTAGTCATTCGCCCCGCTCCGGCATATCGGCTATGTTCTGGGGGTGTTTCTCTTTTAATGGTGTTGGAACTTTAACTGAAATAGAAGGAAAATAAACTCTGAGAAATATATTTCGGTCCTAGATTATCATTTGTGGTCTCTTGTTGCAAAGGAGTTTCCTGCAAGTCCCTGGATTCTACAGGAGGATAATTATCCGGTGCACCAGTCCAGACAGACGGTTGAATGGAAAACGACAAACAACATCCCTACACTTACCTGGTCTAGTCAATCACCAGACATTAACATAATTGAAAATGTGTGGAGGACAATAAAGATCAGACTAGAACATCGCCTGCACGAAATTAAAAACGCGAAGACCTAGTGCGTATTGTGAAGCACATATGGGCCTCTATCGATGTGGAGACGATTAGAAAACTGTACACATCAATACCAACACGATTACAAGCTGTAATAAAAGCAAAAGGTTACATAACTAAGTATTAGTAAGGTAGGATAAATTTTATTATATATCAATTTGAAAAAACAACATTCATAACTGCAGGTGTACGCGTATATTTTTATAACGGCGGCCATTTTGCGTACTGTATTATGGCCAGGTACTGTATGTTCACACAGGGCCACAGTAGGTCCACTACATTGGGTAGTTAAATTGAAACACTGGCCGCCTCCCCAGTTCCCCACAAAATTTTTCTATGCGACCTTTTCCACCATTGTTTGATTTAATGTCTGTGTGTGTGTCTGCAAATTTAAAGTTATAAATGTGCAAGCTTTGTTATTTTGTGAATTCTGCTGAATAGGCAGTTCTTGCATCATAATGTACTAGCTCAGTTTTATACATTTTTGCATTCTACAGTTAATTGTTTATGGTGTTGAGAGACAATAAGTAAATGAGTGATGTATATTTAGAAAGAGATAGAATTTTTTATTAATGTCCCAACATTAAAAGTCAAGTACAAGAGAACGGTGAATCCAAGTATGTGGATTAGATCCTGAATATAAATGCTTCATATTGAAGTGCACAGTAGTCAGCTAGTAGGGTCAAATTAAATATAGCCAAGTCTATAATTAATCAAAATTATTTGATGAATATCAAATAGTACAAAATTAATTTAGGTTGGCTTATTAGTGTTATTCTATTACGAAATTTTTATGATACAAGTTAACCACAATTAGTATCTCAATCATTGAACGAGTTATCTATCCTCATAACCGGAACTATCCTGCATCGTGTTAAGACAAATACCCTCCAACTTTCCCCCTTTAAAAAAAATGGAACCTGATTTAAGAACTTGTATTGCTGCTGTTTTATTTCTCTTTTTACAGATTCCATTGCCATGGTTATTCCAGCAGACATCAAGCTTGAGTTGGAAATTAATCCAAAATGAACATTTTTTTTAAAGATGTATAAACAAGCAAGTTTACTGACAGTGGGGTGATGAAAAACTCACTATTCAACGACCCTGAGTTCTGAGTAAAGTCTTAAATTTGATTCCCTTCATCCAATGTTTGGTGACGTTTCATGTGCATGAGCGAAAATTTTTCGGTACGTACGTAAACAATCATAGGTAGAGATGGTTCCTTCGCTATGCACCAAGCTTTAGAAATGAAAATCACGGGTCTTACAGATGAGACCGTAAATATCGAGCTCCCGTGTCATGGTGACGTGCAAGGCCTTGGTATATGACATCTTGTATGAGTGAAATATTCTAGCAAGGAACTTTAAATAATAAAAATTAGTCCAGTATGTCTTTCTGCTTAGGTTGAAACTCAATAATGACGAGTTTGATTTGTTAAGTTTTTCCAGATGACTGGTATTGTCTACGGGCATCTTGTTTAGGTGTCAAATCTTTAATTGATAATCGTCTTGCGATGTCCATTTCCCTTCTGGTGATGCTTTCCTATTTCAAGTTCGGGATCTTACATTGGGTATTGATCCTTTTTAATTAATGATTAATGCGCATCCCTGCGATTACACACATTTTCATTTCTTCAGAGTCTTGAAAATAACATCAATGTACAATCAGTGGCGTGTTTTTGGTGCTTAAAACGTCTTTGTGCAAGATTTACTTCAGTGTGACTTTTCTAGACTTGAAGCTTCAGGAGAAATGTGCGACAGATAATACAATCTAGACGATGGATGAATTGTCCCTTCAGAGACTTTTGGATATCATAATATAGGCTACTGAACTGCGAATTAGTTATAGATTGTTTTGAACCCTTATAAGAACAAATGTATGCACTGATTTACGGAAACTGTCGAGACGTATAACCCACTATAATAATTAGCTGTTCATCCTGTCGACTATGCGTGTATATTCATCTAAAATCGCTAATTGCAAATATCATTTTTAACTTTATTATCTGCAATGCTTTGAGCACATTGAAGTGGTTTAATAAGAAAAAGATCTGTATTCGACACGTTTCAAAATTCAATCAATCATAGTGGATTCTAATGTATGAATATATATTGTTAAGACGCCCTCTTTTATTGGATTTCTGAAAATCCAATGAAAACAATGTCGAGCTGCAAACATAATGACTTGTCACAGTTTGGCATTTGTTTGTTAAAGATGTAGATAAAACCAAACGCTTCACAATAACATTCACTAACCCCTAACTACTTCAAATCATTCAATCGATGAAGGAACACTTTTGTCTCAAAAGACTAGTTTTGTAGAGCGTTTCATTAAATCGCGTATGCCTGATATTTGAGCGCAAAAAAAGGAAAAAAAACTTGCCAGATTGACTTAATATGAATTTTACAGTTTATTTTAAAAACCGTTCCACAGAATACAATGACTATGACGCAGAAATTTACTACCCATTAGTAAAGCATCCTCTGCATGTTATATTAATCTTGTCGTTTGCCTACGGATTAGCATTTCTTTCGGCTGTTGTCGGAAACTGCTTTGTGATTGCTGTTGTTCTAAAGTACCCGTGGATGAGGAATGTTACAAATTATTTTGTAGTTAACTTGGCCGTAGCTGACATCTTAGTTGCTATATTTTGCCTTCCATTTACTCTTTTGGATAATATCTTCTCAGGTGAGTCAAAATATTTTATACAAATGTACGTGTTTAGTGAATATTTAAAATGGATGTTTCTTCTATGAACCCTATTGATAACGAATTGCACTATATATCTCTCTAAACAAGGAAACTTGAAAACATTCAACAGGCAAATCTATAACTTGAGGAATGTATGAACAAGGTAAAATTGGCTACATGTATTGTCATAAATTTTGGTATGAAAGAAACTCTTAATTTACTCAAATGTGCTCAAAAATAAAAGCACCCATAATACTCTATGCTCAAATATGGAGGCACCTCGGATACATTTAAAGGTCTTGTGGCTAATAATGAGAAAACTTTAATTAAAGCTGAGGGTTATTTTCAAGAAAAGCTATGTACTTTTGCATTTTTGTGTGAAATTCTATAGACGTTTGTCGATCCACCGATAAATATTGTAAATTACAATTTAATTGCAAGAATTTTTAATCATACATCTATAGAAAGAGAGAAAGTATTATGTGCAATTTTTAATGTGGAAGATCGAGGTTAAATACATGCAATATAAATAATAAAATCATTGAAATAACCGATATAAGTTATATTCAACAATTTCTTTTTTCTTTTTATTTTTTTAAACATTTTAGTAGCGTAATATTATTGATATACACGGTTAAATTATTAAAAAAAAGAAGTGAAAGGAGGTTAAAAAAAAACATACCAAAAGTAAGGTATAAATTAACTTCCAAATTTTTTGATTAAATGTGTATTTTCAACATGTTTGTTAAGGGTCCGGAAGGAATCGCACAACAAACTCATTAACTCGTATCCAATTACAATCCATGGGATATCCTGTAAGATATATGTACATGTAAATTGATAGACTCTGTCTGTGTTACATATTCTCCTGACTAAAAAAATATGGAGAAATGTTCAAGACTTTAAATAGATGGTGATGAAATGCAACTTTGACATGTTATTATAATACCTGTTCAGTTTGAATATATATTTAATTGCTGTGGTAAAATTTAGAAATTTATTTCAAAATTAAGGATTATCTCCCTCATGCATAGCTTTGATCCTGCGACATAATTGGCTCCAGTCTTTGGCACCCCTTTTTTCAGCTCTTCAAAGATTTTTTTAAAATGTTTTTTTTTATTTAAGGACGACGGATCTAATTCGAAATTTCACGCCACTGCGCAGAAAACCGCGCATATGCCTTGAATCAAATTGACTTTATTATGTATTGCAAAAGATAAAAAGTATACATTTTTAATTCTTTTAAAGATATTCAAACGTTTCCTCTCGATTCAAAAATATTGTAAATATTTCGATTTATATTCATAAACAAATGATTTATTTGGCCAAGGTATTTTCATTGAAAATTTCCCCCAAAATGTGCCCTACACTTGAGTTTGACTTGCCCCCCCCCCCCTCCCCCTGAAAAATCTAAGCCGATGACCCATTTATTTTTTGGCATAATTTGCTGGTAAATTATCTTGTTAACATTGTCCTTTAATATGAATAAAAATTCTATTGCAGAATTTTTTTCAATTATCACTCTTATGCCCTACACTGGCAATTCCCCATTACTTCCTATAGTAATTATCGATTTCCATTACCAACTTTTGAAACCGCTCCCCATTAAAAATCTACATCGATGACCATATGATTTTTTTTTATTGATTTTAACTCACCAAAAGTCCCATTACCTCATATTAAAATTTGAATAAAAAATCTATTGCAGAAATTAATTAGGTCCGTCGTCGTTAAATATTTTGGATTTCCAACGTTTCGGCATGAGCATCACTGAAGAGGCAAAATTTGTCAAAACCCGCATCTGGTGCATCAAAATTTGTACCGTATAAGATTAACATGTATGAAAATATCAATTTCCAATTCTTCCATTTTCCTTTCTGAGCTATAATTCTTTGCTTAAAAGTGTACATTGAGACCATTTTTTGCTTGTGATGCGAGAGAGCGTGTCCTTGGCTCAAGAGTTCTTGAACAACGGCAAAGATACCAAATGAAAAAGTGAGAATAACTAATAGTGATCGATCGATCAAAATCCTTTTAAAAATACAAATTGTAAACAGGACAAAACACAGACCCCTGGAAACACCAGAGGTGGGATCAGGTGCCTAGGAGAAGTAAGTATCCCCTAATGATCTATCATTCTCGCCGTGAGTTTTTTATCTGTATTTATCAGGCTAACAGAGTAATCCTTATGCCAAATTAGTATACAAATAATGGTCTCACAATTGGTATAGAACATGCCAGTCCAAATACGACCCATCGATAGGCTGTATATGCAAACGAGTTGATCATACTAAGATATATATATATATATCTATATATATATATATATATATATATATATATATATGGATGTGTGTGTGTGTGATATAATTTAAGGAAGCTATAAACACTGCACACTAAAGAGATCTAATTGTAGGGTAGTTTTATAGAGTTAGAGTGATCTGCCCTTAGAAGTAAGATAGAAAAAATGGTTATTTATAGTTAATTACAAAATTTGTAATATATTAAAATATTTGTAGCATTATATTAGACCAAGAATAAGTAATTGAATTCATTATTTCCATTAATTTTCTTAATGTTGGTAAACAACAGTGATTTCTGTTCATGCATAGTCCATTGTCTTTGAACATTTTTTCTTGCAGAAATAAGGCAGGTACCCTATCTTGAAAATGAATTAAATAGTCTCAATATGCACACCTTTATATGATATATTTTTCTCCAAGTCCAAAAAGCACTTTTTGTTAGTGTTTAGAGCTTCCTTAATTCTGGTTATAACGCGCCATTTGATTGGATAAAAAATTTACTCTATATCATATGAATTGTGTTGCCTACGTCACAATGACTTGCGTCAATAACGTATCGATCCGCCTGACGTTACATTTAAATTTTGTACAATTTGAAGTCATTTTTAAGGACAATCGTCTTATTTTCTTACACATCGCGCTTCGTGGTTTAAAAAGCAAAACTGCCCCAACCAAGTTTATACAGAATAAATTGGGTAGCTATTAAATTCATTCCTTAAATAAATTGAATTTTTCGTTTAGATCGTCTCTAACTCTTACTTGAAACAAAATTTGTTATATCTCGAGAATTTGCCGTAGATCCTTATCAAACACGAGGATGTGTGTTTTCAAACAAAAGAAATATTTGAGTCTGCGTCTTAATTGTTTCCATTGTAATACATAAACTATAGAAGTCCAACATGATCTTTAGGATTGCTAATTACTTTTAACAGTAAGCATGACCTTAAATCAATGTAACGTGATCAAATTTACAGATTTCAAAACTTTTAAACAGTTTACCCAAAAATCGGGCAATATTGGAAAATTCCATGTGATGACTTTTTCTTGAAAGTAATATGAATGATATCCATATGGAGTAATGTTACTGAGAATTGGTTAAAATCCTGTTAATTGAAATAACATTATGTTGTATGTTGTTAAATTCCCCTATATAAAACATTAACTGCAGGACTGTGAATTGTTATACTGTTTAAATAGATTTGTGTATCATGCACCACAATAAAATAAACCCAGAAATATTTCGCCTTTAGTTCAAGAAATTTAAAATATAAAATTGATGGTCAAAGGGATGCTCTAAAATTAAATATTTGAAAAATTAAACTAAATAAAAATCGATTTGATGAAATTTGGTGATGGATAGTGGTGCAATAATTATCTTCCTTAGCATCAGGAAATCGGCACATTATTGTCACAATTTCTTTGTAATATGTAGAAGTGAAACACTAAATATATATATTAAAGGTCATAGGAGACAATTACCTAACATATTGAGTTATTGACTGATACATGTAGCTACAGCACAGTCGATCAAAATTACTCAGTCGTGAAAATTATATATATATATATTATAGAAGAATACGATCATGTCATAAACTCAGGAATTATATTGCTTTATCGTTTTTACAGCAATATGTGTGTTTCGGATATCGGGGAATACGAAATTTCAAAGACGCTGACATTTCAGTGGTTCGCGTTTTTCATGGACTTAATACCACTGGCCCCCGTGTTAACTATTGGGAATCACGGTACGGATATTCCCCACATACGTGTATTTCATAGGCTTAATCAAAATTTTTATTCTAAGCAGAAAAAGTCACTTTTAATAAATTGCTCTATTCTATGTTGCATTATGCGATTTTTCTTGGAATAAAAAAACGACTTAACTTTCTATGATGAAATCCTCTTGGTATGTCGTATATGTGTATTAAAAAGGGATTTTTTTTTTTTGTTTCTAAAAGTTTGATGTAGAGTAAGTACATGTAATCAAAGTTGTAGCTTAATTTAAGCGTAATTTTATATAGGACTAGATGAAATCCCGCGCAAGCGCGGGGAATTGAATATATACTACTACCGACAGAAAATATTTTGTAGTTTCTACTGACAGCCTACAGGCTTATAGCAGGAAGAAATACTTTGTTCAAAATCTCGCTTGAAGTAAATGTACGTCTCCACCCCACCCCCCTTTGTAAAAACTTGAAAATTAACAATTTCATTAATTGACGTTTATTGTGAAACCTGTTATATTATGTTATGGATATTGTACCTCAGATGCTCTTATTTCATTTCCGTCAAGGATAAAAGCACTGAATCTGCACATTTTACTGATAAATTGATTGGGGGGAGGGGGGGGGGGGGTCAAAATTCACAGGTACTTGGGTCTTGGTTTATAAATATGTTTGTACCTTACTGATATGTAAATAATGTACTTTACTTTTTTTTTTTACATATCAATAAGGTACGTACATATTTATAAACCAAGACTTAAGTACCTGTGTAAAATTAGCTTTTAATGCTCTATGAACAGGCTGAGTATTTGATACAAAAGACTGTTTTCAAAAAAAAAAAGTGAAATGTATTGATTAAAGCACAGATTTTTACATCTTTAATTGTTTTTGAACAATACCTTATTCATTAATTTTCTCTTTACATGTAAGCAAGTTTATTACGAAGTACAAATTGTACGACGGGTTCGTTGCCACGACGCTCTAAGTAAGGAATATATACAAATTTTACCGATAAATTTATTAGGAAAACCTACTACATACATGTATATATATGTAATAGTCTTTCGATATATAAATATATTCACAACTTTATCAATGATATACCATTATTTCAATGACCAATCACAGAAAAGTTTTTTTTATGTTATGCAGATATAAGGGCCTCGTTTTTTTTTAACATCGGGCTCGATGCAATATGATGTTCTAGAAGCTTCCGTCAATATTAAGATTGGCGAATGACGAAAATAATTTGCAGATTTCCCTTTTTAATCGGTTATCACAACTTATTTCTTTTATATAATTTAAATTAAGTTTTGATTGAATAATTCAGTGATGACGTTTTATGAAATAAATAAACGATTGCTTGTTGTCAGTTTCATTAAAAATTGCCAGTAACTTAGATCCGCCAACCGGAAACGCCACCGTACTCACGTTTTTGCTATTTCATGGATGTTTATAGAAAATAAAAGTAGACTTTAAATTTAATGTACGATACTTGCTATGCGAGTGAAATCTAAATATAGTTTACGGACATCATCTTGTATCTAGTGTATTGTTAGAGGAGTAAGTAAGAACTCTGGTTCACCCGTTTCGGAGTTTATTTGCAAAATTTATTAATTTATAAGTATAGATATTCATCAGGATCATCCTTCGATAAAAAGCTCCAGTTTTGAGTTTCCGTGCCTCATTAACGACTCGCTCAAACTGAATTGACTGAACTACGAAATCAGATAACTCACCTGAAAACATAGACACATATATAATTACAAAAATAGCTTAAATTAACTAGATAAAATATGGTAGAAATACATTAGTCTAATGCTCTGTTTACATCAATGGGCTCTTGTGACGTCATAAAACCACAAAATCAAGAACGATAAGCGGGTAAGAAAAGTAACAAGTGGAAAAGTTTTCACCTTTATTTTTCAATAGAACAAAGGCCAAAAAATATTACTACTCGTAATTTAACATTCTTTCATATATAGCTTTAGGTTTAAAAAGTGAAATCCTAGTGTTAAGAATCGTTTCCTATGACCTTTAATCCAAAAAATTAATACGCTTCAGGCCCGTAGGAAGCAATTTCAGTTTGGGGGGGGGGGGGGGGGGGACAGCCATACATTTTCAGTTGAGGGGGCAATATCAACTACCAAAAATTCCTTGAAAAGCAAAGAAAAGAAAAGAAAAGAAAAGGTCATCAGAAGTTTTTATTGAGGGGGCACAAGCATATAGTATCTATTTTTTCTATAGTATGCCTGATATTTGAGCGCAAAAAAAGGAAAAAAAGTATCGGTCGTCTGTCTGTCTGTAACCATCTTTTTAAGATGCTATAGTATATACTATAGTAATGCTATACTGACTATAGACGATAAGAGCCAACTAACAACTAAACTGCATGACAAACGAGATGACTTTAGCTTTCCCACTGTCAATTTTCCTTATGTAATATTCTGCTATCATCTGCATATAGTGTTAACGTCTCCCAACTTATTTGAGAGAATAAAGGAAATTAAGAGAGTAGAATGTAGGACAAAAGACAAAGAAAAGAAAATAAGAGCTAGAGCTGATAAAAGGAAAAATCTGGAGGCTATAACTAACCAAGCAGAGAATGCAGCAAATACAAACCGTCTGAGCGAAGTTTACCAACTGACCAAGCAGCTTTGTGGGGAAAAAAGAAACAGAACAAGTGGTATCAGGTCCAAGAATGGTGAACTAGTCATTGAGAATGGGAAAATATTGGAAAGATGGAAAGAGCATTTTGAAGAGGTCCTTAATGTTCCAACAGAAGCAACAGAGCTACCTGAGGGATGCATCATCCAGGAGACCATAATTGATGAAATTGACACAAAACCAATAAGAGAGGAGGAGGTTAAAAAGGCAATCCAAAAAAAAAATGAAGAATGGAAAGAGTCCTGACATAGGTAACATCAATGCAGAACTACTAAAGGAGAGCATATCATATTCAACATCAGAGCTAATAGATTTATTCAAGAGAATCATCATTGAGCAGGAAATACCAACAGACTGGAAGAGATCGCTCATTGTCAAAATACCTAAGAAAGGAGATCTGACAATATGTGGCAGCCATAGATGTATATCACTATTATAAGTGCCATCTAAAGTGTTTTGCAGAAAAGTGATTGACAGGATTAGAGATGGAATAGAAGACAGCCTAAGACAGAGCAAGCTGCATATCGAAGAGGAAGAGGAACATCAGAACAGTTTACATACGAAGAAATATATTAGAACAATCTATAGAGTGGCAAGCACCACTGTACATAAGCTTCATAGACTTAAAAAAAACCTTTGACAACATAATAAGAGAGAAATTGTGGGACGTACTAAGGCAGTATGGGATTCCTGAAGTATATGTGGACATCATCAAGAAATTATATGACGGAAGTTCTAGTTGTGTCATAGAGAATGGAAGAACAACAGACTGGTTCAAAGTACAAACAGGAGTGAAACAAGGATGTGTTATGTCTGGGTTCCTGTTCATCATTGTGGGAGACTGGATAATGAGAAATATCAACAATAGAAAGAGAGGTATACGATGGAAATTTATGTCCACCTTAGAAGACCTGGATTATGCAGACGACCTTGCACTTATTTCCAGCAAACACAGCGACATTCAAGAAAAGATTAGGAGATTGCATGACGTGGCTGAATATACAGGCTTAAAAATTAATGTAGACAAGACAAAAAGCATGAGAATAAACGGAAAGAAGAATGATGCCATCAGGATAAATGACAAGGAAGTAGAAGATGTTGAAACATTTGTCTACCTGGGTGCCACAATGGACAAGACGAGAAGAACTGAGGCAGACATAGTGAGAAGGCTAGGCTAAGCCAGGACTGTTTTTTGCATCCCTTACCAAATTATGGAAGTCAGCACAATACAGAACAAAGACCAAACTTAAGATTTTCAACACAAATTTTCATCTGTGTTGCTGTATTGTTCTGAACTATGGAGAACAACCGAGAAAGACGACAAAAAGCTGGACACATTCCATCGGAAATGCCTTAGGAGGATCTTAAAAAGTACACTGGCCTTAAAAGATATCCAACCAACAATTGTATGAGAGAGCAAGATCCATATCTCTTATCAAGGACAATAAAAGGAAGGAGATGGAGGTGGATAGGACACATCCTCCGAAGTGAAGCCAGCTCACACATAAGAACAACTCTCACATGGGCCCCGGAGGGAAAGAGAAGAAGAGGACGGTCAAAGAACACCTGGCGACGCTCTGTTGAGAGAGAAAGGGAAGACCTAGGTTGGAGCAGTTGGAAGGAGGGGCAGGTTGTTGCCAGTGACCGCCGTAAGTGGCGTTCTTTGTTGAACGGCCTCATGTGTCCTCCGGGGCACGGAAAGGATAAGTAAGTAAGTAACTTATTTGATAGTCAAGAGCATACTTTTAGTACGAGGCAGGCAAATAAGTTGATATTACGGGGATTTCAACAACCTCGATTAAAGTTAGCACTTCTTAAATAATGACCTTGTTTAAAAATATAATCATTGGGTCGTATTTAATTGGCTGACGTGTTTCATACCAATTATAAGGCCTTTGTTATTACACTGAATATGAATACGGAATACTCTGTCTACCATATCAATACATAGGACTCACATGTGTAACCAGTCAACAAGGGATGCTTACTCCTCCCACACCAAAGCTTTTTTATGTTCATGTAATAATCGCCTCGTTTTATTTTTTAACATCGGGCTCGATGCCATATATATGATGTTCTAGAAATCTCCGTCAAGATTAAATCGGTGAATTACGAAAACGATTTGCACATTTTGCTTCTTAATCAGTTATCAAAAGATATTTCTTTTATATCATTTAAATCAAGTTTTGATCGAATAATTCATTTATGACGTTTTATGAAATGGATAAACGATTGCTTGTGGTCAGTTTCATTAAAAATCGCCAGTAACTTAGATCCGCCAACTGGAACCACCACTGTACTCTCTTTTTTGCTATTTCAGGGCTGTTTATCGAAAATGAAAGTAGACTTTTTATTAAGCTCTCCTGAGCTGAAAGCTCAAGTGAGCTTTTCTGATCACCCGTTGTCCGTCGTCGGTCCGTCCGTCTGTAAACTTTTCACATTTTCAACTTCTCCTCAAGAACCACTGGGCCAATTTTAACAAAATTTGGTACAAAGCATTCTTGAGTAAAGGGGAGTTTAAATTTTTAAAATAAAGGGCCAAACCCCCTTACAAGGGGAGATAATCAAGAATAGACAAAAATAGGGTGGGGTCAATAAAAAATCTTCTCAAGAACCACTGGGCCAGAAAAGCTGAAACCTATGTGTAAGCATCCTGGGTAGTGTAAATTCTAAATTGTTGAAATCATGACCCCCGGGGAAGGGTGGGGCCACAATAGGGAATCCAAGTTTTATATTGAAATACATAGAAAAAATCTTTAAAAATCTTCTCCTCAAGAACCACTGGTCCAGAAAAGCTGAAACTTATGTAGAAGCATCCTGGGGTAGTGTAGATTCTAAATTGTTAAAATCATGACCCCCGGGGAAGGGTGGGGCCACAATAGGGAATCCAAGTTTTACATTGAAATACATAGAAAAAATCTTTAAAAAATCTCCTCCTCAAGAACCATTGGGCCAGAAAAGCTGAAACCTATGTGTAAGCATCCTGGGTAGTGTAAATTCTTAATTGTTAAAATCATGACCCCCGGGGAAGGGTGGGGCCACAATAGGGAATCCAAGTTTTACATTGAAATACATAGAAAAAATCTTTAAAAATCTTCTCAAGAACCACTGGGCCAGAAAAGCTGAAACTTATGTGGAAGCATCCTGGGGTAGTGTAAATTCTAAATTGTTAAAATCATGACCTCCGGGGGAAGGGTGGGGCCACAATAGAGAATCCAAGTTTTACATTGAAAAACATAGAAAAAAAACTTTAAAAATCTTCTTTTCAAGAACCATTGGGCCAGAAAAGCTGAAACTTATGTAGAAGCATTCTGGGGTAGTGTAGATTCTAAATTGTTAAAATCATGACCCCCGGGGGAAGGATGGGGCCACAATAGGGAATCCAATTTTTATATTGAAATATATAGGAAAAAAAATCTTCTTCTCAAGAACCACTTAGTCAGAAAAGCTAAGACTTTTGTAGAAGCATCCTGGGGCAGCGTAAATTCTAAACTATTCAAATCTTGACCCCTGGGGGTAGGGCGGGGCCACAATAGGGAATCCAAGTTTTACACATTGAAATATATAGGAAAAATCTTTAAAAATTTTCTCCTCAAGAACCTCTTGGCCAGTAAAGCTGAAACTTATATGGAAAGATCCTGGGGTAGTGTAGATTTTAAATTGTTAAAATCATGACCCCTGAGGGTAGGGCAGGGCCACAATAAGTATTACAAAAAGATCGTCTGGTGAAGAACAGCAGGGCCAAAGTTGTTCAGGTGAGCGTTGTGGCCCATGGGCCTCTTGTTAAATTAACGGTTATTACTGTGCGAGTGAAATCTAGTGTACCTCATACCTAGTGTATTCCTAGAGGAGTAGGTTTGAACTCTGGTGTAGGCGTTTATTTGCATACTTTAACAATTTATTTAGTATTGATTTCCCAATTGTTATTTTCACATCTTTGGATTTTCAGTTATTTAAGACTTGTATTTCGGCGGAGGCTTTCGATAGTTCTGCAAAAACTGCTCTTCGATATGAAATTGTACCTTTTAAAATTCCTTACACTGACTTTAAGTACTTGGTGAAACTTTATGTAAATTCTCTTTGGCAAATATTTTGGGATTTTTGTTATAATAATAAACTGAATATCAAACAAAACAAAGTTTTTGTTTTTTTTAATATAGTAATATATTTATTTTCAATGGCATACAACAAAATATCGTTGCAAAACTTCCGCAGAAGCCCTCTGTATATACCTCACCTGGGGTGCCAGGAGCTCCCTGGATCGGTATTTTTTCAATATTTAATTTACAAAATTATATACATTAGATGAAGAAAAATACATGAATATATATCATTATTAACATTTCATTTCTATACATATGCATATATCACTGTGTAAGATTTCTTTTGTAAATAAAATAAATATTATAGATGAAATATTTATATTGTTCTTCTCAAAATACATACAATCAAAACACAAAGAAAATCATATTTGGTTAGCTAACTTTTTTAAAAGATGGTAATTTGATTTAAGTTTAACGCTTTTTGCATCCTTTGCTATTAAATAATACTGATATAATGATGATTTTAAAAAAGATAACATTGCATATGCATTTACGTTTTCAATTTGTTATTTACATTTCATTTTATACTTGTATATTTTGTAACCTGCAATTGATATGACATTATTATTATTTTTTTTTTTTGGTGACAAAACAAAGTTAGTCATCTGACTTCGGCCTGAAACGTCAGGACGAAGTCATTATTTCAAAAATAAGAATTGGACATTCAAGGTTTACCCATTCATATTTACTGAGCGGGGAACATCAACCTGAATGCATATCTTGTGACTGTGTAATAACTATAAGCCATATACTTTTAGAATGTTCTGATTTTACGTCTGTTCGAAATAAACTTTTTAATGGTGTGCAAACAATGCATGATCTTTATACAAATGCAAGTCCTAGTGTAATTTTACAATACTTGCAAGAAACTGATTTTTACAATAAGATTTAAACGTATATATTTTCATTAGCATTTTTGTAATTTTCAAGTTAACTGTTTTTATTTTTAAATTCCAAGTCCGTCGGATGGGACGTAAAATGGTGTCCCGTGTCTAGGATTACAACCCCCTTGGCACGCTAAAGATCGTTTCTCTGGTTTTCGAAAATGAGTAGGCTCATTGGGGGCCGCCAGAGAAACCAAGAAACTTTCAAAACCGTTCATAGAGTATTTAAATTCATACCGCCGAAATATGGGTGAAATATTGCCGACTCGGCCTAAAACAACAATAATCAATCAATCAAAGTAAAAAAATTAATTTAGAATTTGAATGGTCTTTGGATAAAGAAGAGTATTATGAAATGCTGGCTTAACAGAGGAGAATAATTTAAACATGTAATTTCAAACCACAATAAGCTAGGCTTTCTGTAAATTCAACTGTAGCCTTTGGCTACAATTTGTACAAGCGCTCTTCAATGTAAATGAATCTTTAGCAATTTAGTTACAAGTTCTGAACATCTGCTACCTATGGTCTATTACCATTCAAGGAGTTTTGACCATTGTCAGATCTGCTTTAACATGGTATCGGGGATTAATTGAATTGGCATCAGATTGCTTTTTTTCTGTAAAAGAGGATTAATATCGGCCATTGAACCCTATCTTTACTCCACTATATGAACTGTACTCTGGATGAACCAAGGAGCACAGTAGAAAGAGCAATTGATAAATGTTTATATGTTCCTTATCCTATCTACCTCTGATGCAAAATCCTATCCATTGAACATTCATAATGTAACTTTGAAGACGAGGCTTCAAATTTTTCATCTTTCTGCGACGCTGCTCACTGTTATACTTGTACATGTACAGTAAATATGCATATACCATTATACTGTTCATCCCAAGCAGGCTTCCATAGAATTCATACTTTACACTTTTACTTTTAGGTGTAAGGTGTCAGTGAGTTTTCAGTGAAAATGTTGTACATGTTACACATAATGGTAGTGTAAAGTGACGGTCGCTATCGGCCATCGTACTGTGGCTTTCAGGCATGACACTTCTATTTTTCAGGCAAATGGTTTGATGAGTTTACATATAATGACAATAAGGATATTTAAAATATCCCCCTTGCAATCTTACAAATTATCTCAAAAATAATTTCTTTCATTCAAGTCAAAGACCATATAGTTTATAAAATACACCATGAACTGATGGATGCTTAATTTTTCAGGATAACAATCATATTTACATACAATGAATATTTTCTTCTTTTTTCTAGGAAATTTTGCTGTTATTTACAACCAAATTTACATATATTAATAAAATATAAATAAATATACATCATAGAATGTCTATTTTTGTTGTGGTAAACAGGATACGAAGGTTTAATTCAGATCTAGATTCTTTAGGATAATAGTTTTGTCCCTACTATCCAATCCATAATAGTTTATTATGGACTGTTGGAGACATGAAAAAATGGAAGCCTGTTGTTACCCTCGTGTGAAAGCGCCCTCGGGTCAACCTTCGTCAGACTTGATAATTTTTGTTGTTGTTCAGCGTTTTATGCCGTGTTCACAGAGTTGCATTGTTTGTAGATGGTAGACTTTTGAGATCGATCAATGTTCGTTATCTTCACCTTTTTCATTCTAAACATTTGATAATTTTTTTTAAAGACAGGCATCTATAAGTAACACAAGCATAAAACAAATGTAAAAATTTCCTGTATGGCATATATTGGCCACAGTAATCAGAATCAATGTAATTACATACGTTGCTTACAACAATATTTGTCGTCCGAAACGGTAAGTAGCGTGCTACCGACTTACTTTAAAATGTCTACACTGTAAAAAATGTGTTTACAATTCAAACACTTTTCTAAACACTTTCTTGTCACCTCCTTTTTTATATGTTTAATTTCTAAACATGTAAAATTCCTAAACATGTCTTAGAAAGTGTTTAGAATTTAAACACTTGTGTGCTTAGAAATTAAACATATCTAAACACATAAACACAAGTGTTTATATTCTAAACACATAACAGCAGATGTGTTTAATATCTAAACACATCATAAGTTTAATTTGTACCTGCAGAAAAACAAAACACTCTCGTAAATTTAGGCACAAAAAGTATGTTTTTTAAATGCGCATAATTGTCAAAATTTTCAAAATATGTAACCAATATTATTTTCCATAAAGCCACTGAACGCTGGGATATGCATGTATTTAATTATACAATGCAATGGACACTGTGCGATGTACATGTACTTAATTTACACAAATAATGTAGGAGATAAAACTGGATATATTTGATTAGTCTCAACAATTCAATCAGAATGACACATAATTTATAACGTACACATAGATAACAAACTTTTAATCTTCAAAATTATTAAGAAAATAATATTAAGCTGACAATTTAATATCAAAACTTCATTGAATATTTCTAAAAGGCTTTATTAAAGAATTGTTAAAGTAAAAATACAAAATGTATATTTATATATATATTTATTATAATCATTATAATTTGAATCGGCTGCAGAGTTTTCCTCATGTCAATCACAAAATATCAAATTTTATGAACTTTCAGCAAGTCCCAAAGCACCACATATTATAATCTATATCCCATCAATAACTGCCAGAAAGTAATCCATTTCGAATGCACGAGGATAATTGTAAACACTGTCGAATTAACACAGTAGTCTTCAACAAATGAAGTTTCAAAGTGTTGATTATGGAACAACAACATTCCACTTGAAGATGACACCAGGTACTCTGATACGTGTATTTTGAGTTCAATCTGGACTACGTACGGTGTCTGTAGGAAAGAAAGCCAGATTTTAGAAAAAGTACACTATCACTGATATTTTACATTACTTAGAAAAACAAAATTGTTAAAATTATAGTGAAACTACAGATATAAATATAGATGTTTTTAATGACATTTAATATTATTTCCTCTCCTGCAAGTCTATGAACGAATTCAAGATATCCCAAGTCAACTTTATTTACGTTGCTCATCGTGGTTAATTAATGCAAAGAAGAAGAAAACAAACCTTTAATGTATTGCAGTAACAAGATGCCCTTTCACGTATTTCACTATTTCGTCATGGTTATCCCTTGGATTGGGTTGTCATAACTCTCATTGATACATCACCTAAGCTTGTTGTGTTTTCTTTGTTTAGGTAGCCGCTCAAATTAACGTTCAAATATATGTGTGTCATTTCCGGGAAGATAACTCTGCACTTTACAGTGAAATGTGTTTAATTTCTGAACGCGTTTAGATATAAAACATGTTAAGACATAAGTGTTAAGTTGTTAAACACAATACTATACACGTTTAGATCTAAACATGTAATAGAAGTGTTTATTTCCTAAACACAATTTTTACAGTGTATATGAAATGCATATTAGTATTTTTGCATTCCACATTTTGCTTAGAAAGTGTGTTGAAAGCGATGGCTACCATGGGTGGGTCAAAGGTTAAAGTATGCATTTTAAGCATAAGCAAAAATTAAAATTCACGCTCACATTGAACTGAAGATATTGCAATGGTTCTTCCATTAAGTGTAACTTACCCGAAGTATAATACAGGGACTTTGAAATATAAATCACATTTTCGTCTAGGCAAGGAGTTAAAAATGTAAATATCAGCATTGGATCATAAAAGAGGCATTATTTTCATAACGCGCTATTCAATTTGATTGCACAAAACGTTGTAGTTATGAGTTTTGTTTGTTTGTATGTTGTTTAACGTCCCTCTCGAGAATTTTTTCACTCATATGGAGACGCCACCACTTGCCGGTGGAGAGCTGCAAATTTTGTCCTATACTCGGCACTTACGGCCATTGAGCAGTGAGGGATCTTTTTCGTGCCAGCACCTACTGCGACACGGGACCTCGGTTTATATGGTCTCATCCGAAGGACCGGTCTCCACGTCCCATAGTGGGATTCGAACCCGCGACGTAAGGATTACTTCGCGACTCTAGAGCAGACGTTCTAACGACTGCGCCACGCGGGCGACTGTAGTTATGAGAGTTCATCTTCAAAAAAATAATGATTCGATGTTTAAATATCAACGGTCAACATCTTGATTCCACAACCAACTTGAAGGTGACGATATGGCTTCGCACAACTTTGGGATATGCATTAAATTACCAGTGTGACGAGATGTGGATCTAAGGTTTCCTTCAGTGTGACCAGTGTACCTCTGCCTAAAAGGAATTGATTTCCCAATCCCATGGGCTGAATTGCTAGTTAAATTGTTTACAAGGAAATCCTTTGCTTTCACCCCCAACTGGCAAATTTAAAGTACTCCGCCCCCGCCTTCACTCCACCCCCTTAAATGAATTCCCCAAGTTAGACAAGTGTGTTCCGCCGGAGTGATAATCCCTAAGCCCCCAACCCACCCACCCAAAAAATACTATAGTAAACTATAGTTAATAACTATACTTTACTATAGTTAACTATAGTGATAACTTTGAACCTGAAAACTATAGGTAACTATAGTGATAACTTACTGTAATGATAACTTTGAATTTAAGTTAATTAGATAGCATTCACGTGACCCTGTGACGTCAAAGGCGACAATGGCTGATCAGTTCTTCACGTTAATCTTACTAAAATCTACGCGATGCAACCTGAATTTTCTGCGTTGTGGACGACCAAATTACTGATTTAATCGATATGAAATTGAATATCCAACCTTATACCGGTATGTTAGAATTGCCTTCAAGAGAAAATCTGAAAAATCTGTTAACAATGCAAAAAATAGCAGCGACGATAGCGAGGGAGACGCGGCTAAGACAAAGAAACTCGCTATCACAATACAATTTGATTTGTCATCTTATCACATTATATAACTTTGTTATTCTTCGTTTTTAACATAATATTATTTTATGCAAGTTTGCCTTCATGTGCTTTGTAAATGATGGCAGTTTTGACAAATAATTTCTCGATTACGAAACATAGCCGTTATTAGAGCTACAGATCAGTTCTAAATGTGTGGAATATGAAACGAACATATCTCTAAAGACTTTTACCTTAGAACTAGTTAAGTTTCTATAGTAATTGAAAATAACGTAAGGAATTAATTTTTTCAGCATTTTTCGTAATTAAGCTGCAATTGTCGTTGAAAACTCCGTTAATATTGTGCATATTCTCATCTTTCTATCACTGAATTGTCGCCTATGACGTCAGAGCAGCATTCGCCGAAATCCGAATGAAATATGTATATTGTCGTATTTGAATTTCAACTCTCAAATCTCTTAAAATATGCTTTCAACAACGTTTTTTGTATTCAGTATTTTTAATAAACAAGGTTTTAGATAACATTTTTCATAAAATTACGATTTTTTGAAAGATCAGGTGATAAATTCTCTCCCTTTCCCATTTTTAGCTCTACTGGTCAGGGACCAGAAGAGCTTATGCGATAGTAAGGTGTCCGTCTGTCAGTAAACAAATTTTCAAAATGCTACCCCTCCTACAGTTTTGATTTGATTTCGATATAACTTGCCAAACAAATAGACTACACTAAGACACATAAATCTGTCTATCGGTTTTTGATTTCGATGAACGGTGTTGCCATGTTTACTAAAAATAGTGCTGTGAAATCCTCTCAAGCCACTTCTCCTCCTACAATTTTGGTCAGATTTCAGTTTTACTTGGCACACAAGTAGACTACACTTAGATATATATAATAAGATATATATAATTCTGTTTATTTATTTTTGATTTCGATGAACGATGCTACCATGATTACTAAAAATAGAAATTTCTGTGAAATATTTTCAAAAACGCTACTCGACGTCTATACATGTATATGAGTGAAAACTTCTCGAATGGGACGTAAAACATAATATAGTCAATCAATCAAAACGCTACTCCTCCAACAGTTTTGGACTGATTTCAAAATAACTTGGCACACAAGTAGATTACACTTAAATACACAATACACAATGTTCGGTGTTGCCATTTTTACTGGTTTAGAGAAGAACCCTGTTATATTAATTAATAAATACATGCCAGTAAGATTTAATTGCGATTCTCTGTAACCACTTAAACTTCTTTGCCACGCATGGTCACCGATTTTGAGGAAACTTTGCCCATTATTACAACTTGACACCAGAAACATTTATCAAATAAAATTTCGTTGCTATGTGTCTTGGTTGCCATGGTAACAGCCAGAAAAGTTGAAAAAATTGAGATTTTCAGCTACTTTAAATCTGTATTAAGCCTTAATAAAGACTAAGAAAAACAAACACACTATTCTCCCAAAAACATGACACCTTGTTGCCACTTATGCTATAAAGAAACTATTTAGAATTTATCTCTAAGTAAGTGGTAACCATGGGTACATTTGGAATACATTTTAGATGCTGAAAAATGCTGAAAAACGCTCAATATTCACAAATGATAGATGTTACATGATTTAACTCAATCAAAAACCTAAGAAAAACAATGAAAAATATTTAACTTATGTAATTAGGTATTGCCAATATTATTCTAAAAATAACTTTCATGGTTGCCATGGTAACACAGTGTCATCATGCAAAATCTGTTGCTATGATTGGATTAATGCTACTATCTTGAGGAAAAACAATAAAATTCACGACTGGCACATATACATCCTTAGGACCTTGCAACACCGACAACATAAGAAAAATTGAGATTAATGATTACTTTGCAGTGTAACCATGGAAACAATGTACTAGTTGTTTAAAGTGATATTTTTTTGCTGCCTTAGGAATTTACTAACCTTTTAATCAAGAAACATATTATTTGAATCACCTTGAATAGTACTTATCTCGTAGAACTAAAGTTGAATATCATATATTGATATAGGTTGTTGAAAAATACAACACTGTTGCTATGGTTACCAAGAAGAGAAAATGTTCGATTTTGTTAATTTTATGTCAATATTAGACCCTATGTGCCAGATTTTTGCATCCAGTTAGAGATTGGGTGGTAGTCAAAATTGAAAGTCAGGTTAGTTGTTCACATATATCAATCATAAAAGTTTTGGGAATCTACATACAAGGGTACGTATCCAAGGAAACAGAGTATTTTTCAGATTTTTATGCATGTTTTTTCGCCTTATTTCCATAGCAACGCACTATTTAAGGAATTGAAATTGAATTTTTTGAAATGTGAAAATTAGGGTCACACCAAGGCCTTTAAAAATTGATCATCAGTTATATAGAAATATGCTTTTTAAAAAGATAGGATAAGATTAAAACACTAAGAGAGTAAATTTAAAATCCCTTCGTGGTATTAAAACCATGGCAACCATTGCCAATCTATAAGAAATATCATATTTTGTCCTTGTTATATGTTACAAGGATCTCTTGTCTATCATTTGCTTGCATTTCAACCTATAATTGTTTTTATTCTTAAGTGTATGACTTTATAAAATTAAATGAACAAAATTATTACTTGTTTGGAGAAATTCTGAGACTATGCGTGCCACAGCTCCTATATAAAAGTTCAAGTCATTATAGAGAATGGCTCTTAATGTGCTATCTAATTATGCCCCCCTTCGAAGAAGGGAGGGCATACTGCTTTGCTGCTGTCTGTCGCTCGGTCTGTCTGTCTGTCGGTCCACCAACAGTTTCCGTTCATTTTCTTTGCAGAGGTTGCACATACTGAAATGGAATTTTATATACAGATTTTTCATAAGAATATCTAGGTCAAGTTGTGTTTTGGGTATGATCGAGCTATTTTTGACAGAGTTATGCCCTTTGGACTTAGAAAAAATTCCAATTATTTGCAGTTTCCGTTCATTTTCCTCGTAGAGATTGCATATACTGAAATGAAATTTGGTATACAAATTTATCATATAAATATCTAGGTCAAAATCTGTTTTGGGTACGATCGAGCAAATTTTGACAGTTATGCCCCTTGGACTTAGAAAAATTCCAATTATCTTTTTTTGGGGGGGGGGGGGGAGCATAAGTGTTTCACAAACATCTCTTATGATAGAGGAGATGTTCGGGTGAGAAGAAATCTTGTATAAGCTTGAAAGGCAGTGAAATTTCATCTGCCGGCTATTTTTACCCCTGCTTTCGCGAAAGATTAGGGGACATTAAATCTCAGTCTGTCACAAAAGCTTTAAGCTTAGTCATAACTTTGGATTGAGAAGAGACAGGACTTTCATATTTTACAAGTGCATTACCTGTCACAAGACCTTTCCAAATATATTATGATTTTTGACCCCGTGACATTGACCTTGACGTTTGACCTACTTTAAAAAAATTAACTTTACTTTAAATTGGTTACATATATACTTAACTCATAAAATTTGAATGAGAAAAGATTAAGCTTTCATATTATACATGTATATTACCTGAAACAGGACCTTTCTAAATATACTATGACTTTTGACATATGACCTTGAAGTTTGAACTACTTTTCAAAAATTTTATCTTTGTTTATACTTTTGATTGAGAAAAAATAGGGCTTTCATTTTTGAAATATGCATTACCTGTGACAAGACGTTTCCGAACAGGTTTTGAACAGTCAGTACTATGGCTTTCATATTTCACAGGTATGTTCCGTGTGACAATACCTTTCTTTGGATGCCAACAATTTTGACCTTGGAGTTTGACCTACTTTTTAAAATATTTAACTTTCACCATAACTTTTGAATAGATTGGGCTAGGGCTTTTATATTTTGCATTTGAACATATATTTCTTATGAAAAGGTCTTCTACTGTGTACCATTAATTTTGACCTTGACGTTGGATTTTGACCCAATTTTAGAAAATATTAACCTTGACCATAACTTTCGAGTGTTTGGTACTTGGGCTTTCATATTTATCAGGTATATCCATTGACACAAGTCCTTTCTTTGGGTAACAACAACATTCTTGATATCTTGACCTGGGAGTTTGACTTGCATTTGAAAAAACTTTAACCTTCGCCATTAGCTGCCATATGGGGGCATCACTGTTTCACAATCTCATCTAGTTTTTTTTTTTTTCAGGAAAGCTTATCTCAATTTTTTCGTATATTTTACGTTACTCAATTTATTTAAAGTTATGTAAATAAATAAGGTTTGGTAGGAAAGATAAAGAGTTGGGTTGAGGGACTTTCTATCTGTCTTCTCCTCGTTCTCGATGAGGGTAGATCAATTCATCAGTTTTTCGACAGAAATATAACAAAATAATGCTGTCTATTACTAAAGTTTATGTCCAGAATATTTTTTATACTTATATTTTTGAAATGCGTTAAGTGTCTCCATGGTAAAAAAAAATGTTGAGGTACACTCTTAACGCACGTTGAAAAAAATTTCCAAAGTACGTTGATTTTGTCCTAATTATAACGCACTTTGAAAAAAAAAATTCAAAGTGCGCAATTTTTTCATAGTGTGTGCCGCAATGCCCCCGTAATCAAAGATTCGGGGAAAAAGAGTTTTTGCCCTGTCTGTCCGTCAGTTTGTCGGTAAAAATCTGAATTTCATTCAACAAACAGAGGTAAAAAACATAAAATTGAAATAATATTCTTTAAATTTAAAAACTTGCAATAAAAAGGTCAACAGGTTCTAGGTTTTAAGTTTGTCAAAACACTAAATTATGTTTTCATTTCTTTCCATTAACATCCCCCAAAGGGAGGTATAGTTATTCATTTCATCAAACTGAAATGCTTTAAATCTAAAGATACGTACAGTTTAAACCAAGTTTGGCTTAAATTAGTTCAGTGGTACTGGAGAAAATATTACCTCATTTTTTAGCTGAATATGAATTTTCTTTAAAAAGTAAGCACTGGATGATATCAGCAACATGTGAATTTTTAGGAATTAATTATTTATTTTACTGTGTTATTTAACAATGCAGTTACGACAAGACCACTACATTTATTTATACAATTCTCTGTATAACAATACTTCCAAGGTAATCCTTTCTCCTAAAATATATTAAGTACAGAGTGTAACCCCCCCCCTTTCATTTTTATTTCGAACAACATAAAAAAAGTCCAATATTTTGTTAACACAAATTTCATAATAGTGTTGGTTTATCATAAAATATTATTTTTTTATGTAATAGACAAAGGTACTAGGGTAAATGGTAAATAAAAATTTATCTACTATACTATATTTTTATTTACCCTACCTGGGCAGTGACTTTGGTAATACATACCGTGAATTATACGACATTATAATTAGACTCTACAATTTGAGATACAATGAGGTGACTGACCAGCTATTTTACATTTCAAAATAAATCTCTTCATTCTTTTTTTAAAAAAGGAAATGCAAACCAGAAGTCTCTGATGAGACTGTAGCTCTACTGGTCTGTACATATACATGTAACAAAGAAAACGTAGCACTTGGATTTGAAACTTTGCAACATGCAGCAATAAATAGAATTATGTATCTTAATATAGTCTACTTGTGTGCCAAGTTAAATTGAAATCAGATCAAAACTGTAGGAGGAGTAGCATTTTAAAAGAAATTCAGAGAAATTTCTATTTTTAGTAACCATGGCAACATCGTTCATCCAAATCAAAAACTGATGCTCTGAATTATGTATCTTAGTGTAGTCTACTTGTGTGACAAGTTATATTGAAATCAGATCAAAACTGTAGGAGGAATAGCGTTTTAAAGGAATTTCACAGAAATTTCTATTTTTAGTAACCATAGCAACACTGCTCATCGAAATCAAAAACAGATGCACTGAATTATGTATCTTAGTGTAGTCTAGTTGTGTGCCAAAACATATTGAAATCAGACCAAAATTGTGGGAGGAGTAGCATTTTAAAGGAATTTCACAGAAATTTCTATTTTTAGTAACCATGGCAACATTGTTCATGGAAGTCAAAAACTGATGCACTAAATTATGTATCTTAGTGTAGTCTACTTATGTGCAAGTTGTACTGAAATCAGACCAAAACTGTAGGAGGAGTAGCGTTTTAAAGGAATTTCACAGAAATTTCTATTTTTAGTAACCATGGGAACACCACTCATCCAAATCAAAAACCGATGCACTAAATTATGTATCTTAGGGTAGTCTACTTATGTGCCAAGTTATATTGAAATCAGACCAAAACTGTAGGAGGAGTAGCATTTTAAAGGAATTTCACAGAAATTTCTATTTTTAGTAACCATGGCAACACCACTCATCCAAATCAAAAACCAATGCACTAAATTATGTATCTTAGGGTAGTCTACTTGTGTGCCAAGTTAGATTGAAATCAGACCAAAACTGTAGGAGGAGTAGCATTTTGAAAAATTGTTTACAGACAGACAGACGGACGGACGCCGGACACCTTACTATCGCATAAGCTCTTCTGATCTCTGACCAGTAGAGCTAAAAACTAACATAATCAGTCAGAATTAAATCATTGAAATGTGCAAACCCAAACCTATATGGTTTGGGTTTGCACATATTTTACTGTCTGATCAATCTTCAGTTGTTAAAAAAATGGTAAAAATTTCAATCACTCACCGTAGTAAGAACCATAATGACGCCAAAACAGAGGCTCAGTCCGCTCTAAGTTTGTAATTTTCTGCAAGGCTTGTGTGCATTGTTATTAAAAACAATGTAAGCAAAATACCGTATTACCTCCTGTGTAAGAGAGCTATACCAAAGGGAGATAATTTTTCAATGATATGTAATAAAAATGTATTTACTTAACCTTATGCTAAAGTTCAAAACACTCTCTCTGAAAGGCGCGTGGTTTCCATAGCAACATGTACCCTAATCACCCTGGCTCTCTGTTATCTACGGAAGCCGGTAGGTGCCAGGTAGAAAAATATTTTATCTGGCGGCCGCCAGATCTTTTTATCTGGCGGCCGCCAGAAAATTATTTGGCGGCCGCCAGATAAGTTTCTGACGGCCGCCAGTTATTTATCTGGCGGCCGCCAGATAATTATTTGGCGGCCGGCAGAAAGTTATCTGGCGGCCGCCAGATAAAATATTTTTTCTACCTGGCACCAACCGGCTTCCGTAGTTATCACTAGTTCACTGTTATAAAATAATAGAACTTTTTGCAGTCTCATGCCAACTTAACTCTGATCTCCATGCTTTTACCAGACAATAATTCATCAATTGTCAAATAGGACACTATAGTATATACCTACTGTAAACAATTGGCCCTTTTGCTTCATAAATAATGTTTATGTCAATATTTATATTGCTAACCGAGCAAGAATTCGACTTTGAGCACGCTTTGCTTATTTAAACCACCTATTCATTTTTTATTTTGTGACTCTCTCTCTCTCTGTATATATATATTACATTCTTATATTCTCATTGAATCAAATAACCTGTTAATTACATTATTTACAAGGATTTCTTGATTAACACAATTTAGCAAAGGGGAGTAACTCTGATTTGCTTCAAGTATTACAATTTTGTACTCTGTTTTCCTCTTAGATACCCAGGAGCCAAGAAAGGGCACATTTACTTATAATTATATTAATACAGTTACATTATTGTATTTAGAGGATTTGCTCAATATTCAGGGGTAAAGGAGATTTTCAAACCATTAATGCATTTTTTGCTATATTATCAATAGAGCTACGCCCAAACACCAGAACCCCTTCCCAGGGGCAATGAAATTCAAAATTTTAGAAGAGACATACTTCATCATTATACACATGTAACTATGTACTTAGTTTATCGGCTTAATACTCAGGAGCAGAGGAGAATATTTTCAAAGAATTGTTGCATTTTCACTATACAATTAAGCCCCGCCCTAACACCAGAACCCATGACTCAGGGGCCATGAAATGCACAATTTTGGAAGAGGAACTCCTTACTATATATTTAGTTATTAGTTTAATACCCACAAACAGAGAAAAATATTTTAAAAGAAATTAAACTTTCACTATATGATTCATATAGCCCGTCCTAGCACCAGAACCCCTGACCCTCGGGCCATGAATTTCACAATTTTGGCAGAGAGCTCAATACTTTTTATAATCACGCCAACAGTTTGACTACCTGATGTCCAGGAGTAAAGAAAAAGATTTTTAAAGATTGTATTAATTTTGGTGGTTTTATCCCAATCCCTCAGACCCCGGGGTGGGAGCGACCATGAACTTCATAAACAAGATTTAGCTAAATAACTTTAAACAGATGAATAATGATTTTTATTAAGGGTATGCAAGCGCACTCTCTTAGACAACTTGTAAATTTGAAATAAATCAAGTTATCTCTTTAAAGTTGTCAGTAAATAAAGGGGGTGTCACTTTTTTTCTGACAATATTCTTTTGCCTAGTTTTGATATATAACTTTTTATTAAGATGCCTATTGCTAAAAAGGTTGGACACTGTGGCAAATTTCTGCATTAAAAAAGTTAAGGAAGTGACCCCCACCCCATCCCCCAACGAAAAAGGATTTTTTAAAGTAGGTGCGTTCACAAGGTCGGGTAATTATATTTGATTTAAATTATTCACTATATATATAAATATACAAAGAAAGGAATATTCCTTTTGCTATATTTAGTGGATATATAAAATCAAACATAGTATGTTACCGGCCCCTGTGGGTGCATTTTATGGTTTCTGCATGTTAATTTTTTCGTAGAGGTTGCACCCCCCCCCTTCCACTTATTTTCAAAATCATTGCTACGAGACTTGTTTGTTTTGATCGCACAATATATGACTGGTCATGTACTTGGTATTATATTATTAAACTGATAATGTCCTACCTGGTGATCAATTATCCAGTATCATGTCATTTATGTTGTTAATTTTATTGGCCTATGACGTTACGTCACGTTATACAGATTATGACGTTCTTTTTCGCAATTTTCTAATAAAACAATGCCATACTGCCTTCTCTCTTTAAGAAAAAGTAAAATAGATATAAAAAAAAAAACCCACTTCCATAAAGCTTGAAGTCTACACTATCTGTTATCAAAATTTCATTAAATTTTTAGATGAAGTTTTTTCCCTTCGTGGGCTTAGCTCTTTATTTTCCTTTACCCATAGATCTATATGCAAAAATTGGTTCAGCGGTTTCAGAGAAGAAGATGAAAATGTTCAACGAAAGACGACGGACAAAAACGGATAGCAATAGGCCATCTTTTGACTTTTAAAAGTTTGGCTTTAAATATGATATTAAATTAATTGCATTAACATTAATACTAGCTTTCTTATTAGAAATATTATTCGTTGAGACCTTGACGATTTAGTGTTTATAATGCTTCCTAATGCAATGCTATCAGTATTGAATAGAACCCTTGACAACCAAGTTCCTCCCCATGCAGTGACAACACTGGGGGGGGGGGGGCTAAATCAGGAAAAATATATCCTTGCTGATATCCTGATTATCCCATTCTAAAGACTATTCATAATAAGCCCACCTTCCTTTAAAAAAGTACTCACAACTACTGCTCTTGAACTCACCCATTTTGAATGTGGATATAAAGCTTCACCATTGAAATTGTCTAAAAATGAAGCCACATTCACATTTCTTTTTTCAGTGCCCTAGAAAATTTAATGTGACTACTAGGGCGAGATAAATAAATCATATAATAGAATATATGACTTCTGATAACCTTTTCTTTGAAAGAAATGGAAACACTGTGAAATTATCGGTTTTCCTCAGCTCTCTCCTATTCTTTCTTCCTCTTCATGTTTAGTCTGCTGAAGGAATATAGTGGTAACTGAGACGAAATGTCTAAAAAAATTTCCCTTCGTCTTATCTAAGGTGAAAGAAGCGAGACCGACCGTGGGTTTCCGACAATAGATATTTTCAGATCTAATTTATTTCTAAAATTAGTTTCGTAATTATTTCTCTTCAGATGTACATCAAATGTTTTTTGCAAAGAAATCTACACTGTATGGATTTATTGTGTATTATAAAGAATTATTTTTTTAAAGTATTTTTTTAGCGAACGCCCTTACTACTAGGCTACTGTGACCAATGAATCTGTATTGTACTATGAAAAGTTTTGCATATAAACTTGTGCCCTGCTGTTTTTTGAGATTTATCACTGTAATCCTGCGTTTCCTTAGTGTCAGGCACCGTAGAGAACATTGCCATGATTTGAATGAACTTGAATAAATAGTTTATAATAAATGAATAGTTTATAATGAGACTTTCATACATTTTTTTCAATCTTTAAGTATCTTTAATAAGTAACCAGAAGTCTCTGTCGAGACTGTAGCTCTACAGGTTTGTGCTTACAACAAAGAGAAAAGTAGCACTTGAACTTGAAACTTTCCAACAGAAATAGATTTCTTCTCTTGTTGTGGCAAGATTGCAATCAGGCCAAAACTGTAGGAGGAGTAGCCTTTAAAAAGAATTTTACAGAAATTTCGATTTTAGTTACCATGGAAACATCATTCATTAAAATAAAAAAGCGATAAAGACAATTATGTATCTCAGTGTTGTTTACTTGCATGCCACTTTATATTAAAATCAGACCATACTGTAGGAGGAGTAGCATTTTGAAAGTATTTCACAGAAATTTCTATTTTTGGTAACCATGGGAACACCGTTTATTGAAATCAAAAACCAATATTTAGAATTATGTATCTTAGTGTAGTCTACTTCTGTGCCAAATTATTCTGAAATCAGATAAAAACTATAGAAGGAGTAGCATTTTGAAAGTATTTCACAGAAATTTCAATTTTTAGTAACCATAGCAACACCGTTCTTCAAAATCAGAAATTGATACACAGAATTATGTACCTTAGTGTAATTTACTTGTTTGCCAAGTTATTTTGATTATTATTATGACAAAAACTGTAGGAGTAGCGTTTTGAAAGTATTTAACAGAAATTTCTATATTTAGTAATCATGGCAACACTGTTCATTGAAGTCAAAAACGGATACACAAAATTATTTATCTTATTGTAGTCTACTTGTGTGTCCGGTTATATCGATATCAGATCAAAACTATAGGAGTAGCATTTTGAAAAACAGAGGACGGACAGAAGGACGACGGACACCTTACTGTCACATAAGCTCTTCTGGTATCTGACTTCTGGTTTCAAAATTTATTCTCGAGTATGCAAGGCTGATTAACAGGTTAAAGCTGAACACGATTCGTAATAGGAATTTGTCTGCCATATTCGATTATTCACTCGCTATATCAGAGGGCCCCTTTATACAGCAAGCCGCTCACTTAGTCACTGTTCAGTGTAATCAGTCATCACCGGTGTAGACGGACTGCTACATGTACACAGCACTCGGTAGCAACAAAAAATAGTGTACTTCTCTTGAATGCAGGAGAATAAGATACCAAAGAAACTTACATCAGTTGCACAGGTCAGTGCAGTATACAAATACATGTAATTGCAATAAAGTGTAAACAAAAGCAATGTACGATAACCAGCACGAACACGTATTGCCATTCCACGCCGATACCCGTGACAAGAAAGCAGTCAGGTATAACGAATGCGAAGGGTATACCCCAGTGCTCTTATCGTAGATACTGTGGCAGATTAGGTTTATTAACGTTTTCTTAATTATTTCCTTTCGATCCCGATGTAAATTATCTACCTTATGTTTGGAAAAGCCCACTCTTATCTTTCGGCCAGTAAGTTCTTTGACAGTTCCTTTTGTTCTTTTTTCTATACAAAGCTATGCAACTATTAGATCGGGGAGGGAGACAGCTAGCTTCGCTAGCTACACTCTTCATATACTGGAATCGTCCATTGTTCGTCTATTTGATCCCTTGAAATTCTGTTAAGTTAGATTATATTTGGGTCAAGTTAGACAAAAATTGGGTTGGGGGAATTAGGTTTTAACATAGTATATTATAACTATAATACTGGTAATAAATTTGTAAAGTGTTGTTAATATTATTTTCTTTTTTAGTTCATTACAATTTACAAATATTTCCAAGGTATATTCTAATGTAGAGGTCTAATTCGTCTCAAATCAAAAATAAACATAACGCGAAGTACTGGCTAAATGAACACCAGATCTGCTACATTATTTTGGTGCTGTGTCAGGAAAGGAGAAAATGTATGGACCGGGAATCGAACCCGGGACTCCTGCATTACTAGTCAGGTGCTCTAACCATTGAGCTATCCAGGCCGATATCCACGCTCCATATAGCCCGAACTCCTACAATAGTATCATCGGAAATGGCGTGTGCCTATTTACGAGTCGTGTTCAGCTTTAAGCGGGGTGTGGGGGGGGGGGCATATACAATATACATGGAATATTTCAAACCCGATGCAGAGCGGCAAACCAATTCATAATGATTCCAACGTACTTGATTAAATGACCCCCCCCCCCAACACACACAATAAAAACAAACAAAAAACAGTCGTACAACTTTAGTTCATCTATACCTTTCATTTTTCAGAAGACACTGACTATTAACAGGCGAAATACACAGACGACAAGACTTTAGTGATTTGAACACTGTGTGAAACGGCCACCTACTTGATAAAGGTTCCAATGCACTTGATTTGTATGACATTTTTTTTATCCCAAACTAACAAACAATTCCACAACTTCAGTTCCTCTAAATTCTTTAGTTTGCTTGGTTTCAGAAAAGAAATTAACAAATGAAATTGATCCTTATAACAACTTCATCATCTGCTAATAATCTAACTCTCATTTGCTTCACTTCTTACAATTTTGAACTCTGTATGACTCCTAGATACCCAGGAGCAGAAAAGAGGCACATTTATTTATATTAATACATTTACAATATTGCATTTAGTTTGATTGCTAAATACTCAGTTAGAGGTAGAAAGATTTTCAAAGCATTTTCGCTACATAATCAACAGAATTCCACCGTGACATCAAAATCCCAGAAGCAGAGGGAAAAATTTTAAAAGAGTAAATGCATTAGCAATATATAATCAACAGATCCCCGCCTTAACATCAGAACCCCTGGCCCAGGGGCGATAAAATTTACAATTTTGGAAGAGGTACTCTTGCTCTTCATAACCATGCATTTAGTTTGTTTCCTTAATACCCAGGAGCAGAGAATATTTTTTAATATATGATTTATTTTCACTATATAATCAAAAGAGCCCCACCCTAACACCAGAACCCTTACCTAGGGCCTAAAAATTAACTATTTTGGAAGAGGCACCTTTGCTCAACATAACTATGTACCTAGTTAGTTTATTTAATGCCTAGGAGGAGAGAAGATATTCGAAGAATTAATGAATTTCACTATATAATCCATAGGGACAGCCTTAACACCAGAACCTCTGACCCAAGGGCCATGAAATTCACAATTTTGGATGAGGCACCATTTCTCATCATAACTATGTACTTTGTTAGTTTAATACTAGAAGCAGAGAAGACTTTCATAGAAATAATGCAGAATAAATGGTCTATATATCCCGCCCTAGCACCAGAAACCCTGGGTAGAAGACTCTACCCTTGGTAGAAGACTCAGTACTTATTACAATCATAATAACGGTTTGACTGCTTGTTGTCAAGGAGTAAAGAAGATTTTTAAAGATTACAGTTCACATTGCCACAAGTCTATTTCTGATTGTCGTGCAGGAGAGGCCAAGAATTATTTTTCATAAAGATTATATGTCACTCAATTTGCTTTAATTTTCGTTGTAATTATTCTTATAGATGTTTTACTGTCAAATATATCCTATTGTGAAAGAAATTAAAAGCGTTGATTAAAATACGGAGAGAAACAACTTGAAAAACAGGAAATTGAAGTAATAAAAGATTTTGAAGTTTTTAATAGGAAGTCACGGAATTTGAAAGGTGCAAGGATTATATGAATTGAATTTAATGGTTTTCATTCTGAGTTAATACCATGGTTTGAAGATGTTTTCAGACAGTGATTATATACAGCTTAATCCGATTCATAACATTTAATTAGCAGTGCCATAATAAATTTTATACCACCGAGATATGGCTGAAAAATTGCCGATTCAGCGTAAAGCAATATACAATTAATTTATCATACCAAAATTTCATATCTTACATGCTCATATTGAAAAAAAATGCAGATAACAGTGATCGTCATAAATTCTAACAATAATTCAAATCGAGAACGGGACAAAACACGGTCCTTGCACCACCAGCTAAGATGTGATCGGGTGCCAAGGAGCAAGAATCCCCTGTCATAAGATCATCCAGTCACATCTAGGGCTGTGTATTGAGCAAAAAATTTTGATACGATACAATAAGATATTTTATAATGCGATATATTGGGTTCTTTAATAAGTCTATCAAAAAAGTCTTATAAACCATTCAAAACATGAATTTTATTAAAATTAATTGTTTTACAACTCATATCAAAGTTCTTGCCTCACTGTCATTACTCATTACACTTCAAATTCAAACTTCTAACGACTGTAAAATCAACATGTTAAATAAAGTTGTCTATGTATTTTGTAATAATTATCTAAGATGTGCTACCTCCTTAAAAATTATATCATTACTGATCAATTTTAATTCAAAATAGTTAAATATAATCCTCGGTAATTGATATTTCTAACTTTTTCACAGAATTTATATGAAAAACTAGCTGCCTGCCCGATACGTATTGGAAGTTATTTTTTCGATATGATACATTCTTGAATATCGATACATATCGATATATGAATATATTGATACAGCCCTAGTCACATCCGCAATGGGCTTTCTGTATTGATCAACACAAGTAATCCCTTGTCAAAATTAGTATGAAAACAATTGACTTCACAATTCCTATGCAAAAAGTCAGTCAAAAGTTGATCCAACGTCAATGTTTTATTTGCAGTCATTTAAGCGACCATAAAATATGCGAAATGCCAACATAAAACGAGACTGTTGAAAACTCCTGTAAATCAGCTTATTTGTCCCTGAATCCGTTTTGATCGTACATGGAACTTGTCCTTGCGACTTGAATCTGTTGGGAGACATATAAACACCATAAAGAGGTGATACTAGAATGTTGTTACATAAATATCGAGAGTTAACGAAGGAAAAGTAAAGTCATTCAGTTTTCCATATACTATAGTTGTAAAATTGCCATTAAGGTCTGTGTTTGTATATCCAATTTGAAAATAAAGTATTGATAAATAAAACATTTACTGCTCGAAGACCAGCGTAACTTAAGCACTGGAAAATGTTTCAATTTTTTTCTTGGTCATGCCCCGACATTACTTGACCCTCTTCTTTGATACAGAAGAATCTCAAGGACAAGAGAATGAGGGCGCATACGAGTGGGATTCGGCTCATAAAAAGTAAAAGTTTCATTGATCCGTCATATGATATTTTAACATTCTTATGATATATCGGGTTCTAGTGATATTTGCAAAGGCAACTATCTTCCCGATATATACATGTATATCGTTCTGAGTTGCTACATGTAAAAATATGCTATCAGCGCTGAATGGCAATACGTGTTCGTGTTGGCATTATTCTCCACAAAACATGCAAACTTTCATTTAAAAAAAGGAAAAGAAGACCCAGAAACAATAAAGAATAAACTTTTTGCCCCCCCCCCCATCACATTGTGAAAAAGCATTACTTTGCTATCGTTTTAAGACCTCATCCCAGTAAGTTGCGTCGAAGGCAAAGTGGTATATGTTACATGTCTAATACAGTGAGAAATCTATTGTTTTTGGTTCAATCCCCGCAGGAAGAGTTTCATTTTCATTTTAAACAAACAATCCTGTTGTCTGCCGTATTGTTTTTCTTTATTGGCTTATTAAAATGATATATGGAGATAACGAACAGTAATCAAGCTCAAAAGTCCTCTGAACACAGACTTCTATAAACGTCAGAGGTAATATCAGGTGACATGGAGGATTAGGCATCCTCTGTCGACCAGTCACACACGCCGTCTGCTCCTTGTCCTGATCTAGAAAACGGGGAAAAATCCATAGAATATTTAGTGTGTAAATAATAGCCTAACAAATAATATGATAAACATCAGGCAGTATTTGACTTAATGGTAGATTTATTTGCTGATAAGGTCATTGTATCGACTGAAGAACTTGCGAAATGTTGATATCCTTGTTTCATCAATTTGTTTGTCAAAAGCTTGCCTCGTTTTAGAAATTGTTCGTACGTAGAGCAACGAATCAACTGGGAGACAAACTCCATATGCAGGTGATATGGGTATATTGCTACAGAAAGAGGGGGAGTTGACAATATAAAAATTTGAGTCCTCACATTTATCATAAAGTTTTGTTGCTAGATTACCATTAATGCCTTTTTATAGTAAAATTTCCAAATATGAAATACAAATGTATGACTGTGGTATCTTTTATTTCAATTTCGCCGGGATACATGTATATCGAGTCGACGTATGAATGAAAGTAACTATTGTTAATTGATAATGCGTCGTATATCTAAATGTCGAAGGCCAAAGCAAGTTTTTTTTCTTCTCATGTATAAGATTTTGATAAATTCTTCAAATGAATATATTTTCTAGGACTCGCCTATAAGTCGGATGTAAAGCATGGACTTAAATTTATTGTGGGGAATGGTCGTATAAAGTGTTGAAAAGTTTTGATGTGAGTGATTTTGGTAAAATTCTGTGATTTCAAATTTTCTTGGAGTTTTTAAGTATCCCCTTGTGATTTACTCCACCTTAAGTTTCTCCTTCACTATTGTTAATATTTTAGTGAGGTGTAAAGAAAGAGGCTTGGTAGAACATTTACTGGAACCCGCTATATATAACTTTGTAAGGAAGTGTAGGTATATAGTATAGAAGCTTCTTTTTCATTTTTGTGTACAATCGGTTTTATATTTGATAATTCAAAATAAATAATGAAACACTTTTATTTGATTTATTAAGATAATAAGAAATGTAAAGGTTTGGATTTTCTGTATGGCACTTAAACGAATAACTAGATTTGACAATTCATAGAAAAAAATCAAAACAAAGTAAATCTCGAGTACTAGGACGACTAGGCTCTTGATGATTTAACACGGATAATGGCCTCACTGTTCTTTGCAATGAAAACACATATCTGCATGATTCAAGTGAACGAAGTTGTCCTGTTAATGGTTGTTTGACTTGCTTACGATTCTTTTGTTTCTGGATAGCGAATCCATACCTTCGAAGAATATGCGCAGTCATACAGGATGTTCTGCCTGAAAGATATTTTATTTGCGTTTTACAGATATTCTTATCTTCTGTGCCATCTTTCTTTAGAAATTATCGAAGTAGTGCCCAACCTCCGACTTCTCCCGGGCCATTTTCGTGCAAATTGTTTTTATAACTTGATAAGTCAGCATTTCTTCTGATTAACCAATCAGAATGCGCCTACCAACAGCGGATCTTAGTCAAAAAATCAAACCTGAATCGAATCGAAATCCGGAAAAAGCGCACCGAATAGAACCGAAAGATTTTGAATCGCGGTTGATTGTTGGGATTATTAAAAATATTTAAAAGTGACATATGATTTGGAAAAATTTTCTCCTTAGAAAGGGAGGTATAAGTTTGATTACCACTTGTAGAATTAAATTCCAGCTATCTAAAATACAATTAAAATATTAAGCCTTACAAACAAGGATAATGTCCTTACCTGCTTTGACAGCTTAAAAATACTACTTTATTGTTTTGTACCAAGAGCGAAAGTACAATTATAAATGACCGTCACGTGCTCTACCGAATTATGTGATGGCAAATATGTTAATATATAGCCGAGAGAACCCTCTATATAAATTGGCTGTACTTAACTACATATTTTAAAAAATAAAATCAAAACCGACTTCGCAATGCAATATGTTTTAAACGCATTGTAAAGCCTCAGGAAGCCTTAACATGGCTGCGTAAGCAGGATTATCAGTACTTGCTTTTAATTTGAGAATATACTGTAAGGTGAGTTTGATTCTTCCTATGTCCAGCGGTGGCCCATTTGCTTCGACATATAGACTATTTACAGGAGAAGTTCGAAAAGTTCCTAAGAACAATCGAAGGCCTTGATTATGGACTGCGTCAAGAGCCTTCATGTATGAAGTCTTGCCGAGCCATATACAATGCAACCATAGTCTGATTTAGATCTGTCTAAAGAGCGATATTGTTTTAAAAAAGCATTTTTATCTGCCCCCCGTTTTGTATTTGCAATAACTTTTAATGCATCTAATGCCTTTGTACATTTTTCTTTAAGCATTTTAATATGCGAGATAAAAGAGAGCTTACTGTCAAAGATAATTCTTTATGTCTTTTACTACTTTTACTGGGATTCCATATCGTAGCAAATGTGGTTCATCATGGGCTCTTTAGAGGAAGAATTTGAAAGTTTTTCCCTAAGTATTCCTCTATAAATCTGTGAAAGCTTCAAGTGGCCCCACCCTATCTCCGGGGGGTCATGATTTGTACATACTTAAATTAACACTACTCCAGAAAGCTTTCATATAATTTTCTTCTTTTCTGCCCAATGCTTATTGAGAAGATTTTCGAATAACCCCGCTTAATTTTCGCCATGTCTTAATTATATCCCTTGGAAGATTGATTGATAATTGTTGTTTTACGCCGAGTCGGCAATATTTCAGCGGTTCCCTTGGAAGAAGGCGTGGCCCTTCATTTAAACATACTTGAGTTCCTTGGCAAGTTTGGTTTTAATTGGCCCAGTGATTCTGGAGGAGAGGATGAAAATGTGAAAAGTTTACAACGACGACAAACAACGAACAAATTTCGATCTGAAAAGCTCACTTGAGCCTTTGGCTCAGGTGAGCTAAAAAGTATAATTGAAAATTTAACATTCAGTTTTAGTTGTCTCCAATTTGGAAAGACAACAATTCCCCTGCTATGCAAGTTGTAGGACAAGACGCTTGGGTCTAAGTTTATTAGAGTGGGGAAAACCCTTCTTGTTTCTTTATTTCTGTCTTATACATATATATCGGATAGCAAAATAACCTTTACAGGTTAATTTTTTCTCTATGTCTTGGATCCATAACATACAGGTTTTTTTTAAAAAAGTAAACCTTTACATATTCATTCTGAAATAAACATGGTTAATGTGTACTATACACATCATATCGTTAACGTTTCCTCATAGATTCATCAGCATAATGTTACACTGAAAAGTATTCGCTTGTAGATTGTCGATTACTCATTATGCAATCTTTAAACAAAAAGATTTTCATTGACACTTTTTAACACAATGATGTGATTTATCCCTAGTCAACACTTGTACAAAACTAGGATGGACATTTAAGGTCTATATTTTGTCTGCCTCTTCGTTTTTATAATCTCAACTTCGTTAGCTAACATCAAGCAGTTGCTTTTTGTATTTTGATGGAAGTAATTATTTCACTCGAAAAATGAACATTAATGTCAAACAATGCACGACAGTCTCAATCTTGGCTGATTTAAACAGCAATTTAATTCATTTAGTATGATCTTAGTTCGTTTGAAAATAAATTTACGATATAAACCACTCAATAAAACGAGAGGCAGTTGAATTACTATCCCAGAAAATATAGCGCTTGACTGCTCTACAACGCAATCAATTTTCTGGTCGTGGTGTAACACCGTTCCTTCAACTCTGTCTCGAGGAAGGACAATACGTTTTTTTTTCGTTTAATATTATTCTATCATCATATAATAATAATAAACAAAGATGTTTTTTTTTTTGTTCTTGGCAGAACAAACCCCATGTAAATGCAAACGTGCATGAAGAATCATTTCATCAAATATCTTCTCACTATGTCTTCTCCCTAATGATGAAGTTGGTATACAGTGTATGAACTGTTACAAAAACGCTCTCAGCAGAATATGTTTGTTTAATGTCCCTATTATTCTCTCTCCATTCAGTAACGAATTGGTCCGTTTTAATGCCTTGTTCACACGAATGCGCATTAAATATTTTATACGTAGTAAATTATGCGAGGTAAAATAATGCGAATGAAAATTGCATTCACAGGACCGTTAATGCATTGTAAACTGATACGGATCAAAATTTTATATCTAAGGCTATACTGACGTCATTTTCAAATCACGTCATCTTAAAGTCATATATGGCGTATTTTTGATAAGTTCAGACTAACTAAAATTAGAAAGATCATTCTATTTGTTTTATTACTTTGTATAAAGATAGACTTTCCTGTAAATTACAAATTTAAATCAATCGCGTTTCATAGATATTAGAAATTTAAAACATTTATTTACCGACTCCGCATTTAAATATCTGCCACTATTTAAAGTCAATTCAACTATAGAAACATAGGGTTATTCAAAGTTCAAAATTGGTGAAAATTTTAATTTGAACGTAAATTACAAATATCACGTTCATCTACACTAAATCTCCTATTTTTATTTTTTTTTTTTAGCTCAGATACGCCATATATAGCTTTAATCAGATCCATAACATAATTTCATATCTTAAACAAGAGGCCCATGGGCCACATCACTCACCTGAGCACATTGGCTAGGAAAAAAAGCAAAAATCAGTACAGTATTGAAAAAGTTTACGAGGAGGGGGGTGTTGAATTTAAAACTACCTGATGATGCTTTCATATCAATATAACAAATGGCTTTGTTGTTCTTGAGCAGCAGATTTTTTTTCCCATATATTCATTTGTAAAAATTTGATCCCCCATTGTGGCCCCACCCTACCCCCGGGGGGCCCTCATTTGAACAAATTTCATTCTACACTACCCAAAGATGCCTCCATATCAATTTGACTAATCATGGCTTTTCTGTTCTTGAGAAAAAGACTTTTTCCTATATATTCCTCTGTAAACTTTGATCACCCATTGTGGCCCCAACCCATCCTCGGGGTAATGATTTGAATAAACTTAAATCTTCACTATCTGAGGATGCTTCCATATAAATATGACCAGTCATGGCTTTACTGTTTTTTAACGATATTTTCCTATATATTTCTATGTAAAACTTGGATCCCCAATTGTGGCCCCACCCTACCTCCGGGGGTTATTATTTGAACAAATTTGAATCTTCACTACCTGAGGATGCTTCCATATAAATATGACCAATCATGTCTTTACTGTTTTTAAGAAGAAGATTTTAGAGATATTTTCCTCTATATTTCTATGTAAAACTTGGATCCCTCATTGTGGCCCCACCCTACCCCCGGGGGTTATGATTTGAACAAACTTGAATCTTCACTACCTGAGGATGCTTCCATATAAATATGACCAATCATGTCTTTACTGTTTTTAAGAAGAAGATTTTAGAGATATTTTCCTCTATATTTCTATGTAAAACTTTGATCCCTCATTGTGGCCCCACCCTACCCCCGGGGGTTATGATTTGAACAAACTTGAATCTTCACTACCTGAGGATGCTTCCATATAAATATGACCAATCATGGCTTTACTGTTTTAAGAAGAAGATTTTTAACGATATTTTCCTATATATTTCTATGTAAAACTTGGATCCCCCATTGTGGCCCCACCCTACCCCCGGGGGTCATGATTTAAACAAATTTGAATCTTCACTACCTGAGGATGCTTCCATAAAAATATGACCGATCATGCCTGTGCTGTTCTTAAGAAGATTTTTAAAGATATTTTCCTATATATTTCTATGTAAAACTTGGATCCCCCATTGTGGCCCCACCCTACCCCCGGGGTCATGATTTGAACAAATCTGAATCTACACTACCTGAGGATGCTTTCATATAAATATGACCAATCTTGGCTTCACTGTTCTTAAGAAGAAGATTTTTAAAGATATTTTCCTATATATTTCTATGTAAAACTTGGATCCCCCATTGTGGCCCCACCCTACCCCCAGGGGTCATGATTTGAACAAATCTGAATCTACACTACCTGAGGATGTTTCCACATAAGTTTCATCTTTCCTGGCCCAGTGGTTCTTGAGAAGAAGATTTTTAAATGATGCCATTTTTTCACTAATTCCTAATTATCTCCCCTTGAAAGAGGGCGTGGCCCTTCATTTGAAGAAACTTGAATCCCCTTTACCCAAGGATGCTTTGTGGCAAGTTTGGTTGAATTTGGCCCAGTGGTTCTTGAGAAGAAGATGAAAATGTGAAAAGTTTACAACAACAACGACGACAGACAACGGACAAATTTTGATCAGAAAAGCTCACTTGAGCCTTTGGCTCAGGTGAGCTAAAAACCCTGTCTCACTCGTGAAATAAATTCCATATTCAACTACAAATCATTCAATTTTCTGTTAATAACAATTTCTTTTGATTTCCCTTTCCCTCCGTCTTTTCTTTACACATTATCGTAGGCTGTAACGTTATAGTTGAGCGGTTGAAACGTCATAGCTTGGCAATATTGTGAGATTGAAAACATTGTAACATGAATTTTAAATAGCAACATATTTGGAAAGAAATCGGCAGATTTAGTCTCCATTAAGATGGTCATTGGTTTAGTTACTAACTCTTTCTTATGAGAGACCAGGAATTATTTTTACTGAAGTTGATATCCTTTCACACTGTGACAGAATATCACTTTGGTATCCTTTCAATTTTCAATGATAATTACGGCAAAGTTCAATATGCAGTTGAATCATCATTATTAAATATAATTATGCAAAACTTATGTAATTAGTTATTAAATATATGTAATCACTTAATTAAAGAAAATATGTTTTATTGATTAAATATTTTATTTGAAAATATATGTTCATTAATATGCATGATTTCTACAAGATTATTTTCCAGATCTTTAAATGAATACACCCTACCTTTCCAACTTTGCTGGAATTTTAATTTTCTTTTGGGCCTTTGCTAGAAGTTACTTTTTCTATACTGAAACGCAAAAGAAACGCAACATCATATTTTAGGGGAAAATATTACATATAGGATATAATATTTTGTATCTAAAAAGTAAGGACATCTTCAACTTTGTAAATATCGGTAATTCAACAGTTAAATGTTTTTCATACCATTACCGGAAGTTAAGTTTGAGTCTGCTTAACAGAAATCTAAAATTGCACGTGTAACAAAACATTTGGCAATAATATGGGGTTTTAAAGGTTTGTATCTGTTCATCATAAGTAATGCAACAATGTTCCGAAAAATAAATTCCCCTTTCTTTTCCGTAAGCGATGCAAAGGCTTTCTTAAAATGACTTAAGTAGGCATTACCATTGCTCTAGCTGGAAAATCTCAAAATAAAAGCGATGGAGAGCTGCAGATGCAAATATGACCCATATCACCCCTCAACAGGCTCTTACGTATCTTTAGCACGAATGACAGTCCTTGGACCGGAAGTCCAAGGGTTACTACACTGCGCTTGGCTAGAGAAAATTCGACCTCATCATCTGAAAAACAGGCATTTAAAAATGGCAAAGAATATTTCTTTGCTCAGATCTCGAGATTGATGAACCTATTATATCGCAGAAATCGAGCTGCAACTGTTCTGCATGGCAGTCTTGCACGCTGTAATTGAAAGGCCGGGGTGGGGTGGGGGGTATTCTAATAGTCATGTTACTTTCTAAGGTTAAAAGATAATCATTTAACATTTTTATCAAATCTCTGATGTTTTTAAATCGAGTTTTACCTTAGTGTATTCATTTTTGAAAATCATTAGATAAAAAATTCAAATATGTGTAGATTACTGCTTGTTGCGTTTCTTTTGCGTTTCAGTAGAAATTGCAGTTGTGCAACTAGGCCTTCTTTAAGAAGTTTATCTTTGTTTGAGTTTTCAGACACACTTAACTTCAAAATTTAAATAGCATTTTTTGTCTGCATAAACCACCCAATTCAGACAATTTGTTAATTTTTACCTTTTGATTGCCCACTGTGGGACGTGGAGACAGGTCCTTCGGATGAGACCGTATAAATAAACAAGTGGTGGCTTCTCCATATGAGTGAAAAATTCTCGAGAGGGACGTTAAACAACATACAAACAAACAAAACGTTTTGATTGTACATTTTATTTATTTTTTGTGGATAATTTGTTTCTCCTGTTTGACTCTCACAACTTCAAGTTTCTTTTCGTACAGAGACTTTTGTCTGTCTTTTATTACCCTCGTCAATTCAGGTGCAGATTTTCTTGCATATCATTAATAATAGAGTTTCTTTGATTGTCTGATAGAGAATTTAGCCAGTTAGATATTTTATTGTTCATCAACATGATCACAGACTGTAGGCTATTGTTAATGCTGATGGTTTGAGTCTGATTAAAACATCTAACTGGACAGAATCTCATGCATATACTTCGCAAGAAAATGATGAAACCTTCCCTAAGTCCTTTTTGTTGGTATCAGGAATTCCATCCCAGTTTTCAATGACATTTGGAAGAAGTCTTTCAAGCTGAGGATTGAAAGCTGGGTAATTTGCACCTTGATCTGACATGGTGGATAGTATTCTGGCTATAAGTTTCGAAAAAAAACTATGTCATCATTTCTCAAATATTTTTAAATGTTAGCTTCAAAAGGCTTTCATCAAATTGCCTGCATCAGCACTACCATCTTCAGTCATTCCTGTTGAGTATGTCCTATGTTCTAGTGAAGTAAATGGAAGGACTGAAAATGCTGATGAAACTTGGATGTTTACAGACTTTTGAAACTTGGATGCATACAGACTTTTGAGCCTGAATACTTTTCGTTATCTCGATATATTTCATTCACACAATGGCCTTTCATATCGCCAACAACAGAAGAATTAACCATGATATCTACTACCTGACATTGAGCAATCCTCTTGCTTCATTTGATAATCTTGACAATGTCTTATCTGCAATATATTTCAAAATTGTATGACCTGTTTAACCCTTTTACAATTAACGCCACACTATGTTGTTCGTGCTATGATAGTTTCCCTTATTTCTTTTGTAAATTTATCATCATAAAAGCAAGTAATCTCATATTTCATGACAACACTGTTAATTTCATCAAGTTCAATGATCTTTTCCTCTTTTGCCTTTATCTCTTCTTTGTGATTCGACCATTATTTTAATGCATTTTCAGCAATAAAATTGTCAAAGTCATTATTTTCCATTTCCTTGTTGTTCATCCTACAAATCTTAACCATCGAATTCCTCTTCTTTTTTCAGGTTCTCAACTTGCTCATCCTTTCTTTCACTCTCCCTTATTTGTTCTAATTCTCTCTCTCTCCCTTATCAAGTGATTCTTGTCATTTAGTTCAACTCTCTGATTTTCAATTTTCTCATCTCTATGTTTCAATTTCTTGTTCGAGTTCCTGACATCAAGCTTTTTCACCTATTCTTTCAAATGCTCAAAATTTTCTGAAAGTTTTATCCAACTTCTCTGACAATTCATTGTACTTTTCCCCCACTGTTTACACCCCCTTTACAATATAATTTCAAATCTTTAGTTTTTGAAAATGTGCTTTTGTATTTCACTGAACGAGAATCGAAGACCCTCAAAAACGAATCATTCTTTTTCTCATACTGATTTGCAAATTCAAAATATTTTGATGTTCTTGTTCATCAACTAAAGCCCGCTTTAGCTGCCTGTTTGCATACACATCTTTTGTTTTATTGACCAGGTAATTCAGCTTTTGAGATTTGTTATCATAACCAACTACTGGAAGCTCATCTTTTGACACTGGGAATTCAAAATTCCTAATAAGCTAGTCGGATAATGGCTCTGCGTTTTTAGCTCACCCGAGCTAAAAGCTCAAGTGAGCTTTTTTGTTCACATTCTGTCTGTCTGTTCGTCTGTAAACTTTTCACATTTTCGACTTCTTTTCAAGAACCACTGGATTAATTTCAACCAAACTTGCCACAAAGTATCCTTTGGTAAAGGGGATTCAAGTTTGTTCAAATGAAGGGGAGATAATTACAAATTAGTGAAAATTAATGGCATCTTTTAAAAATGTTCTCAAGAACCACTGGGCCAGGAAAGATGAAAGTTATATGGAATAATCCTCAGGTACCGTAGATTCAAGTTTGTTCAAATCAAGACCCCCGGGGGTAGGGCGGGACCACAATGGTCGATCAAAAATTTACATAGGAAAAATCTTTAAAAATTCTTCTTCTCAAGAACAGCAAAGCCATGATTGGTCATATTAATATGAAATCAACTGCAGTGTTCAAATCATGACCCCTGGGGGTAGGGTGGGGCTACAATGGATGATCAAAGATTTACATAGGGAAAATCTTTAAAAATCTTCTTCTAAAGAACAGCAAAGCCATGATTGGTCATTTTTATATGGAAGCATCCTCAGGTAGTGTAAATTCAAGGTTTTTTTTTTCTTCAAATTATGGCCCCTAGGTCTAGGGTAGGCCTACAACAGAAGACAAAACTTATAGGAAAAAAAATCTTTTTAAAAACTTCTAAAGCCATGATTTGTCAAAGAAATATGGTATGGCATGGTATATCCCTCTCCTTAGGGATAGGTTGATACCACTCATAAAATACTGAACTCCTAGCCAAAGTGCTCAGGTGAGCGATGTGGCCCATGGGCCTCTTGTTGTTTCTCTTCAAATCTTTCACTTTGTTCTTCAACTAAAAATTTTGTTAAGGAATACACGCATGGAGCAGTTTTCCAAATTAGAGGTAGGATACCTTGATTGGAGAAGTTAATAATTTTCAGCAAATGTCTTCTCATCATTAAGTCAATTCCTTATACCTGCATTTGTCGGAAATTTCTTTCCATATTTACAATTTCATAACAAAGATATCAAATTTAAACATTTAATTCAGAAAGATTTTTTTTTACTTTACATTTAATTGATAAACCATTTCACTGTCCAGCAGTCAGTATAGTACGGTTGCCTGACATTTGCCAGCAATTGTCACAACCAATATATAGGGTAACAGTATATTTACTTTTCACAGTTGCACTGACCAGCAGTGATACTCATCACGATGCTGACCAGCAATCTATCTTCTGAAAATATAATAATATACAGTAAAATATGTCTATAAAGAGCTAAAGCCACGAACCATTTTATTTCCCCTGTGTTTTTCACTAAATAAAGTTTCGATTCAAGAAGAGTACTACACGTTTAATGTTAGAGGACAACATACGTCTTTTTCATGCTTAACTTATTTCGTTATATAATGTGCCATTAACGACGTCCGACGGCTGGGACATTCGACGGTTTCATGAATGCCGATTTTTCGACAGACACCCAAGTTAGATATGGCCACAGTCAAGAACAACTTTTATACTTGCCACATATATAAACATTGCAGATACCTTTATGTTTATTATCATTGTTGTTCGTGGCTGTGGCCAATATGAAATTTTACTCTTTTTTTTCATATATTACTTTTATTTGTCTGCATTTCACACATGACAACGAATTCAATCATTCGAGGAAATTCGAATTATTTCCAACCTATATACCAATGCACGAAATCCTTTAATGTTTGATCTCATATATAATAATCCAAACATTTTGATGAATATCAAATAGTACAAAATTAATTTAGGTTGGCTAAGTGTTATTCTATTACGAAATTTTTATGGTACAAGTAAACCACAATTAGTATCTCAATCATTGAACGAGTTATCTATCCTTCTCATAACCGAAACCATCCAGCGTCGTGTAAGACAAAGATATTTAGGAAAAAAGAAGTCAATCCGTCGCCATCAAACAGTTGTTTTGGATCATCATGCCGCCTGTAAGAAATAAAACGACGCCACCTGCAAATAAACGCCGTCGGGAAGAAATAGGCTCAGCTGCTAGAGGGAAAGGGAGGAGGAAGCGTCCCCTCCCGCTGGCACGGACACAGTGTCCCGAGGAGGACCATTTTCCCATCCTACCAACCAACCCACAGCAGAGCTGACTCCTTTGCATTGCGAGACGAACTCAGCGCCAAGTACCTCGCAAGAATCCGATGAGTCTCAGAACAATTTACATGATATTAACGTCCAAGTTCAAAACGCGCCAAACAACCCAAAATGTCAGCTCAGTTTTGTTGATACTTTAGGATCCCATATCCCTAATAAACTTAAAAACCAGAAGTCTCTGACGAGACTGTAGCTCTACTGGTTGTACTTATAAGAAAGATAAAAGTAGCATTTGGACTTGAAACTTTGCAACAGCAATAAATAGAATAATGATCCTTGGTTTAGTCTCTTTTTGTGGCTAGTCTCTTTTTGTGGCTAGATTTATAATTTTATCAGACTAAAACTGTAGGAGGAGTAACCTTTTAAAACAATTTAACAGAAATTTCAATTTAAGTATCCATGGCAACAGCATTCAACAAAATCAAAAAACAATAACACCAATTATGTATCTCAGTATAGTCTACTTGTATGCCACGTTATACTGAAATCAGACAAAAAGTGTAGGAGGAGTAGCGTTTTGAAAGTATTTCAAGAAAATTTCTATTTTTAGTAACCATGGCAACACCATTCATTGAAATCAAAAACCGCTATACAGAATTATGTATCTTAGTGTAGTCTACTTGTGTGCTGAGTTATATTGATATCAGACCAAAACTGTAGGAGGAGTAACATTTTGAAAGTATTTCCCATAAATCTCTATTTTTAGTAACCATGGCAACACTGCATTGAAATCAAAAACCGATAGACAGAATTATGAATCTTAGTGTAGTCTACTTATGTGCCAATTTATATTGAAATCGGACCAAAACTGTAGGAGGAGTAGCATTTTGAAAAATTGTTTACAGACGGACGGTCGGACAGACAGACAGAAGGACGGACGACGGACACATTACTATTGCATAAGCTCTTCTGGTCTCTGAACCAGTAGAGATAATAAGATTTGGGAAGGTCAGTTTATCGATCTGTCATTGCTCCTTAAATCTGCCGTGGAATTAGAGTATTTTGATTCGCAGGCCAAAGTGCAGATGAGGAATGGCACACTTTTTGTTGCTAATCCTAAGAAAAACACTTTCTTACCCCTAGAAAAATGGACTTCAGCATTTTTGATTTTTACTAGTATTATGTTAGAAAAATTTAGTTGTAAAGCACAGGATTTGTTAAAATATATCCGAGACATTAGGCTTGCAGCAAGCAGGTCCAGTACTTGGTATAAGTATGACGAGTAGTTTCGTCTACGCAAAGCCCTTTCACCAGATACTCCATGGGGGGAAGTCAACTCTGAATACTGGCTCATGTATGTATCAGCTGGAAACACACACAAGCTACAGTCAGCAAGCCTCTAACATACTAAATACTCCCTCAAACAAATCACCATTAGGCAAACAAACTTTGGGTTGTTGTTATGTTTACAATGCTGGTAAACCCTGTCCTTTTTCCCCAGATGCAGGTATAACCACACATGTAGCCAGTGCGGAGGAAAACACCCTCAAGTTAAGTGCTCAAAGCAATCGCTCAATTTACACACTAGGACAGACACCTATAAAAACTAGTTCTTTGGCAAAGCACTTGGAAGGTTATCAACATGCCAAATTTTTACTTCAGGGTTTTACTTTTGGTTTTAGGCTACTATACCAGGGTCAACGGGGGGCAAGAGAATGCAGAAATCTCAGTAGTTTATATGAAAACATGTCCATAGCTGAAAAAAAATCATAAAGAGGTATCACTTCAACGAGTAGCAGGACCTTTTCTAAACCCTCCCTTTGTTTGCAAGTTTCCCCATTAGGTTTAGTTCCCAAAAAGGATGGTGATATGCGATTTATTCATCATTTATCATATCCAGAAGGAAGTTCTATTAATGATTTTATAGATCCTAATGCCTGTTCTAGCATTGATGAGGCAGCAAGTATTATAACTTCTTTAGGAACTGACACTTTATTGGCCAAATCCGACATAAAATCCACTTTTCGACTTGTCCCCATATCACCTGCAAAGTCGCCCGCGTGGCGCAGTGGTTAGAGCGTCTGCTCTAGAGTCGCGAAGTAAGGAGTTGATCCTTACGTCGCGGGTTCGAATCCCACAGTGGGACGTGGAGACCAGTCCTTCGGATGAGACTGTATAAACCGAGGTCCCGTGTCGCAGTAGGTGCTGGCACGAAAAAGATTCCTCACTGCTCAATGGCCGTAAGTGCGGAGTATAGGACAAAATTTGCAGCTATCCACCGGCAAGTGGTGGCATCTCCATACGAGTGAAAAATTCTCGAGAGGGACGTTAAACAACATACAAACAAACATATCATCTGCAGATTTTGACCTCTTGAGTTTTAAATTTCAAGGTCAATATTATTTTGACACGTTACCCTTTGGGTCTTCTATAAGTTGTTCGTTGTGGGAAAAATTTGCATCATTCCTACGTTGGCTTACAAAACAATATTCAGGAAATGCACACATAATTCACTATCTAGACGATTTTTTTTGTTGCCCCCAGTTTTCTCTAGTTTGCGCTTATACATTGCAGCACTTTAAAACCCTTTGTTTAGATTTAGGCGTAACTATAGCTGAGGACAAGACTGTGTAACCAACCAATGACTTGGTTTTCCTACGCATTAGATTGAACACTTTCAACATGACCATGTCGTTACCTAGAGATAATTAAATTACAAGAAAACATTCATACAGTGTTGCAGGCCAAAAAGGTAACACTTAAACAAATGCAGTCACTTTTAGGGCTGCTAAATTTTGCTTGCAGAGTGGTAGCACCAGGTCGAGCCTTCTGCGGACGCCTTATCAATTCTACCATTGGCATTAAAAAACACCACCACAAAATCAGAATAACGACAAATATCAAGCTTGACCTACTTAATTGTATGGGCAACTTTTTTGAAAGACTACAATGGAGTATCAGTTATTAACACCCCTTTGGTTGACAGCCATACAGTTCAACTGTTCACGTACAGTGCTGGACCATCCAGCATCTTGTTAAGACACCCTCCCACCCCCCACCCCCCCACCCCTTTTAAAAAAGTGGAACCTGATTTAAGAACATGTATTGCTGCTGTTTTATTTCTCTTTTTACAGATTCCATTGCCATGGTTATTCCAGCAGACATCCAGCTTGAGTTGGAAATTAATCCAAAATGAACATTTATTTATAAAGATGTATAAACAAGCAAGTTTACTGACAGTGGGGTGATGAAAAACTCACTATTCAACTACCCTGAGTTCTGAGTAAAGTCTTAAATTTGATTCCCTTCATCCAATGTTTGGTGACGTTTCATGTGCATGAGCGAAAATTTTTCGGTACGTACGTAAACAATCATAGATGGAGATGGTTTCATTACTCATTACTAGCATTAGAAATGAAAATCACGGGTCTTACAGATGAGACCGTAAATATCGAGCTTCTGTGTCATGGTGACGTGCAAGGCCTTGGTATATGACATCTTGTATGAGTGAAAAATTCTAGCAAGGAACTTTAAATAATAATGAAGCGAAGTTTTAATCAAGATCGAATTATCCCTACGATTCTCGGGAGCTGCACTGTGTTAACTTCCTGTTTCTTTGTGTTGTTACCTTCGGTCCTCAGCAGGTCACGTGACCTGAAAGGTGTATATATATATAGAGAGAGAGAGAGAGAGAGAGAGAGAGGCAGTCGGGTTGACTAGGCAGTTGGTTGTTGGCGGCTGATGTGTGAAGACCGTCCAGAACACAACCCAAACGGTAGGTACTGTGTTTAATACCTGAATAAAGTCTTACGTGCCTGCAATAGGCTTTCGGGACTTTGTTAGTGTATATAGAATTATATATACTGTATAACACGGTTTGGCTGAAGGTCAGAAGCGAATGCGCTTCAAGCCTTGGAAGGCGCGTGCGCTCCCGAGAGAAGACGGGGATATTTGTAAATATTGCTAATTCAGATCTGTGATTGAGATCTTTAAATTAACTTAATTAACTTAATTATATTGTTCAGATAGAACAGCCGAATCCCATAAACGAACCCGGAAACGTTACATAAATTTGGTGGCAGCGCGGTGGGATTCGGCAAATAAGAGTAATAGATATTTTAAATTGATTAAAGTTTTGTGTTATATTTGCATTGTAAATTATGAGCGCGATGGAAGAAATGCTCAAGAGGAGATATCTTTTCTTGAAAAGAGCTGTGAGCGATTGCGCCTTGAAAAGAGCTGTGAGCGATTGCGCCTTGAAATAGAAAATCAATCTACACCTGTTAATACAAATAGACCAATGCGCGATTCTGGCATCGCGACAATGGCTGGTGAAAGCGCACAAGAAGAAAATCAGCCTGGAGGAGACATAGGTGGTATGACAGTTAGAAGAAAAACGGCGCAACGAAATTTGTCTTCTCGGCCAAATGCATCACATTTGACAACAGATGATGCTGCGAGTGCGCAACAGTATGAAGCAAATAGGCCACTGCCTAATAGAAAAACGCCTCGCATTTTCTCAAATGCGCATCCGCATCCAGCTCATGTGTTGAATGAGACTCTGCATTCTCCTTTTCAATTTCCACTGAGTGTGCAATCTTAAATACCATCGGAAGTGCAAAATCAAATTAGGCCTCCTACGCAAATTGGAAATGAAAAATCACCTAATGAGGGTCAGGCTCAAAATAAAGAAAGTGTTTCCTCTAGAGACAGCCTTTCCTCGATACAACAAGAAAATAACAGGGAGGAAAAAGCGGCAAAGTGTAACATAAAGCCAGCGACATTTGACGGAAGTCATTCGTGGATTGATTACAAGTCTCATTTTGATGCTTGCGCAGTAATTAATAATTGGTCCAACAGAGAAAAAGGACTTTATTTAGCCGTCTCATTACGAGGTGCTGCTCAAGGAGTGCTTGGGAATGTTTCTTCAGAGACAGCAGTGGTCAGCAGTATGAATTGTTGGTTAAAGCGCTTGAGGAGAGATTTGCACCGCCAAACCAAACAGAGCTTTACCGCGCCCAATTAAAAGAGAGACGTCAGAGAGCATCAGAGACCTTGTCAGAATTAGGACAGACTATCAGAAGACTCGCTTGTTTGGCCTATCCTCAGTGTCAAAGAAGTACGAGAAACACTTGGAAAAGAGGCTTTCATCGATGCGTTAGCAGATTCTGAAATGCGATTGCGCATCAAACAAAGTAGACCTCAAAATTTAAACGAAGCTATTCGCTTAGCAGTTGAGTTTGATGCATATTACAAAACTGAAAAGAGAGGTCACAGTCACGCTGTGAATTTCATGAAATTTACAAATAAAGACGGATCGCATCCAAAAGATTTATATAAATTGATGCAGACCCTTCAGTCGAAATTGGAGTCATTAGAAGAGCGCATTGAAGAGAATAAAACCATTAGAATAAGTCAAAATGTTCCTGGGAGACGTAGATTTGCCAATAGGCGGAATGATGGAATTGTGAAGTGCTACTATTGCTCAGAGGAAGGACATATTCGTAGAAATTGTCCTAAATTGAAGAAGAAAAGCAATACTGTTGTTGAGCGTAGTGATCATTCCCCAAAGGGCAATATGTGTCGAATTCGAAGTTGGCAAAAGCGGAAAAGAACCAAAAGTATTAGTGGGAATGTCGGGGCAAGCAATTTATGCGAAGAAGCAGGCATTTTCATAGATGTTGACGTAAATGAAGTGAAAAGTAAATTTTTGATTGATACTGGCGCATCCTTAACTTTACTGTCTAAGAAAATATATGATCAGCTGACAGACAGACCTAGATTAGTACATAATGGACAAATAATAACGAACGCTGGTGGATCAAGACTTTGTCAGTTTGAGAAAGGTCAATTCGTCATACAAATAGGGAAATCAAAGAAGAATGTTGAAGTGATAGTAGCAGATATCACTGTCGATGGAATACTTGGACTTGATTTCTTAAAAGCTTGCAACGGAGCAATAGACCTTCAAACAAGCTCTTTGAAATTGAATAATGAAGAATGTCAGTTTTCATGGGAAGGCACGCTAGGCTGCTACAGAGTGACAGCAAGTTCTGATGTATGCATTCCACTAAGAAGTGAAGTAGTTATTCAAGCGAAAGTCCAAGGGGAAAAACAAATTCGGTGGTGCAGACTACTTAGTCGAGGCAGAGAAAAAAATTCTAGAGAGTGGACGTGCTCTAGTAGGTCGCACTTTAGTTAAGGGAAATAATACTGTACCTGTATGCCTCCTGAATGTCACCGACGATGTTCAACAAATTCGTAATGGGACTCTTATTGCAAAAATGACTGCAGTGGAAGCGCAAAAGGCTCCTGTTAAGAAAGTGAATAAGAATCCTTTAGAACTACGAGGTGATATGAAAGAATTGCTAGACAGATGCAAAGTAAATCTGTCCTCTGCGCAGTTATCTAAAATAGAAAAATTTCTATATGAGCACCAAAATTTGTTCGCAAACTCAAATTATGATTTAGGGCGTACCAATGTAGTGAAACATAAGATAACTACAGAGCATACAACACGTCCCATTAAGCAAGCAGCTAGACGTATTCCTCTCCATTTATCTAAAGAGGTGGATAAACAGGTCGACGAAATGCTAGAAAAGGGCGTCATTGAATCGTCTATGAGTCCATGGGCGTCAACAGTTGTCTTGGTTCGTAAGAAGGAGGGAACCATGCGCTTTTGCGTCGACTGTCGTCGATTAAACGAGGTTACGGTGAAAGATGCGTATCCGCTCCCAAAAATAGAGGAAGCATTCGATCATCTTTGAGGACATGCAATGTTCTCCACACTTGATCTCAGCAGTGGGTATTGGCAAGTTGGCATGGAAGAGGCCGACAAGGAGAAAACTGCTTTTGTTACGCGCAAAGGGTTATATCAGTTCAAGGTTATGCCCTTTGGTCTGTGTTGCGCACCTGCAACCTTTGAACGACTCATGGAGACAGTACTTGCAGGACTTCAATGGGACAAGTGCTTGGTATATCTTGACGATATAATTGTCGTTGGAAAGTCGTTCGAGGACATGTTAGAAAACCTCAGAGAAGTGTTCCGGCGATTGCAACAGGCAGGTCTGAAGCTAAAGGCTAAAAAGTGTAACCTTTTTGCTGAGAAGGTGTCAAACCTTGGGCATATCATATCAAAGGAGGGTATATCTACTGATCCTGAAAAGATAAGAGTAGTTGCGGAATGGCCAGTTCCAAGTAATATATCAGAGGTTCGATCTTTCTTGGGACTTTGCAGCTACTACAGGCGTTTTATTCGAGACTTTGCATCAATAGCTAAACCCCTGCATAGACTAACTGAACAGGGTAGGAAGTTCCAATGGACAAAAGAAACGCAAGAAGCATTTGAGATATTGCGCAGTAGATTAATCAGTGCGCCAATATTAGCATTACCTCATTTAAGCAAGCAGTTCATCCTTGACACTGATGCAATTGGAACGTCAATAGGCGCTGCGCAGCACAGTTAAGGCTGCAGTAAGGGGGCGGGGCCTAATTTATACGGGAAATGCTTACTATGACATCACACAAAAATATAAGTTCTTCAAATTACCACAAAATGAAATGATTTGCTATTTTAAACTTTTGAATAGCTTTAAACTACATCAGTACTAACTAGTACATGCATCATTGTCTTTGGTTAAATCCCACACAGCAATATATAAACAATTCACTGATCGCAATGCACTTGTCAATGTGACGTCATCGGAAAATTTGACGCAGTTTGTATGCAGTGAGAGGCGGATCAAGATACATTTGTACAATGAAAAATGTATTTTGTAATTAAATAAAATATAAATTGTAGATATATAAGAGGCCATTAACTTGGATGCGATGTCTGTTTTATGATTTTATTCATATACTTCCCGTACATTCCCTAGACAAGTGATACTGTCGTATATTTGTATGCAGATTCATTGAACGGTAATAGGAGTGTCGTAATAAATAGACATATTGCAAGGGCATAGCCTCAATGAATTATGACAAGCTTTTACACATAAACTCAAGAAGAAAAGTGCTGCGAACCTGTTGAAATCTTGCAAATGAATTAATTATATCTATATTTAATGTACTTGACCAGCAAAATATTCAACATACGGTCTAACAAATGTAATTTTAGCAATTAGATAGTTGAATCTATATAGGTTCGCAGCACTTTTCAAAAACTACAAAGAGTGTTGAAAATAATTATAAATTAAACTTTGATTTTTAACTTGTTTATGCCCTTGCAATATTAGAATTTATAGATGACCTCAATACTTCAGGTATATTTGCTAAAATCACGTGACTGCCACATCACGTGACAAGTCTTAATAAGAAATCTAATCGTCCTCAACATTTAGTTTTCAACCACATTGCATTTGTCCGATAATTGTAAAGTCCTAAAAAGAAATACCCATCCTTGTAAAGAATGTATTTTCTATCTAAAAAAATCGCCGATATTTCCATTTGGCTGCGTGTGCTATCGCAGATAATAGATGACAAAGAGCGCGTGATAGCCTATGCAAGCAGAACTCTGACGAAAACAGAAAGGCGATACTGCGTCACAAGAAGAGAGTTGTTGGCTGTTGTTCATGTTATGAAATATTTCCGTCATTACCTTTATGGTTCTCATTTTCTTGTCAGAACAGACCACGGTTCACTGAAGTGGCTTTTACGATTTAAGAATCCAGAAGGGCAGATGGCGAGGTGGCTAGAAGTGATAAGTACTTACGATTTCAAGATTGAACACAGGCCAGGTCGAAAACATGGAAATGCAGACGCTCTCAACAGGATACCTTGTCCTCAGTGTGGATTTTATGTAGAAGAGGTAAAAGAGCACGAAGTGCGTACTGTGAGCACGAAACAATGCCCAATCGAAGAAAATGACCTTACCTTGAGAGAGGCACAGTCTGAGAATAAAGAAATTCAGTTGGTGCGTTCTTGGTTAGAAAAGGGTGAGAGGCCTACTCTTTCAAATGTAACTCCGCAAGGATTTGTGGTAAAATCCCTATGGAATCAGTTTGATAGATTATGCCTTAAAGAAAGACAATTAGTGAGAAAGTGGGTACTGCTCCCCCCAGGAAAAGAAATTTACCAGGCTATTATATCAGATGAAGAGCGCAGGAAAGTACTCAAAATGTGCCATGACAATCATACAGCAGGACACTTAGGAGTGACCAAGACATTGGCCAAAATAAGGCAAAAATATTACTGGCCAGGTCTTCAAAAAGACGTTCATCAGTATATATCTGGTTGTGAAAAGTGTACTAAGCGAAAAAATCCAAATCCTAAGCAAAGAGCTCCTATGCAAGTTGTTGGGTCCGGTACTCCCATGGAGAGAATTGCGACAGATATATTGTGCGAGTTGCCAGAGACAGACAGAGGGAATCGCCATATACTGGTAGTGTCCGATTACTTCATGAAGTGGACAGAGGCATTCGCTCTACCAGTTATGGAAGCCGAGACTGTAGCACGCACAATAATGGAACAAGTGATTGCTAGATTTGGCGTACCTTCAATCATACATTCTAATCAAGGTCGCCAATACGAGAGCAAACTGTTTTCGGAAATGTGTCGGTTACTAGGAATTAAGAAAACCCGTACCACTCCCTATCATCCTAAATCAGATGGGATGGTGGAGCGATTTAACCGGACATTGCTCTCAATGCTTAGTACCTATGTTGAAGAAAACCATCGTGATTGGGATCTTTATCTCCCTTACATATTGATGGCTTACAGATACACAGTGCATGAGACAACAAACTTTTCTCCAAACATGTTGATGCTAGGACGGGAAGCAACCACTCCATTAGACCTGATGTACGAGATGCCACCGGATATCAAAGATATACCTTCTAATCGATGGGTCTGGATTCTGCGTGAACGGTTGGAAACTGCGCACAAAATCGTTAGAGAGCATATTGAAAGAGAAATGCTTCGCCAGAAAAGATACCATGATACAAAGGTAGCATGGTCTTCTTTTGAGCCCGGAGAAAAAGTCTTTGTGTATTTTCCGATAAGAAAAAGTGGCTGCTCTCCAAAACTTGCATCATTTTGGAGAGGTCCTTACTCAGTTGAAAGGAAATTGTCTAATTTTCTTTACGCAAGAGCAGTGTAATTCATTGCGATCGCATGCGAAAGTGCAGATCTCAAATATTGAGATGTGAAGAGAAAGAGTTTTCTGAGGATGAGCAAGAGATCCAGAATGAAACAGAAAACTACATAGCCCTTGATAGTGGTAATGGGCAAATTGCAGACAATGAAGAATATGCAAATGCGAGCGCTGACTTCAATAGCAGGCCAACGCGCACGAGACGCTTACCTGCTTGGCATGATGATTTTGTTGTAGATTACAAAATTTAGAGCATGCGACTTGTTGTACATATTGTAAATAGTAATTGCCTGATTTTAGGAGATGAACATATATATATGAGATTTCAGTTTTGTTCTTTGAGATTTAAGAGGAATGCGAGACGCATTTCCTGGAGGCATGGGTAAATGAAGCGAAGTTTTAATCAAGATCGAATTATCCCTACGATTCTCGGAAGTTGCATTGTGTTAACTTCTGTTTCTTTGTGTTGTTACCTTCGGTCCTCAGTAGGTCACGTGACCTAAAAGGTATATATATATATATATATATATATATATATATATATATATATATATATATATATATATATATATATATATATATATATATATAGAGGCAGTCGGGTTGACTAGGCAGTTGGTTGACGGCGGCTGATGTGTGAAGACCGTCCAGAACAGAAGCCAAACGTGGTAGGTACTGTGTTTAATACCTGAAGAAAGTCTTACGTGCCTGCAATAGGCTTTCGGGACTTTGTTAGTGTATATAGAATTATATATACTGTATAACACGGTTTGGCTGTAGGTCAGAAGCGAATGCGCTTCAAGCCTTGGAAGGCGCGTGCGCTCCCGAGAGAAGACAGGGATATTTGTAAATATTGCTAATTCAGATCTGTGATTGAGATCTTTAAATTAACTTAATTATATTGTTCAGATAGAACAGCCGAATCCCATAAATGAACCCGGAAACGTTACAATAACAATTAGTCCAGTATATCTGTCAGCTTAGGTTGAAACTCAATATTGACGAGTTTTGTTTGATAAGTTTTTCCAGATGACTGGTATTGTCTACGGGCATCTTGTTTAGGTGTCAAATCTTTAATTGATGATCGTCTTGCGATGTCCATTTCCCTTCCGGTGATGTTTTCTTTTTTCAAGTTCGGGATCTTACATTGGGTATTGATCCTTTTTAATTAATGATTAATACGCATCGCTGCGATCACACACATTTTCATTTCTTCAAAGTCTTGAAAATAACATCAATGTACAATCAGTGGCGTGTTTTTGGTGCTTAAAACGTCTTTGTGCAAGATTTACTTCAGTGTAACTTTTCTAGACTTGAAGCTTCAGGAGAAATGTGCGACAGATAATACAATTTAGACGATGGATGAATTGTCCCTTCAGAGACTTTTGGATGTCATAAAATGTACTGAACTGAGTTATAGATTGTTTTGAACCCTTATAAGAACAAATGTATGCACTGGTTTACGGAAATTGTCGAGACGTATAACCCACTATAATAATTAGCTGTTCATTCTGTCGACTATGCGTGTAACTTCATCTAAAATCGTCAAATATCATTTCTAACTTGATATCTGCAATGCTTTGAGCACATTGAAGTTGTTCAATAAGAAAAAGATCTGTATTCGACACGTTTCAAAAATTCAATCAATCATAGTGGACTCTAATGTATGAGTATATATTGTTAAGACGCCCTCGTTTATTGGATTTCTGAAAATCCAATGAAAACATTGTCGAGCTGCAAACATAATGACTTGTCACAGTTTGGCATTTGTTTGTTAAAGATGTAGATAAAACCAAACGCTTCACAATAACATTCACTAACCCCTAACTACTTCAAATCATTCAATCGATGAAGGAACACTTTTGTCTCAAAAGACTAATTTTGTAGAGCGTTTCATTAAATCGCGTATGCCTGATATTTGTGCGCAAAAAAAGGGGGAAAACTTGCCAGATTGACTTAATATGAATTTTACAGTTTATTTTAAAAACCGTTCCACAGCATACAATGACTATGACGCAGAAATTTACTACCCATTAGTAAAGCATCCTCTGCATGTTATATTAATCTTGTCGTTTGCCTACGGATTAGCATTTCTTTCGGCTGTTGTCGGAAACTGCTTTGTGATTGCTGTTGTTCTAAAGTACCCGTGGATGAGGAATGTTACAAATTATTTTGTAGTTAACTTGGCCGTAGCTGACATCTTAGTTGCTATATTTTGCCTTCCATTTACTCTTTTGGATAATATCTTCTCAGGTGAGTCAAAATATTTTATAAAAATGTACGTGTTTATTAGTAAATATTAAAAATGGATGTTCTTAAAAACCCTATTGATAACAAAGTGCACTAAATATCTCTCTAAACACGGAAACTTGAAAACATTCAACAGGCAAATCTTTTACTTGAGGAATGTATGAACATATGAACACGGTAAAATTAGCTACATGTATTTTCATAAATTTTGGTATGAAAGAAACTCTTAATTTACTCAAATGTGCTCAAAAATAAAAGCACCCATAATACTCTATGCTCAAATATGAAAGCACCTCGGATACATTTAAAGGTCTTGTGGCTAATAATGAGAAAACTTTAATTAAAGCTGAGGGTTATAATCAAGAAAAGCTATGTATTTTTGCATTTTTGTGTGAAATTCTATAGACATATGTCGATCCACCGATAAATATTGTAAATTACAATTTAATTGCAAGAATTTTTAATCATACATCTATAGAAAGAGAAATAGAGAGAATGTATTATGTGCAATTTTTAATGTGGAAGATCGAGGTTAAATACATGTAATATAAATAATAAAATCATTGAAATAACCGATATAAGTTATAATCAACAATTTCATTTTTCTTTTTATTTTTTAATTACATAAATTTTTAATTACATAAATTTTATTTTTGCAGCGTAATATTGTTGACATTGATATACGCGGTTAAGTTATTTAATAAAAGAAGTGAAAGGAGGCTAAAAAAACACACCAAAGTAAGGTATAAACTAGTATTAATTGTAACGGGGACCGTTACAGATGTTCCCCAAACGCTCCCCAACTCCCTTTTGGTGTCTTATTTCTTGTAAGCTTCATTAAATAAGGCAATTAAGTATATTGGTCATTTAACGCATTTCACGCGCGCGCACGTGCATGCATGTGCAGGTTGACAATGTCATTCCGTCTATACTATAAATGCATCTTTATATTCTCAGTATCAAAACATTTCATCAAAAAATATATAAGTTCCGGCTATATCAAGTATATTGGTCATCTTAGCATTGCGCGCATGCGCACCTGTATGCATGTTCATAATGACCATGCCATTTTGTCTACACTTATAATATGTCTGTTTGTTCTTAGTATCAAAGCTTTTCATCAAAAAATATAAAAGTTACGGCTATATTAAGTATATTGGTCATTAAACACATTGCACGCGCGCGCATGTGCATGCATGTGCATGATGGCCACATCATCTTGTCTACACTTTTAATATATCTGTATATTTTTAATATCAAAGCTTTTCATCAAAAAATATAAAAAGTACGGCTATATTAAGTAAATTGGTCATTTAACACATTGCACGCGCGCGCACGTGCATGCATATGCATGCATGTGCATGATGATCATGTCGTCTTGTCTACACTTTAAATACATATAAATATTTTGAGTATCAAAGCATTTCATCAAAAAGTTTCAAAGTTACAACTATATCAAGTAAATTGGTCATTTTACGCTTTGCGCGTGCGCGCACGTGCATGCATGTGCATGTTGACCATGTCATCTTGTTCATACTTTTAATATATCCTTATATTCTGAGTATCAAAGCATTTTATCAAAAAATTTAAAAGTTACAGCTATTTCAAGTATATTGGTCATTTTACGCATTGCACGCGCACGCACGTGCATGCGCGTACGCGCAAAATGACCTTCGTTCCGCAAATCTACATAACATGCCTAGTAACCCTAAAAAGGTTTCACCTCAATCGGATGTGTAGTTTCGGAGATCACTCACGGACAAAAAAGTACCCAGGAAGAAAAATAATAATAATAATAATAATAAGAAACAGAGTAAAAACAATATGTTCCCAAACTTCGTTTGGGGAACATAATTAACTTCCAAGTTTTTTTTATTAAATGTGTTTTTTCAACATGTTAGTTAAGGGTCCGGGAGGAATCACACAACAAGCTCATTAACTCGAATCCAATTACAATCCATGGGATATCCTGTAAGATATATGTAAATTGATAGACTCTGTTTGTGTTACATGTTCTCCTGACTAAAAATATGGAGGAATGTTCAAGACTTTAAAAACAGATGGTGTTGAAATGAAACTTTGACATGTTATTATAATACCTGTTCAGTTTGAATATATATTTAATTGCTGTGGTAAAATTTAGAAATTTTTTTCAAAATTAAGGATTATCTTCCTCATGCATAGCTCTGATCCTTCGACATAATTGGCTTCAGTCTTTGGCACCCTTTTTTTCAGCATTTCAAAGATTTTTTAAAAATGTTTTTTTTATTTAAGGACGACGGATCTAACTCAAAATTTCATGCCACTGCGCAGAAAACCTCGCATATGCCTTGAATCAAATTGACTTTATTATGTATTGCAAAAGATAAAAAATATACATTTTAAATTCTAAAAAAATTAAAGATATTCAAACTCCTCTCAATTCAAAATATTGTAAATATTTCGATTTATATTCATAAATAAATGATTTATTTGGCCAAGATATTTTCATTGAAAATTTCCCCCAAAATGTGCCCTACACCTGAGTTTGACATGCCCCCCTGAAAAATCGAAGCCGATGACCCATTTATTTTTTGGCATAATTATAATTTGCTGTTAAATTGTCTTGTTAATATTGTCCTTTAATATGAATAAAAATTCTATGGCAGAATTTTTTCAATGATCACTCTTATACCCTACACTGGCAATTTCCCATTACTTCCTATAGTAATTATCGATTTCCATTGCCAACTTTTGAAACCGCTCCCAATTAAAAATCTACATCGATGACCATATGATTTTTTTTATTGATTTTAACTCACCAAAAGTCACATTACCTCATATTAAAATAAAAAATCTATTGTAGAAATTAATTAGGTCCGTCGTCGTTAAATATTTTGGATTTCCAACGTTTCGGCATGAGCATCACTGAAGAGGCAAAATTTGTCCAAAACCGCATCTGGTGCATCAAAATTTGTACCGTGTATGAAAATATCAATTTCCAATCCATCCAAGTTGCACCGTATAAGATTAACATGTATGAAAATATCAATTTCCAATCCATCCATTTTCGTTCCTGAGCTATAATTCTTTGCCTAAAAGTGTACTTTGAGACCATTTTTTTGCTTGTGATGCGAGAGAGCTTGTCCTTGGCTCAAGAGTTCTTGAACAACGGCAAAGATACCAAATGAAAAAGGTGAGAATAACTAATAGTGATCTATCTTCAAAATCCTTTTAAAAACAGGGCAAAAACACAGACCCCTGGAAACACCAGAGGTGGGATCAGATGCCTAGGAGAAGTCAGTATCGCCTAATGATCTATCATTCTCGCCGTCAATTTTTCATCCGTATTTATCAGGCTAACAGAGTAATCCTTACGCTAAATTAATAGTACACAAATAATGGTCTCGCATATGGTATAGAACATGCCAGTCCAAATACGACCCATCGATAGGCTGTATATGCAAACGACTTGATCATGCTTCGATTAATATATATATATATATATATCCAAACAGTAGATTTTTGTTTTATGCTATGTATAGTCTTGTCGTAAAAAATTAATTCAATCGGATTTTTTATACAGAGAGTGAAAAAAGCTAATTTAAAATCATTCGTTATTTTTTAATTTATGCAATAACGATTTTAAGCATTTTTTTCATGTGTATTACGCAATGTTCTCTAGAGGAAAAACACCTCCAACAATCATATGGAAACTAGAATAAACAGTGCTCAAGGCGGATTTGACACATCAACAATGCTTACTCCTCCTAGGCACCTGATCCCACCTCTGAAATTTCCAGTGTCCGTGTTTATACCCTGTTCACATACTTGTATTGTTTTTATATATTTCACTGTTCCTTATCCATCTTTTTATGAACTTTTGGTGCTTTTCTGTGATATTTGCAATCGAGATACTTGAAAGGTTCTTACTCTATATGGACTGAATGATTGGAAATCAAACTTAAGACTTTTTTCAAAGAGTTTTGGGTTTAAATTGGATTAGAGTTTCCGCAGTGGACACATATTCCTATCGAAACGGAAACGTTTGGATATGGAAAGGAAATTAAAAGAAAAGATGCAAACCTCATATGGTTTTGAATATTTTGTCCCGAGTTCTATCTATTTAAAGCAAAAGCGTTATAGTTTTCTGAAGATGTATGGATTTTTTTACGCAAGGACTTTTATTTCGAAAAGTTAACGTGAAGTTTGATAAAGATGTCTTGAAGATACCACACTATTACTAACTTATGAAACTGAAATATTGGTTTATGGGATTGATCGTAACAAAGTCTTTGATTTCAAAATATAAGTACTCATACAATTTCGGAAATGAATTCGTTGCAGACAATTAAATGGCGTCATAACAAAAGACACGGCTCAGCTAGACATATACTGAAAAATGGAATTTATTCTGCTCATTTGCATATCGGCCATATTTGAACTAAATTTGTGGCAGATTCCAAAAAGATTTACATGTATATAGAAAAATTGTAAAAAATTGCAATTTTTCCTATACTATTTCTAATAAAGTTCTTCCGCCGACGGTTTGATTTTTTTCTTAACATCTTCTACCGGAAAGGACAAAATTGTTGATACGAAAGTTGCGACCACTTTTTTGAAAAATTTGAAGCGAGAGTATATTTTTTTAAGAAAAAGATAGTAGGTTTATTCGTCATATCATTATATAGAAATAAAAATCACAGAGGTATAATAATTTTGCTATCCATCCTTCAGAAATTTTCATTTAACTTTTGACACCAATTTTGATTTTCTGCATAATGTTTGGTAGTCGACTTTTCCAACACTAAAGAGTTCCATAAAACTAAAATCCGAGGTATAAAATGTGCCATCCAACCCTCATAGTTTATAATAGACATCAATATAGTAAAACGCTTATTCACTGGCTGCGAGTCGGTTAGTTTTTTTTTTTTATCAAACCCTTCACAGAAACTATTCCCCTCGAGGAGTAGTTGTGAAAATAGCTCTCCCACTTACAGCCAGTGAATAAATGTAAAAGCTTTCCTACTTAAAGCCAGTGAATAAATGCAAAAGGTCTCCTACTTACAGCCAGTGAATTTATGTAAGACCTTTCCAACATACAGGCAGGGAATTAATGTAAGAGCTCTTCTGCTTACAGGCAGGGCATTAATGTAAGAGCTTTCCTACTTAAAGGCAGGGCATTGATGTAACAGCTCTCCTACTTACAGCCAATGGATAAATGTAAGAGCTCTCCTAGTTACAGCCAGTGAATTAATGTAAGAGCTCTCCTACTTACAGACAGGGAATTAATGTAAGAGCTCTCCTACTTACAGTCAGTGAATTAATATAACAGCTCTCCAACTTTCAGCCACTTGATGATTGTATACTTATACTATACAAGACTCGAACCCGGTCCTCCCGATCACGAAATGAACGCCCTAACACCAGGCTATCGTGACATACACTGCATCAAAACTACAAGCGTAAAATAACGGATTATTTGTTACATCTTTTTTGCTTTTATCACTTAATTCTACCACTGATAAATCCTACTGTTCAGACAAGTGTTAGCAGTACATGTAATATCTATAATTTACCGTATTAAAATTCGGCAACTGCTGTCAACAGAGAGTACTAGATTACCACCTATTAATTCTTTATGGTCTTTAACAGGTGGTAAAATGATATATCAGACATAAAATCGAATCCTAAGTATTGCCTAACGCACGAGAGAGAAGTTCCCTGAATGTTTGTGTCCTTTTTATTACTTCCCTCGACTCTGTATCAATAAAACATATTTAAATTGAAATAAAACCATCTTAATGTTTGGCATTTCGTAGAAATATTTTATGGTTGCTTCAAAATTAACAAGATAAAACAGACTAGTACTGGAAAATGATATCTAGCAGATTAAACGCAGCTATATGGGGAAAGTGAAGATCCGATGGCAACGAAGGAAAACAGGAAGACAAAAACATATTTAATCAATTTGGTTGTTGCATTTCATGCAAAATGAATTTTTGAAATAAAACTCACATAAACAAGCATTCTGAGAGTATTGCAGAAGCAATACTAGTCCCATACGACAAGTGTATGCTGGTTCCTCTTTAAAAAAAATAAAAGCCGTAATTCCTTTAAAATGTACCGAAACAAGTCTAATTGCAAGCATACAATATAAAAAAAAACCTTCAAAGTCGCACATACCAAAAATCAGCTCAATAGTTGCAAGTATGATGAAACAAAAGGCCGAAAAACTAAGTATAAAAGACTGACTGACAGACAGACGTACAAGAAAACTATAAATAGTCCCCTCCAGTTTCACGGGTAGGGGACTAATATAAAGATAAAATTCAGAAGTCATTGAAATAAAATATCTGTGTCATTAATAGGTGTACTGGTGTAAGAAAAAAAACTGTTGTGTATTTTTAGGTCACCTGAGTCACTCAAGTGACCTGTTGCTATCCGTTTTCGATTGTGGTCGTAAGTTAACATTTGAACATTTTTTTTAACTTCTTTTTTGCAACCGCTTATCCAATTTCAACAAATTTTGACATTGAACATCTATTATTGAAGGGAACAAAAATTGTGAATTTCATGGTCCCTGTATTTCTGGGGCCTTGGGGGTGGGGTCAAACCATCAAAAGGAGTGCATTCTTTAAAAATCCTCTTCTTTACTCCTGGACATCAAGCAGTCAAACTGTTGCCATGACTGTAATGAGCATTGTGCTACTACCAAAATTGAAATTCATGGCTTGGGCGGGGCTCATATGGTCATATGATCAATTGTTGAAAATGCATAAATTCTTTAAAAATCTTCTTCTCTCCCCCTGTATACATAAAGGAGATAAACTAGGTTCATGGTTATGATTATCAAAGATGCCTCTTCAAAAGTTGTAAAATTTGTGACCCCCAGGGTTAGAGGTCCCGCAGGGGGGGGGGGGGGCTCTATTGATAATCTAGTGAAATTGCATGATTTCTTTGAAAATCTTTTCTGCTCCTAGGTATTTAGCAGGTAAACCAAGTTTTAAATTATAATGAGGAAAGGCGCTTCTTTGTGAATATTTTAGCCCCAGGGTCAGGGGTTCCGGATGTAAGGCGGGGCTCTATTGATCATAAAGTGAAAATGCATTATTTCTTTAAAAATCCTTTCTTCCTCTGTATATAAAGCAGATAAATAAGGTGAATGGTTATGATGATCAAGGGTGCCTTTTCCAACAATGTAAAATTTGTGGCCTCATGGTGAGGGGTTCTGCGAGAAGGGGTGAGAGTACTATTGATTATATATTGAAAGTGATTATATAGTGAAAGTGCATTATTTCTTTGAAAATTTTCCTCTCCTCTCCTTAGTATTAAGCAGATAGACCAAGTATATAGTTAAGATGTGGAAAAGCCCCTTTTTCACAATTTTGAATATCTTGGCCCCTGTGTTAGGGTTTCTGGTATTAGAGTGGGGCTCTATTGATCATAAAGTGAAAATGCATAAATTCTTTAAAAATCTTCTTCTCTCCCTCTGTATATAAAGTCTGTATATAAAGCAGATAACCTATGTGCATGGTTATGATGATCAAGGGTGCCGCTTCCAAAATTATGAAATTTGTGGCCCCAGGGTAAGGGGTTCTGCGGGAAGGGAGGGGGGTTCTATTAATTATATAGTGAAAGTGCATTATTTCTTACAAAATCTTCCCTGCTCCTAGTAATTGAGCAGATAAACCAAGTATAAATTATGATGAACAAATGCGCCTCTTCCAAAAATGTGAATATCTTGGCCCTTGGATCAGGGGTTCTGGTGTTAGGGCGGGGCTCTATTGATGATATAGTTAAAATGCATAAATTCTTTAAAAATCTTCTTCTTTTTTTCTGCCCTGGGTATTTAGCAGATAAACTACGTGTATGGTTATGATGATCAAGGAAGCCTCTTCCAAAATTGTGGAATTTGTGGCCCCAAGGTCAGGGTTCATGTTAGGATGGTCTATTAAAAGTACAGTAAAAATACATTATTATTATTATTTATTTATTTATTGAAAATCTTCTCTGCCCTGGGTATTTAACAGAAAAGCTAATTGCATGGTTACGATGAGCAAGAATGTCCTTTCAAAAAGTTTGAAATTCATAACCACGGGGTCAAATCTCGAGGATTTTGTGTTAGGGTGAGACTCTTTTGAATGTATAGTAGAAATGCATTATTTCTTTGAAAATCTTCTCTGCCCTTAGTTATTAAAGAACATTCTAAGGAAACATGCATGGTTATTCTGAGCAAAGGTGCCTCTTTCAAAATTGTGAATATCCTGGCCCGTGGGTCAGGGGCTCTGGTATTATGGTGGGGCTATATTGAATTTATAGATAAAATTGATTCTTTCTTTGAAAATCTTTTTCTCTGCTCCTGGGCATCTAGAAGGCAAACAGAGTATATAAAGTTGTACATGTTGTAATAAGCAAGAGTGTTTTACTAGATTTTGAAATTCTGTACCCTTTGGTCAATTTATTAATTACTACTGAAAGAAATTATTCCCCTTTGCTATTCATCACTGTAAAAAATGTAACTTAACAGGTCGATTGAATAACAGAGATGTATAAGAATTTTTATATTATGTAACAGAAAAAGTACTTTCATTGTATTAAGGGTCATGTAGACCTTTAAATAATAGATAAATGAAAATCGAGAAGAAAAAATATGTATCTTTGTACATTAAATAATCCTCAAAGACTAAGAGAGGCATATGTGAGGGGGAATGAAATGTGTTAACTAATAGTGTTCTAAAACCATTGTTTTGATTAGTCGGCATGAGGATTATGACAAATGGAGGAAAGTGCAAACATATAATAGATCAACTTTAAGATTTGTTACTGAGAACTAAATATTTTGCGGATTCCTGATAATCCTATTTGTCTTTCTTTTGGGCAACATAGCTTCATTTATCAGCTTATTTTGTTTTAATCAATGGATCCTTACATTATACTCAGGTGACCGTTAAGGCCCTTAGGCCTCTTGTTTGAGATTAATGATTGATTGATTATTGTTGTTTTAAGCCGAGTCGGCAATATTACAGCCATATTTTGGCGGTATGAATTTAAATACTCTATAAACGGTTTTGAAAGTTTTTGGGTTTCTCTGGCGGCCCCCAATGAGCCTACTCTTTTTCGAAAACCAGAGAAACGATCTTTAGCGTGCCAAGGGGGTTGTAATCCTTGACATGGGGCACCGTTTTACGTCCCATCCAACGGACTTTAAATTTAAAAATAACAGTTAAATTGAGCATTACAAATATGCCAATAAAAATATATACATTTATATCTTATTGTAAAAATCAGTTTCTTGCAAGTATTGTAAAATTGTACTAGGACTTACATTTGTAAAAAGATCATGCATTGTTTGAACACCATTAAAAAGTTTATTTCGAACAGGCGTAAGATCAGAACATTCTAACAGTATATGGTTTATAGTTATTGCACAGTCACAAGATATGCATTCAGGTTGTTGTTCCCCGCTCAGTAAATATGAATGGGAAAACCTGGAATGCCCAATTCTTATTCTTGAAATAATGACTTCGTCCTGACGTTTCAGGCCAAAGTCGGGTGATTGATTAACTTTGTTTTGTATGGTATACAGTTTATTATTATCACAAACATCCCAAAATATTTGCCAAAGAGAATTTATGTAAAGTTTAAAGTAATAGTCGAAAATGCTTATACTCAATTTAAATCCTTGATGAAAGAAAAAACCAAAAGATTACCAAGTGCATTTTAGAATTGAATATGGTATGCTGAGTTTAGTATATCTCTTTATTATAGTGATCAAAATAACCAATATATAATGCATTCATCTCGATGCTTTAGAGATTATACATTGAGGGAATGATATTTTATTTATAGCCTGAGAAGAAAAGCAATATGTAGAAACTGGAAGCCATATAACTTTAAAGAAATTTCTGGAAAATTTGCAATTATTCATCAAACAGATAGCTTCAGTTTCCAAGGTGACTGATTGAACGAGCTGAAACCTGGCTCTGCACAGCAAATTTAATTTCTGTTTATCTGTTTTTTTTCCATTTTCTTTCTATCAGTATTATTTTCTACAACGGTCAGAAAAAAATTGCAGTAGGGAGTTCTCCACTAGTATTCACAACCGTTTCCTCCAAAAAAAAAAATTCTGAAGAAGTTTGTTTTTTTTATTGTCTTCTGTAGCTCTGTGTAATGGGTAAATCCTATTTGTAATGCTCAACAAAACAGTTTGACACATAGAAAAGAAAAACAAGAGTAAAAATGTTAAAATTGCTTAATATGATGATTAAAATCTATGATCTTTTAAATTATCCATGTAATTTACCTATTTCAGATACCAACTGAAACCTAAGTTTATGTTATATTGATGTTTTAAAGTTTAAAGCGGATAATCTGTCGCAATTTTGTTTGTTTAGGAATTGAATGAACTGTTTTTAAGACTAAAATCAATTAGAGGATTAATAAATTGAATCATGAACGAGGAAGACGTGGCATTTACTTAACCTTTGTTTTGAAATTAAATGTAATAGCGACTCCTTGCTGAAAAATAGACATGAGAATAAAAGGCCAGATAAAGGATTAAGTCATCTCTAAAGAATATGAGTTGCAAATTTGATGTCGGAAATTTTTGTTGCAAAATTGTAATTAACTATTGCAAAGACAGAAAGAAAAGAACGCTTATAAATTTCTGTTGTTCAAATTTACGAAGGGATAACTATTTATAAGTAAAATTAATTTTTTTTGGTCGTCCCGTGCAATATTGAATTTTTTTTATAGTACTATACATTCCATTGTACTGAAATTTTTCTTATGAAACAAACAAATACTCTATTTTCATACAATTGATGATGAAGGTTTAAGTTACGTACAGATTTATCATAAAAGCACACTTTAACTGAAAAATAAAATTTTCAAAAAATGCAGCTCATATTGCTTTAAGTGTTCCCAATGCTTCCCGGAGGGACGCCATATTCAGAAATTTCTATACAGAGCGGTTTTTAATTTCAACTTAATATCGCAAACTAAAAGTTTTGTTTATCCAAGCAATAACGTACTGAAGATCACCAAATTTTCGCGACACTTTATTTCCGCGAGATGGGTATTTAGCATTTTTAAGCGAAACAATTGCAAAATTTTCTATTGACTATTGTTCTATATATAGTCTTTCCTAATAAAAATATACATGAGGAGGAAATCAGTCTCGCGTAAATACGCAAAAATAAAATTCTCACGAATAAAAAGTGGTTTACAGTATATGCGTCAACCTGAACTGACTCCAAAGCCGCATTATTTGAGTTGGATGAAAAGTATGCAATTGCTTGAGAATGGGACTCAAATTCAAATTTTTTGTAATCTTCAAAAAACATATGCTGTGATAAAAAATAATTTATAAGTATCGTATGTCGTCGGCTTTTGCAACTTTTTATCAGTTTTTATCCAAAAATATGTAACAAGTAATTAATACATATCTTTTTCGTTACGTAGACAATTACGTTACGTTGTGTAAAATAAATGAAAAACAGTGAAATAGATTTAAGTGTTCTTAAAAGCTGAACATAACTCATAAATAGGCCGTCGCGGGTTCGAATCCCACTGCAGACCAGTCCTTCGGATGAAACTGTATAAACCGAGGTCCCGTGTCACAGTAGGTGTTGGCGCGAAAAAGATCCCTCACTGCTCAATGGCCGTAAGTGCCGAGCATAGGACAAAATTTGCAGCTCTCCACCGGCAAGTCACTCCATATGAGTGAAAAATTCTCGAAAGGGACGTTAAACAACATACAATCAATCAATTATAAATAGGCCTACTCCTTTATTAGGTTTTTTTCTAATATCACACGCACATTGCTATCTCTGATATCAGCATGGGGGCAAATAAACCCTTCGCATTTGCTACACCTGATTGCTTTAAGCTGGTCGTTGCAACGTGTAATACATGACTGAATATCTCACGTTACCCTTTTGTTTACAATTTATATTATTGAATGTGCATTTGATTTCCTTTTAATTTGAAACGCAATGAACTGTGCAATATTGATATCATTAGTTAACTTTTTTTCCTGACGTGGCAGAAGCATACAGAAGTCATTTTTGTCACGCCCAAGTTTATCACAATGACAAGGGAGGAGAGATGAAATTTGTAAAGAGAAGTACATTGAACCATGACCAAGAGTAAGGTTTATGTAGGGGCTGGAGAAATACAAAGGAGAGAGAAGAGAAATAAGGGGGACTAAGATAAATCTCTTCCTTTTATGAATGGTGTTCAGTTTTAACATTATATTAGACCAAAATAAGGTAAATGAAAACATAGTTTGCATGTATTATACTAAATGTAAATAAACAAAGAGAAAATAAACAAAGACAGGTGCCCTATGTTGAAAATGTACTAGAGAAACTTTAATATGTACACCTTTGTGTTGTCTCTATTCCAAATAGAGAGGACAAGTATAAAGCATGAAATAAAATCTTCATTCAGTTACAAGATGACTTGTATAAATAATTTAAGAAAAGTTATCCTGTCACTAGTCTTTGAAAACTGTCAAATAATTTAATTAGATACATGTTACCACGTAAAACGCTACTTGTGTATCAAGTTTTATTGGAACCCAATAAATGCTGTAAGGGGAGAAGCGTGTTGAAATGATCTCTCTGCATTTTTATAGCATAGCAACACCATACATCCAAATTTTTTTCAGATTAACAGAATTATGTATCTTGATATAATATAGTAATACGTCAATTTTTCTTGAAATCGATTCAAAACTGTTGGAAGCGTACAGACGAACACTTTGTGTTTACCTAGGCTCCTCTGATTTTCGAGTGTATTTAAAGTTGTTTATTACATTTATTGCAAACAGTCATAAAAATTTTTACTATCATATTCGAGTCAATCAAGTCAATTCTAAGCAGATCATGCTCTTTGTTTTTGATGTCTTATTCTAAAGATCATGTTTAATTTTTCACATACTGAAGAGATGTAGATTTTAAAGCCAAGATCATGTTTAATTTTTCACATACTGAAGAGATGTAGATTTAAAAGCCAGATCGAGAGAAAGATTCAAATTTGATATTAAAACTCTAAACATTATAAGCACTAAACCCAGTTTGAGTAAGATTTGTAGAGTATGGAGCAGTACCTAAATGAGTAGTAACGAAGACAAAATGATTATAAAGAGCTCGCTGGATATATATTTCTTCTTGAAATGGCGAAATTTTGTTAAACTAATTTCAGGCTGGCGGTTGGGCACAATGATGTGTAAAGCAACACCTTTCATTCAGCAAATCTCAGTGTGTGCATCAGTGAATACGTTGGCTCTCATTGCTGTAGACAGGTTTGTATGTTTATTGTAAATAAAAGCGTCAGTGATATATTTCATTAATTTATCTTCATAATTAAAATATGAAAATGCATCCTATACCAACTAATAGTGTTTTCTTACAAATAATTAATATTTATTAACAATACCATTTAATTTGAACTTGCAAACTAAGAGGCAGGTAAAAAGTCAATTTGTGTTAATTCATAATATTTACCCACAGTCAAGCAAAAGAGCTTAGTGTATACATGTTTAGGTTGCTAAAGAGATAATTTAAGACACTGTTTGACATTTACATGTATTATGTTAATTATGTCTTTCATCTTGGGACCCTTGATTATCCAGATATTGATGTTAAACGATGATCTAATAAAATATCTTGGAAAAGTTTTACCATCACTTCCAAAAACAGATCACAGACTCTACCAAAAAGTAATGGTTTTCCGAAATTAATGTGACAACCTTTTCGTTTTATAAAGTTCTTAAAGTTAATAATGTCATTCTTTTCGTTCATTAATCTTCGTAGGGTCTGTACCTGTCAAGCGAATAATTTGGTAGAAAGTGTTCTACTAACATGAAATGATATTTAATGTTTGGCAAATGTGGCCAATCCTAAAATGCATTAATATCATCAGTTTGACGATATGAGGGGCACTTATCTTAAAATACATGTTCGATTTAGCGAAGAAATAATGAAGTAAATAATGAGTGAATATGTTTGACTTAACACTGTTCCTGTGAATTTTTGAAACTTGATTGAAGTCCTTGTGGTAATGTGGAGAAAAACTGCTGTGTAAGCGTTTAAAATGATGTATTTGTCATGGACCAGTTTCTTATGATCAAGAAACCAAAACTCACCCAAGTCAATTATTAAAGACGTTAAAGTCGTTATAATAGTCTGACTGTATAATTTCGACCACAAGGCATTTAATATGAAGATGAACGAATTCTCTTGTGGGAGAAATTAATGAACATATTCGAACCTATAAATAAATAAAATTGCATTTTATATATAATGAAAGAATAAACAGCCGTCGACACACGTCGAAAAAATTTAGCACTTGTGGACTTGAAATTACGAGATAGTTGTCCCTAGAAGTAAAACAACGGCTATGCCTATATTGCCACTTTTTTTTCATTTCTTCACTTTATTCTCTGTTTCATCAAATTCTCTGTTTGAACTTTCTATCATGATGTTAGAGAAATCATACCGAGCATTTAATTGGATGACATTTGATTGGTTGTCGTGATTGGTGAAGTATTAATTTGAAGAAATTAAGTTTTGCCTTGGAAAGGGAGAAAAGGATTCCATAATAGGTGATCTTAGCCATCTTTTTTGTAACTCTCCTTCAATTTTTCAAAAGACACTCGGCATGCAATCCGTGTGTCTTGTGACAAAAGATTAAGGAATGAAATTTGGAGAAAACCGGTAATTAACTCACACAAGTTTGGGGACCTATATTTTCGTCAACAAAAATAGATATAGGCAGGTATCAGATGACTAAAAGACGTAGGCTATAAGGGTAAAGAGTACCAGGTATGCAGTTAAATTGATCCACTTTTTATGTTTGTACCATAGTTAGGTGCGATTTCATTTGCTAAAAGTGTGGTTTATAATAACTCACACTTTCCTATAAACTCCTTCCATCAAGCCAGAACAAAAGAGCATTTCAAAGAACCAAGGCACATGTTTGAAATCGAACAATCATCCGGACTAGATACACCAAAAATTATAAATCGTAGAAAGCATTAGACGATCATTATCAACTGGAAACTTAGATTTTAGATTTTGACCTTCATTAACAAAAGGAAAACAAGTGCAGAATCGCTTGATTAATTTTCTTCTTTATTGTCTAAAAATATTCTCATGGCTAGTGAGCCATAACCTTAGTATTGGTATTGATATGTTGATATTTCTTAAATGATTCCAATATTGTTCTATTTATAACCAACCAAGAACATTTGGTGCATAAAATTAACCAGAAGTCTCTGATGAGACTGTAGCTCTACTGGTCTGTACATATACAAGTAGCACTTGGATTTGAAACTTTGCAACATGCAGGCAATAAATAGAATTATGTATCTTAATATAGTCTACTTGTGTGCCAAGTTAAATTGAAATCAATTAAAAACTGCAGGAGGAGTAGCGTTTTAAAAGAAATTCACAAAAATTTCTATTTTTAGTAACCATGGCAACATCGTTCATCAAAATCCAAAACTGATGCTCTGAATTGTGCATCTTAGTGTAGTCTACTTGTGTGCCAAGTTATATTGAAATCAGACCAAAACTGTAGGAGGAGTTTCGTTTTGAAGGAATTTCAAAGAAATTTCTTTTTTTAGTAATCATAGCAACATCGTTCATCAAAATCAAAAACCGATGCACGAAATTATGTATCTTAATAGAGTCTACTTGTATGCCAAATCATATTGAAATTAGACCAAAACTGGGGGAGGGGTAGCATTTTAAAGGAATCTCACAAATTTCTATTTTTAGTAACCATGGCAACATCGTTCATCGAAATCAAAAACCGATGCACTAAATTATGTATCTTAGTGTAGTCTGCTTGTGTGCCAATTAATATTGAAATCAGACCAAAAACTGTAGGAGGAGTAGCGTTTTAAAGGAATTTCACAGAAGTTTCTATTTTTAGTAACCATGGCAAAACCGTTCATCGAAGTCAAAAATCGATGCACTAAATTATGTATCTTAGTGTAGTCTACTTGTGTGCCAAGTTAAATTGAAATCAGACCTAAACTGTAGGAGGAGTAGCGTTTTAAAGGAATTTCACAGAAAGAAGAAGGTACGGTTTAAGCTTTATTGTGCCTTAAAAATTTAATGTTCTCAAAAGGATTTGAAACTAGCTTCAATATTAGTTGAGTATATGACTGTGATAAATCAGGAAAGATTATGGCATGGAGGAGTACCAATCTGGAAATATGACGTCATTAATTTGATGCATTTCTCTATTTTAAACAGAAAAAGCCTCAAAATGACCCATTTCAAGGGTTCTTTTCCTTCAGAAAATAGTGTCCACAGCCGTCACCCACTTTAATTTTTGGATATGTTGTGTAAAATGCTTTGAAAAATCACATATCTCAAAATCTTTGTGGGCGATGCCTGTGGACAATATTATCTGAAAGAAAATTCCATTGAAAATTGTTGTCTTCTGCAACTTTTTAAGAAAATACGGGAAAATGCACAAGTTTATGACGTCACAATTAGCATTTAGAAGGTTGTGCGAGAAAAAAATGATGTGTATGAACTTTCTGCATGGAATTTCAATGATTCAGAAAGCATGAGTTTTAATTTTTTACATTACTTTTATTTTTGAGAAAAACACATGGCAAGATTTGTATTGAAACCGTAACCTTGTTCTTTCTATTTTTAGTAACCATGGCAACACCGCTCATCGAAATCAAAAACCGATGCACTAAATTATGTATCTTCGTGTAGTCTGCTTGTGTGCCAAGTTATATTGAAATCAGACCAAAACTGTAGGAGGAGTAGCGTTTTAAAGGAATTTCTCAGAAATTTCTATTTTTAGTAACCATGGCAACACCGCTCATCGAAATAAAAAAAAAACGATGCACTAAATTATGTATCTTAGTGTAGTCTACTTGTGTGCCAAGTTAGATTGAAAACAGACCAAAACTGTAGGAGAAGTAGCATTTTGAAAAAAATGTTTACAGACAGACACACAGACAGACGCATGGCCGTAGGAACCGGGGGGGGGGGGGGGGGGGGGAGGGTGCCCCCACAATAATTTTGCCGATATTGCCGCTTGTGCCCCTTCAATAAAAACGGCTGATGACCTTTTTTCTTTTTTTTTTCTTTTTTTTTTTTTTTGCTTGTCAAGAAATTTTGGTAGTTGATGACCTTTTTTTTTATTTGCTTGTCAGGAAAATTTTTGGCAGTGCCCCCTCAACTGTTAACTGAAAAATGTATGGCTATGCCCCCCCCCCCCCCAACTGAAATTGCTTCCTACGGGCCTGAGACGGACGCCGGACACCTTACTTTCGCATAAGCTCTTCTGGTCTTTGACCAGTAGAGCTAAAAACGTACTTAAATAATTGAGTTTCATTGCATCTATTCTAAATATACAAATTCCTTTACATTTTTAAATGTTTTAAATCATTATGAAAGAGATGATCCTATGTGCACGAAGAACATAGGTAAAAGCTAACAGGAAAATAAAGTAATTAATCCACTTTAAAAAGTGTAAGAATCATTTGATTTTGAAATTTTAAATATACGAAAAAAAATCAAATCAACAGGTTTTATTGAAAACAAACATATTTTTCAGTAACACACGTCAGTTAAAAATCGTACTACATGTAAAAGGCTTAGATATGATCAATTTTACTAAACTAGAGTCAATCCGGGTAATTTCGTACACCATTGGTCTTGAACGTAAATACAGTTGCAACCAGAAAACGCTCGGTGCTCATTGATATCCCTTTATATTAAACGTTTTGAGAACTTGCTTATTCTGTGTTATTTTGACGCTTTGTTTCGTCTTTAGATATGAAATCTATTTCTTTTGTGTTGTAGGTACGGAAGGGGTAAATTCGATTGGCAACGGGGTAATATCGAACAGGGAAATGGGGTAATTTCGTCCATGTTGGGAAATTTCGAACGTCGAGAAAAAAATTCAATTGAAGGAGGAAAATTATAAATTTTTAGAGAAATGCATATAAAATTTGCTCTGTAAGTTTATATTTTAGGGGGAAATATTTTTTTTTTATTTATGTAACAGCAACATATATATAAATTTTATAGTTGTTACATTACCACTCAATAAATTAAAAACAAATACTAATAACATTTTCCATTACACTGTTAAATCACGTCTATTTTTTCACATTTTGCTTTAGCGCTTTTTCTTTTTTCAGTTTTCTCATTTCTTTCTTTAGTTCTTTTCTTCTGCTTTTTTCTTCTTTTCTTGTAAAATTTCTTCCGATGTAAGAAGTCTGTGTGAAGTAAGTTTTCTCTTACTTTGCGAATCTGGCCGTGGTTTCTGTTCGGGAGAGGGAACATCAAAGAGAGTAGACAGTTGATTGTTCCACAAGTCGGAAAATTCATTGTTACATTCTGGAGTAATGAGTTCGACATTAACACCACCATTAGCAAGATCAGAAAGAATTTGTGAGGCAGTAACAGTTTCAGAGAGATTAAAAACTTGATCCTCTGAATCGGCCACTGGGGTAATTGGTAAAAAAGGATCTGGATCTCTGATTTTGGAAGAAGACGGTGCAACTGCAAGTTCACTTACAAAACTAGAAGAAGCACGCTTATCGACGGCTTGTTTGCTCTCAGGAGAGGTGATGTTAGCGGGTTGCTGAAAATTAGATAGAACTGATAAAGTGGCCAATGCAGATGGAATCGGGCAGGGTGCTAAAACAGTTGACTCGGCGGCTAAAGAAATCCGACTGGGTGCTGACACGGTAGAGTCAAAGATAGAAGGAATCAGGGAGGGTGTAGACAGAGTCGAGTCATCATTAGAAATCGTCAAAGGTGTTGTCGCATTTGACATGAGCTCTGTTTCAGAAGTCACTGTCGATGACACTGAAATAGGTTTAGAGATGGAAGGACCCTTTTGAGTATATGTGGTGGACTCAAATACTCTAGAAGGGGCTAACGCATCAGCAGGTATTACAGATCTATCCAAGGGATAAATACCTGTCGCACGAAAGCCACTAGTAATGTTTTGTGGTGTCAAGGCTCTCTCAAAACTTTGTCTAAATAGACCTGGCCAAGACTTCTTGTTAACGATGTTGTCGGGGCTAGCATTCATGAACTCAGAGCAGACACGCTTGTACGCTGCTTTCAAAGGCCCGTTTATGCTTTTGTCAAGGGGTTGCAAAAAGTGTGTTTTGTGCGGGGGCAAGGCGAGGATATGAATATCATTTTTGACAGCAGCTTCCAGCAGCCCAATAACTTCGTGGCTAGAATGACTGTCAAGAATAAGAAGTTGGTGGCGGTGAGGACCGCAGTTGGACAAAAAAACTTGAAACCATTCCTCCCCAAGGATGTCATCCATCCAAGCCCTCGCCTGGTAGGTGAATACTGTTCCTTGAGGTGCATCCTCAACCCCCCAGGACTGAAGAGACCTTTTGGTTTTCCCTCGTACAACAACCATTGGGGGCATAGAACTGCCGCTAGCATTCACGCAAAGTAGTGTAGAAATAGATTCGCGACTGTTTGACGTCCTTCCCAGTACTTTCGCACCCTTCCGAGCACGCACGGATGATGACTGGTGCTCCATCTGGAAGTCAGTTTCGTCGGCATTCCAGAAGCTGCAGGATTACCCTGTATATTTAAATCAGTGACAATCTTAGACAGGGTATTAAAATACGATTCTACCACTGATGGGTTCAACATTCGTGAGCGAACGACGGACAGTTTCAACGGCCTTTTTATGCTCAGTTTCGGGTGTCTTTTACGTAACCCGTCAAACCAGTCTTTTCCTGGTATACCTCCTTTAAAAGGTGTAGAGATTTTTAATTTGTTTACAAGACGCCCAGTTTTTACTAGCAGTTGTTGCCTGCTGACACCGAACCCCATGGAAGCCGCATTTTCAACTTTTGTTACCAACTGCTCTTCCAGGTTTGCTGGTAGCGCCGGGGAGGCGACCTATTGGCGCACCAGGAACAACTCTTTAAGTTACTCTGTCACTTAGAGTTGTTTTGGAAATTTTAAACATTTTACTTGCTTTTCCCAAACTCAACCCCCCTTTTACTGCATCTAAAGCTTTTTCCATGTCCTCGGGACTGTAGTTTTGGTACACCCCCTTTTTAACATATTTTCGTGGCATTTCTGCAATAAAAAGACAAATATATAACTCCATATTTATAAGAATAAAAAATTTAATATTAAATTTAATAATATATATTCTATAGCGTTTGTGAACGAATATTAAGCGTATGAGCTGTCTTGTTGTAAATTTAACGAACGACTTGTTTGGAAACGCCCCTTTATGCATTGATTATGGAGTGCGGGGTAAAGTCGATCAGGAAATTTTCAGTATTCGGTTTGAAATATAATTCTCAATTTAGATTTATGTTTTTTTGACATGTTTGTTATGTTTCATGCAAATATATTTGAATTTTTACTGCAGAAAAAAATTATACTCACCAGAAAGTCTATTTGTACCGAGGTACCTATAGTACGTCTGCTTTTCTGTTTTGCTTTCACTTTGATGTTTTTGGTGACGTCACGCAAGTTTTCGTGTTATTTTACAAATAGTAATTATATTAACAAAATATGTTGGACGCATTTAATTAACTGAATTTTTAAAAAATATACAGGTACAAATTAACGTAAAATAAGAAAAAAAATTTAAAATAATTTTAATAAATTTTTATGTGTTCGGATTTGCCCCATCGGTCGAAATTACCCGGATTGACTCTATACTACAAGTGACTTACCCTAATATAATATTGTTGATTATGTGCAGATACGCTATGACCTTGGTCATAACAACTCGGGAGCTCTTCTCCCTCTTGTCATTATAACCACACCCATCGGGTATCTGCACATATCCAACAATATTATATAGAGTAACTACTACATAAGGTCTGAGCAGACCTCTTCCTTCTCTCTCCTAGTCCAAATCTAACATACTTCACTAAAGAGTGCCTGTAGGTAAAAGGTGCGGTGACCTTATGACAATTTTTTAGGTAAAGGTCGACGCAAACTTTATATAATTGTGATATTTACTCTCACGCATATATTTGTCTTGCTTAAATATCACCCTGAAACCATTTATTATAAGATTATTAAATTTGTGTTTTCAATTTCTTGATTCTTGCCAAAGGCTGAAGTGAGCTTTTCCATATTTTGTCCGTTGTCTTTCGTCGTCATCTATTCTTTCTTTCTTTTTTTTAAAAACAATTTTCATCTTCTCCAGAACCACTGGGAAATGTCAACCATAATTGGCACAGAGTATCCTTGGGTTAAAGGGATTCTTTTAATGGAAAATCAGTTTTACATAGTAATATACAGAAAGAAGAATCTGGTGAATCTGGTGGCTCATGTGCATTTTGTTTCATGATAGCAAATTCTTCTCTTTACATTGTGATGATTTCAAAGTTTCCTGTGATCCTTGATATATATTAAACGTAGGATCTTTGAGATGTGTACGCCATCTAACAAGTATCTAAAAAGTAAATTAAAAAGTTTATTGTGTCAAATATGTTTTTTAACCATACAGCTGGATTAATTTGTTTGTTTGTTTTTGTTTTGTTTTGGGATTTTTATTTGTTTATTGTTTAATGTCCCTATCGAGAATTTTTCACTCATATGGAGACGTCACAACTTGCCGGTGGAGAGCTGAAAATTTTGACCTATACTCGGCACACAGGGCCATTGAGCAGTGAGAGATCTTTTTCGTGCCAGCACCTACTGCGACACGGGACCTCGGTTTATTCGGTCTCATCGGGCAACGTAAGGATCAACTCCTTTCTCCGCGACTCTAGAGCGAACGGTCTAACAACGGCGCCACGCGGGCGACTCAGCTGGATTAAAGTCGTGACAAAGTCATAAAATTTTGGAATGAGTCATCAGTTTTTAAACAACTAGTTTAAATAGAGCATTATTTTCTATAACTAAAATAAGTTCATTTAACAATGTATGTCATACGTAAATCCACTTCAAGTACTATGGTTATTTCTTTCTTTCTTTCTTTTTTGGAGGGTTTGTAAAGAAGATAATGTTTGTAATATGTACAGGGTCAACAGCTGCCAGTTTTAACTGTTTCTGATTTTCCTGTTATTTATTCAATGGAAATATTCCAATAAGTAAGGTAACTTTTATTTTCTCGCATCTGTAAAATCTAGTTGCCGATGAATATTTATATTGAGGTGAAATATTCATGAATTAGTTATGCTCTATAAAAACCTTTATACACCGTAGTAGTATTGATTTACAGAGAGCAAAGTAGAAAAAAACTACAGTATTCTTCCTGAGCCATTCGAATGCAATTAAGGATACCAGATATGCTGCTTCTAATAAGCCAGAGGATACAAAGACTTTTTAATCTCAACAGTCAAAGTGATTGAATGGCAATCGCCATATATTCCGTACAATACTCTACAAGTGATTCAAGAAATTCTAATTTTCCCTTTGACTTTTCTTCTTAATCAGTCTTTAGATGAATTTTAGATGATACGATTTCATGAATCACATTTCCGACATTAAATAGCTATAAAGTGGTGAACAACAGGAAAAACAAACTCGATTTCTCAAATATTCACGTCAACAATTCCCTTTCATCTAAGCAATTCTGTTATTCAAAGATTGATACTGGAGATGGGAGGCTTTTCTTTGTAAATCAGCAAATGAAAGAAATTATACAATTTTCTGTATTCATGAAGAATAAGGAAATCAAATTTGAAACATAAAGAGAAAAAAAATCAATATTTTAGCTCTACTGGTTGAGGAGTAAGAGAGCTACTGCACTGGTAAATGTTTGTTAAAATTGAACAGGATTCGTAAATGGAAGAGAGTTATCTTTGTCTGCCATATTTGTCGTTTGTAGATTGTCCTCCTCCAACCCTTAAATAATCCTCAGCTTTGTTCACTGTTCACTGTAAGATTATTCTGCACGGACTTTACCTGAACGGACGACTCCTTCAATGTCATTGTGATATACTTGGGCTCAACAAAATGACTTTTATGTGCCTCTGCCACGTCAGGAGAAAACTTACCGAAAATATTCGACATCAATTGCACAGGACAATGCATTACAAAATGAAATAATCACAAATGCACGTTCAATGAAATGAAAAGCAAACAAACAGGACGACGTAAAAAATACACGCACGACAGGCAGCAGCAACCAGGTAAAAGCAACCAGGTGTAACAAATGCGAAGGATTATATACCCCAGTGCTGAGATAGGAAACAGGAAAACTAATATGGTGTATGCCTGTTTACGAGTCGTGTTCAGCGTTAACATCTTGTTAAAAAATGCTACTCCTCTTACACTTTATCCATATTCAAAAAAAGTATTCGAGGTGCAATCCAGCAATATATTCCACATTATTAGACACAACAAATCAGTCTATTTTTTCCCCTACAATTCAAGTATCTATAAAGGCAGGGGGAAATCGTATTGAGAATTTACGATGCGTTTGATATGACGAAAGTCATACTAAAATTTGAAGGATATAATTATTGTGCGGACAAGAGGTAATAAGTATGGAAATGTTACAGTCCTCTGAAACTGTCATACCTTCCCTACCTTTCAGACGAAGGCCTCTGCTCTCACATACCTTCAGATTCGTTTTTATTCGACTGACATGGCAGGGGTATAAAGAGCAAAAAAAAGTGAAGTCATGTAATTTCCATTATTGACTAAATTTAAACTTTAAATTTAATCTTGCTAGTTACATGGTTAGACTCTTTTTGATATGATAGATAACTGCTTCTACAAAAATAATGCAACTGGGAAATATTCATTTCTCATGATTGGTCATCAACAAAATTACTCTGTGTTAAAAATCACTCCGATTCTACACACAAGTACTCTGAAGTTGGTAATAAAGGGATGCTGGAGTTCCTCATTGACAACATTTATGCAGTCTTCGGAGACCAGGTCTTTCAACAAACTGATGGAATTTCGATAGGCTCTAGCTGTGCTCCTTTATTTGCCGGCCTGTTTTTATATTCCTCTCAAGAGAATTATTCAAATTTATTCAAAAACTTCTACAGAAGAAAACACTTGTTGTGGCCTTCGACTCGACATTCAGATATATCGACGACGTTTTATCAATTAACAATATTTACTTCCATTCATTTGTCGACTCGATATATCCCAGTGAACTCAAAATTAAAGACACCTCAGAGTTTGTCACATTTATTTTATAACTGGGTGTTTATTATTAGACCTTTGTTCATATACTAAATTTGACTTAGGAATATTCCGTCTACCTGAACAATAAATAGCGCTCTCTGGGAGGATGTGAGCGGTCGACAGGGAATGCTTACTCCTAGTAGGCACCTGATCCCACATCTGGAATTTTCCGGGGTCCATGTTTTATGCCCTTTTCATATATTTATGTCGTTTATTTTTTTTATAAGATAGATCACTATTCGTTATATTCACCCTTATCATTCATTTGGAGCTGCACAAAAAATTAAATACAGAACCTTCCCCCTCTCCCAAGAAAAGAGGGGTTGCGAAGAATATTTTATCAACGAGTTAACAAATAATAATTATAAGATTCAAGATAATTTATTTTAAAAGAATTCTGGAAAAGGTAATTAATATTAATGTTCGGTTAAAAAGAGATGATGACACTGGGAAAAGTCAAAATACTTCGAAGCTTAAGCTTGATGTTTATATTCCTTCTAAATTCCCTCTGAATACTACTTGTCCTTAAGTTGGGCCCGATTTCAATAAAACTTGAGAGTTTCATATGTAGACTTTATTTCGATGAAGGATTGCAATGGTAAGAAATATTTAATTAGAAAGATTTATGCAATTCTTTCAAAACGCTTTTTCTCATGTTTGGTTTAATTTCATTAAACCTGGTACACAGCTTCATGTATACTACATCAAGATACAGTAGAGCTGCAGCCAGTCTCATCAGATCAGAGCTTATACTGGTTTTAGAAAATAGGCAAAAAAATGTCCAAATAAAAAAGATGTCTATAACGAACAGTAACAAATTAAATCTCACAAATACTATAAATAACTTGCATTACAAATTGTGAAGAGGGCAAAACACCAGAGATGCGGTCGGGTGCTTAGGCGTTTTCTGACGATTGGTCCAACCCGCCGTAACCATAACAAATCCTGAAAGTTAGACTTAAGGATTTCGATTTGGAAACGTTTATATATTTTACCAATAAAAATAAAAAACTTTTATATAAAGCATGATTACGAATTCTTCTAACATTGCCTTAGGAATATAATAAAACATCTTTTTATGTGTTTTTCATGAAATAAGACAATTATGTTAACCATTTCCTGCAAAAGTCGTAGGTGTCGGCCTGAAACGATGACAATGTTTTGCTTGACAAGTGCTTTACTTTGAAGTCAAAATACCCTTCTCACTGAAATGATAAGAGAAAATAAGATAGAATGATACTAACATCAACAGAAATTGCAACAGAAAATGTGTTGTGTAAAATTGAAAACTTGGAGTTTAATACATTTTCACTATGTTATGTATGTAATTTATTCCTTACCCGTTGAAGTTAAGTACGGTAATGGAGGATCCCCAAACGAAGTTTGAAAATATTATGTTAACTTTTATCACTTCTTCTCCGGTACTTTAACGTCCACAAGTGTTCTAGAAAAAAGGCTCATCCAGTTGAAGTAAAACCTTTACAGGATTAGTATGCATGCTGTGTATATGCTGTGCATATGTCCGAAACGAAGGTCATTGCGCGGACATACGTGCACGTGCATGTGATTAGTGAAATGACTAAATTAATATAATTGAGATAGCTATAATTGTCATATTTGCTATGAAATGCTTTGAAACTCGGTAAATAAACAAATATACGTAACCAAGACAAAATGACATGGTTGAATTAACATGAGCGCACGCGCATGCTTCGTTCTGATTGGCTCAGTCACTTTCTTGTTTTTTTTTTCTCAACGAACTACATATATGTACAAATTATGTGGCCCTATAATATGACATAAACGAAGTTTCTCCAAAACACGTGCACTACAATACATGATTATAACTGTCTTATTTTTCAACTAAACAGAGCGAAATTTAGAACCAAATTTGGAGATAGCGATCAGTAATCAAGCTGCTCAAAAGTCAATAGCAAAAATACAAATCAGGATCTCCCAATAACATCAGAAGTGGGATTGGGTGCCATGGAGGAGTAAGCATCCCCTGCCGACCAGTCACACCCACACAATTTTCATGCTCTAGAAAACGGAAAATTCAAGGTTTACATAATGGCCTAGAAATTAAAATATAGATAAGTACAATATTTTCCTACATTATGATACTATAAAACATAATGCAAGCGCATGCATACACGTGTGCTGAATTCTATTGGCAAATACATTCATAATCCTTACTTTCTTTTTTATCAATGAAATAGTGTAAAATTCAGAGTATATAACATGAGACACTATAAAAAGATATATATTAGAGATCAAGAAAACACGCGTACGTACATGCATTCTGAATTTTAAAGCTAAGGTTGTAAATCACTACTTTTGTAGTTTACAACGAACTAAGACAAAATTTAGAATTTAGGCAAATAATATGCATCCTTGCATTATAGTATCATCAGAAATTAACAAAAGCAGATGCATGCATGTTAGCTGAATTCTAATTGGCCGTTATGTCAAATGCTGTAACTTTCAGAATTTGCAATGACATTCGTTGCATTTTACAATGTAATACGTAACTCTCTATTTCGAGATAACACTTTTCAGATGATATAAAAATACGTGCGCAGAAATGCGATTGGCCAGAAGTTGTATGGCAACATCTACGTTGTGATGTACTATGGTAGATACGAGAAACTTTATCATACGAATTATTGCTTACCTTTTTTTAGAGATTATAGGAAATAGTGCACCACAAAGGAAACGGAAGGGAGTACGGGAGTCGTTTAGGGGAACATCTGTAACGGTTTCCATTACTATCAGTAAAAGGTTTTTCTTTGTTTAAACGGGCGTCGAAACGTCAATCCCTCCCTTTTCCCTCTCTAAGGATGTATTCGGAATCAAAAGATTTGACCTATAGGAGAGAACAATTTCCCGGAAAAAGTCACATTTAAAAATCAACGTTCATTAGATGTTTTCTATGGTTTATTTGTCTAAATTTTTCAAATTTGGATTTTTTAGTTTTTTTTATTGCAACTTTAAAATTAACCTCATAAGATTGTCAAAAGAGCATTTTGTCCGTAAAAGCACAGATTTTGTGTGAATTTTGGTTTTGAAGTCCTTTAGAGCAGGCCTGTCCCTAAATAAATTATGATATTTTGATAGGTTATGACGCAAGGAAAAAAAAATTAAGATTGAATTTTTGGGGGGCACCACTGCCCTAGGGTCGAAAATCACAAAAAAAAACTACAAATTAAAAAAAATAAGGAAACCTAGTATTTCCCTGCAATTATCTATCTTTTATGCATGTTCATTCTTGACATAAAAGACATTTAAGAGCGAGAGCAAATCGTAAATTCCATTGTAGCTAAAACATAGTCAAGCGGAACTATACCTCAGTATAGTGCATTTTCTAAAATTATTCACTGTGTGTTATTCGATACAGGTATTCTCGCCTAAAATGAACTACAATGGATTTCGATTGTACATGTATATATTCCTTAGAATTTATTCACGTTGCTTTTACTCTGTCTATACTACTAGTGCTTATCTTGGTTATTGGAAAGTATGTAACGTGTTGCTTATATTATTTGAGCTTAATATATGTATACTGAAAGGAAAAGAAATGCAGGGTAACATAATATGCGAACATTTTTTTGACTGTATAACCGAAAATTATAAAATTTGGTCAGAGGGATATCTTGGTTACTGTGCATTAAAATCAGTGTTCAGAACCACTCATCCGTGAAATGTATGACGTCACATAAGGAAAGTGGTAAAAGGCCAAAAACATGTGCATATCGATTAAGACTTGTTTTTCACACATCTCATAGTACCATTTGCTGCACTTAAGTTATAACATCGTTTTTCGACATTAACAGTAACATGGGGTCTGACTATTGCATTGCTTAAGTAAGGACAAAGGCAACGACGGGTTTCTGTGCAGTTTGCTGTGATTTTTTCCGAAATAGAACGTCTTATCCGTCCTTAGAAAAGCTTAGAAAGGTTTCCAACCGTGACGATGACGTTGACGCGTAACAGCGCTACGTCAAGATCGGGCTATTTATCCTGCCACCTGTATAATCACCATCACATTACCCTAAAACTGTTATTAATACAGCAGGCTATCATAATCGTTACATTCACCCCAAGACTGAAGGAAATCGATAGCGCGATATTGGTTTGTGAGCTCGTCAAATTTACGTAAGTGTTCCTTTAACTCGCGCATGCGTGCGTTGTTTGCCTATTTTTTTGGGCATGTTAACCCCCCTCCCAATGCTTACAGGGTTTGTCAAGATTTTCTCGCAAACAGTCACATTTATCCTTTTGACTGGTCTCTCTCAAGTCCATCTTTTTCGCATCAAACGTCTGTGGGACTACGTGGACGATAGGGTTTAAAATGTCGAAGCTGGTCTCAATCAACTAAGGACTGCCTTCTTTGAAGGGTTGAATAATATCCCTATTAGAAGGATAAACACACTGATGAACTCCATGCATAGGAGAATCAAGGCTGTGACAGATGCGCGGGAGAGACGTGAAATAATGAGAATTTTCATTTTTCACTTTTGGGGGGCACCGTCATATGTGTTTCAATAACTCATGAATTATTGGGGAAAATCAAATGAGATTTTGGTTACATTTTTATTAAAGATAATTTTAAATGTTAGATAGGATAACTGGAAAATAGTCTGAAAAATATAAACTTATTTCACCTAAAAAGTGTACCCTGCGTTTCTTTTTCCTTTCAGTATATTTAGAATTACATACATATACTTTTTTACTGAGTCAACGTGTTAAACTTAGATCTCAAATTTTAAAACAGAAGGGCTACATATCAGTATCTGCTCTTCTTTGGACTTCATTTATATAATTTGCAGACATTAATGGCAAGTTTTATTGTATCCATGGAATTTTGTTGTAAAATAAACTAGCATAAGAATATTACCATAATGCGCGAATGAAAAGTAAACAAAAATATCAAACATTTGTAGATAAGAAACTCAAATGTATTGACAATATCATGCTTTATAGTTAATATATGAAAAGGTTCCTCCTATCCATACATACTGAAATGATTTATGAGAAAAAAATTAGAATATGTATGTAGCCTAAAGTCATTGACCGTAACGAAAATCGACAAGCTTTTTGTAAAGAATAAAACCAATCCAGGTCCTATAGGTCAGATAACCATTTATAAAGACATGTTCCTCTGGTGTTGTGTCTTGTTCTTATTTTATTAAAATTTACGGATGGGAATATATTCAACATTTAGAATTTGACTAATATTTGTCATGCTCTCACCCAGTAAATTCTCGACATTTCAAGAACAATTATGTTTAATTATTATAAAAGTATGTTTCAGCACTTAAATCATTTTTTTTTAAACTGCTGTATGTCATAATGTTTGACAATTTATACAGAATTAATTGTATATACTTTTTAGGTACATGGCAATTTGTAATACATGGTTGTCGAAAATTTCCAAAACTGCCGCCCGTGTCGCCATTTTTTGTATCTGGATTGTTGCCATTACTTTGTCACTTCCGGTTGTCATATTTTACGAGGCATATGAATCCCATACACGGTCTCAGATTATACCCATGTGTCATCAGATATGGCCAGACTTCAACTTTCAACGGTCTTATTTTGTTGTTGGACTTTTCCTGTTGTGTTACGCATTGCCACTGATTCTTATCATGGTATGTTACACTTCAATAACTATCCGTGTTTGGCGCCGGCATGCCCCTGGTGTCTCCAACACTTGTTATAGCGGCGTTATCCACAAATCCAAGATCAAAGTCATCAAGATGTTTGGAATAGTAATAAGTATCTTCGCTCTCTCGTGGCTGCCGTTATATGTGATATATTTCAAATTATACTTCTATCCACCAAATTCACAAAGTGAATTGAATCTATTATTTGAGATCATTATACCCGTCAGTCAGTGGTTGGGATTATGTAACAGTGGAGTTAATCCTATGATTTATTGTTTCTACAGCAAAAAATATAGACATGGTTTCAAGTGCTTAGTAACGTGTAAACCCTACTTCTATCCATCTCGGTACTTCACTTATCAGTCGGGAAAAATACCTACCGCAGACTCGACGAGTTCTAGAAGCATAGATAGGAACAGCAAACAGGAAAGAGTTTACACCCATCCAAAATTTATGCTTGTTCAATACACAGATGGAAATATGTCTGTAAGTTTTCGGAAAGAAGAAACGAGTCAAACAAGAATGTGATGATGCCTTGGACATTCAGATAAATTACGCAAATATGACGAATTTCGAATTTTTTCCCTTATTTTATCCTTATAACAAGTGAGAGTCCAATATTTTATTTAAACTGTACAATTTTCCCCTCTTACCAAATCGTAAAATTCGTATCACCTGCGTGTAGGGCACACTATCTTAGCATTAAAAAAATGCATACTGATTGTACAGAACGACTTATATAGATATGATTGACAGGGAAATCAATTATTTATAGTTTTTCTTCTTTTCTTCTCTTTTAAAAGATGTATTTTGGTTATTACAGGGTTGCGGTATATATATATTAATACCACGATCTATGAACATAATTACTATCAAAACCTGAATATGGCATTAAGATATGTTTCTTTTCAACATCAACAAATTATTTACCGGTACCAGTTTTTTTTTTCAATGAATATATATTATTTCTTAAAGGAGCCTGGACACAGTCGCATTGTTTACATTTTAAATTTCTATGCTTACTCAAAAAATAAAAACAGTTAAATGAATTGAACTTACATGAATATCCTTAGAATTCAATGACAACGACATTCTTCTTTACATCACGTAAAACATCTGTTTTTGTAACAGGGCACGAGATCTGTTATTGTTCATGTTAACGTTTCATTGGATGTGTTCAGTTTGTTAAACTTTGCACACATCACTGAGCACGGACTGACAATACTGGTGAGTTGGTTTTCCTTTCTCACATTTCTACTCTGAATTTTCTGGATTAGTTTTAATATTTTTCATTAATATACAACAAAATTTCTATTTTTCTTAAGTATTAAGGAATAAGTTTACTTTGTGAAAGTGCAAGGATTTGTCAATCAAACGCGTCCCGAAATTTGTAGTGTCAATAATTTCCAGAAAAAAAAAAGAACTTTGAACACGCTTTTATTATATTTCCGTGTGAAATGCTATGGCAACATATAATTCATGATATTATACAGAAAATTTGAGAAAATGTAAACTTCAAATCTGTGTCCATGCCCCTTTAACTAAAGACATACGATAGACAATGTGAAGAACATTGTTACGAAGCTGTTTCCAAGGATACAGCAAAATTCTTCACAATGTCTGGCGCCATCCGTCATAATATTGATATCGATTATGATTTTTATGGCTGTGTACAGTGTTATTGGAATAAAACTACTTGCATTTTTGAATATCATTATGTTTGTATTTTCATTTTTATGAAGCATGTAAATATTACGAGGGTCATTCATAAAGTTCGTAGACAATGTCGCTCTTCGCAATATTACTTGTCAGAAATTCATGATCCACACATTATTATGTTCAAAAACATTTATTTTACCGATATGCAAAATTTTATTTCATTGGAATAAATGGTAGTGATGTTACTTAATTTTAATATCGGCTTGTTCTGTGTCCACGGAGCAGTCCAAAACAATTATCGTAACGTCAAACACAACGTCACGACGTCGTATTTCACAGTAACTGTTTTTCAAAATACTCTCCTCTACACTTCACACACAGTCTATGACGTCTTACCCACTCATTGTAGACACCTCTATACCACTTTTCATCTAATCTTCTAACGATTGTCCGTGTCGCATACGTTAGTTTTTCTGTTTTTAAACTTTCTACCGCGTAATTCCGCCTTCACAGTAGGGAAAACCTTGAACTCCATCGGCGCTAGGTCCGGACTGTAAGGTGCATGAATCACACGATCTAAACCTAACAAATCCAACTCAAGCAAGCATGTATCAGCACGGTGGGCAGGAGCGTTGTCTTGATGTAGAAGAAACTCTTCTATCTGCTTGTCAATCCTTATCTTCCGAATAGCATTCACAAGATCACGCCGAATCACCTGTTTAACGGAGAATGAAGAGTAATGTCTTTATAATCAAAGTGCAATATTAACTTATTTTAGGATATTGACAATTGGTTAATTTTTTTAATCGAAGTCATGGTATTAAATAAAATTTCTTTTCATTATCATACGCTGACAAAATTAATTTGATATACATTTTGAAATTATAATATATATATATATATATATATATATATATATATATATATATATATATATATATATATATATATATATATATATATATATATATATAAAATTGTATATTACCTGTGCGTAATATTCTGCATTGACTGATTGTCCCTCGAGTACCACATGCACAAGGAGCATACTATGAATATCCATAAAAAAATATGAACATGTTTTTCCTAGCAGATTTTCTGACTTTAGCTTTGGGGGGTGGCGGGGATGATTTTCTCTTCCATGTTGAAGACTGTTGCTTCGTTTCAGGATCGTAATGAAAAAACCACGTTTCGTCAGTTGTGACTATTCGTTGAAGAAAATCGTCTTCATTTGAATGCCGCCCAAGGAATGCCCTAGAAAGATGTAATCTTCTTGTTTTGTCTTCATCAGTCAGGAGTTTGGGTATCCAGCGCGCCGAAACTCTTTTCATATCCGAGTGTTGGGACAGAATTGTAAAAGCAGTACCAGAGCTGATATCATACATTGACGCAAGTTCTTCAACTGTGACGCGCTCGTCACTTTCCATAACGCTGCTTATTTTTTTCGACCAAATTTTCACTTATAATTCGTTTCCTCCCTGATCGCCCATCGTCTAAAACAGAGTCTCTGCCATTCATAAATCGTTTGTGCCATTTATAAACAAACGCACGGCTCACTTTTGACATGTTTCCTGCCTCTTTTAGCATTTTCACAGTTTGTATCGGTGTCTTTCCATGCAAGAGCAACACAAAATTTTGCTCCGTGACGTTCGGCGAAGTCATTTTTTTTAACGGCTTTTTCCGATGCGAACTACCTGTCTTCTTTAATTAATTTTCATTCAACGAAGCAGTATATTACGTCACAATTTTGCATATGTAATGACGCAACAATACCTAATTTGAATGTCTAAATTTCATTTCAATTTAGCGCCATTTTTCAAAACGAGGACTATTAACATAGTATCGTGCATTGATTGTAAATCAATAAATTTTGCCGTGCTCCGTGAACTCTTTTTTGCGGTGTGGAAATCTAAATAATTTGAAAGTATATCAGGATATTTTTAATTCTTTTTTTTAATTCAAATTAATTGGAATAACTGCTAAAATGTGTCTACCAAATTTGGTAAGTATATGATGTTAAGTAAAAAAGTTATTACAAAAGTCTGTGAACTTTTTGAATGACCCTCGTATATCATTCTATATATCATATCCTCAATCAAACAGACGCCATATTTCCTGTTATAAGTGAAAACACTGACAATTGTCCAGAGCACCAAATAAAAGATCTTTGACTGTCTTACGTCTTTCTTATCAGTTAAGAATTATTTTTATCATAAGAACTGACAACAGTATGTGTACGTGCAGGTCCGTAGTACGAAGGGGTGGGGGCTATAACCTTTTTTGAGAGAAGCCTTATGCTGTAGTTTTAATATGTAAATTTAGATGATGCTTGTCTTATTTTTTGTTGATGTAAGATCGAACCCGGGAAAATTTTTGCATTGAAACAAAAAAAATTTAGTTGGAGACCCACCACCCCACCCCACCCAAACCCCCGAAATAGGATTTTCGGAGTTGGCCAGTAAGTCTTATTGCTTGCTTTTTGTTTGGGGTTTTTTCTTGCTTGTCAAAATTTTGGGGAGCCCTTTGAAAAACGTTTCTACGGACTGACGCGAAATATAATGGATAATACCAAGTCAATAAATATATTATCAAATATAGTCATGATGTAGCCTCTTATACTCGCAAATCGAGAAGTCCAATTTGGCAGGTATTATTTGTTTGTTTTATCATCTTTATTATACCCGCACTTTCTAAAGAAAGTTCGTGTATATTGTTGTTACTCATGTCTGTCCGTCCGTCCGTCTGTCACACTCTTCTTTCTCAAACACCTCTTACATTTTACACAGTAGCCTAATCATCTTTCGGGAGATGGTTGGTGGTGTCCTGTAGATGTGCAGTAAGGTTTCGGAATTTTCATTTTCACCCTGGGGGTCGAAAAATGACGTTTTTTATGCAAAAAGCCCCTGGTCCCCTGAACTCCTCTTACATTTTATACAGTAGCCTTATCATCTTTTGGGAGGTGGTTGGTGGTGTCCTGTAGATGTGCAGTAAGGTTTCGGAATTTTCATTTTCACCCTGGAGGTCAAATGGGGGTCGAAAAATGATTTTATATATATATATATATATATATATATATATATATATATATATATATATATATAAAGACCCTGGTTCCCAGAATTCATCCAACATTTTACACAACAGCCTAATCATCTTTTGGATTGATTATAATTGATTATTATTGTTAAATGCCTAGGCGGCAATATTTCAGCCATATTTCGGCGATCAAATTAAGTGTATATTCCCATTTATGAATTTTGACACAAATTTAAGAAAGTGAGGTCAAAGTTAAAGGAAAGGTCAAGGTCAAAAAATATTGATGCAGTTGAATAGCTCTCATTAGTATATATCAGCATATGAAGTTTGATTTACATATCTTGAATGATTTGATGAAAACTGAACTAAATACTAATTTAAGAAAAGTGAGGTCAAGGTCAAAGGAAAGGTCAAGGTCAAAAAATGTTGATTCAGTTGAATAGCTTACATCAGTTTGTATCAACGTAAGAAGTTTAATTACACTATCTTGAATGGTATCTTTAAAACTGAGCTAAACACTAATTTAAGAAAAGTGAGGTCAAGGTCAAAGGAAAGGTCAAGGTCAAATATTGTTGATGCAGTTGAATAACTTAGATCAGTACGTATCAACGTAAGAAGTTTAATTCCACTATCTTGAATGGTATCTTTAAAACTGAGCTAAACACATTTAAGAAATGTGAGGTCAAAGGAAAGTTCAAGATCAAAAAATGTTGATGCAGTTACATAGCTCTCATCAATATCTATCAGCATATGAAGTTTGATATAAATATATTTGATAGTTTCTTTGAAACTAAACTTTAAACAGAGCTAAACGCAAAGCTTGACGGAAAGACAGACGGAATGATGAAAGGACGGAAGAGGGACATGACAAACACTATATGCAGTTATGCACCAGCCATATTCATGGCGGGGCATAAAAACAAGGCAAAAAATTTTGTTTGCATGCACCCTTTCTCAATACCACCTCTCCATGTTCCAAGATTGAAGTTTTAATGTCAAAAGGTTCTTAAGTTATGGTTTGGAGGTGTTTTTCTCAGTTTGATCTTGAATGAAGAAAGGAGTCAAGGTCAAAATTTTACTTCAGTGCATCTTTTGTAAATGCCTTTTTCCTATGTTACAAATTTGAAATCCTAATGTCAAAGGGTTCTCAGGTTATAGCCTGGACTATATTTTTATGTAAAGATTGACCTTGACCTTATTGTAAGGTCAAGGTAAAAAAAAAAGTTTGGTGGCCTCAACCCCAATTCCATACCACCTCTCCATGTTTCAAGTTTGAAGTCTTAATGTCAAAGGGTTGTCTAGTTAAGGCTCGGACAAAATTTGATTGAAGAAGAACACTGACAAAAACAATATGTAGACTAGTATAGTCTACTTGTTGCATCAAACCTGTAGGAGGAGTAGTTTTGAAAGAACAAATTTGTTTCTACATTATGTAATGAAACTTTCACATAGGATTCAACTTTTCTTGCCTAGTGGTTCTTGAGAAGGAATTTTTTTCTTATACAGTAAAGCATGCTTATAGCAAAACAAGTCTATAATGAATTGACACTTACAGCAAAGCGTGACTTTAAAATATATTGTAAACTTAATGGATATAAGCAATTACACTTATAACAAAGCAAAATCGTCCGTCCCAGGTACTTTGTTATAAGCGTGTTTTACTGTACATTCCCATGTTTACAAAACTTTGATCCCCTATTGTGTCCGCACCCTACCCCTGAAGGTCATGATTTGGACAAAGTTGAATCTACACTAAGTAATGAAGTTTCACATAATTTTAAACTTTTCTGGCCCAGTGGTTCTTTGAAATAACATTAAATTTTCACTCATTCTTATCTCCCCTTAAAAGAAGGTTTGGCCCTTCATTTGAACAATTATTTCACACAAGAAAGAATATTTTGCATCACTGGGTGAAAAAAGCAGTTTCCCCTCATGGGAAACTATATGGAAACCACATGGAAACCTCATGTTTACATCATGTTTCCTAGTGGTTTCCGCAGTGGATGCCAGGTTATTCCATCAAGTTTCCGTACCACGGAAACTACTACGCTCCGATTCCATTAGGTATCCCGAATCACGGAAACCTCAGGAAACCTGAAGTTTCCCGAGCCTCCATGTGGTTTCCCGTAATGGGAAACCTGAAGATTCCACTGGTTTCCATAATTAGGAAACTATGTGGAATCGGAGCGTAGTGGTTTCCATGGAATGGAAACTCCATGGAATCCTCAGATTTCCCATGAACGGAATCTAGAGGAAACCTCGTGATTCCTCAAGTTTCCATGACTCAGGAAACTACATGGAATCGGAGCGTAGCGGTTTCCGTGTGATGGAAACTTGGTGGAATTATCTGGTGTCTCATAAAAGAAAATGACAGGGAAACTTCAAGATTCCCTTATTTTTCTGAGACGGGAAGCAATGTGTAATTGCGGTGTAATAGTTTCCATACCATGGAAACTACAGGGTAGGTTGAGCATTTCAATTTCGAAAAATGATCGACTAGCAACTGGAAGCTCAAGGATCCCTGTATTTACCATGGTAAATCTTTCTTGTCTAGAATGTGAAAAGAGAACAGCAGGTTTAAATCAAAATATATATTATCAATTTCCTTGGTAAACTGTGTTTTCTTTTCAAAATCTATCAAGAAAATGTATAAAAAGGAAAAAGCATTATCAAATCATGTGTTTAATAATTCATTTGATGTGCAAAAACATTATTTGAAAATGATAACAAAATAAATCAAATTATATATCTTGGTAAACAATGAAGTAGTCTTTCACATCTAAGTCCATTCATAAACTTCATTAAATACTCTATACTTCTTTCAACATCAGCTTCCTTTGTATTTTCTTCACATCATCTGCGATCTGCAATATATTTTCATATAAAATTATTATTTGATGTAAGAATTGTATGCTTGAATATTATTTAGAAATCTTACAAGATCACTCAATGTCCTTTAATGTACCAATATCAGTGATTATAATCAGTTTCAGTCTTTAAATTTAATGACCATGAACTCCGAATAATGAACATTACATAGTAAGGTTTTAAGCCAGATTAATATTAAAGCAGAATATGACCATCTCATACATGTATGACCATTTCATACACTGCTTTTAGTTGAGTGAATTGGAGAGAAATGTGCTCTGGACAAGGATATTATGAATCTTTTTTTTTTCTTATTGACATTTGACCTAGAAATTTTGTTAAAGATCACTAAAAACCCTTCATCCCATGGCACACAAGCCAGATCATACCAAGGGAGAAAAATTATGCTGTGGACAAGGACTTTAAATAAAGATATATAGTGTGTTTTGATACTGACCTTTGACCTTGATAACTGGTCCAAGGTCACCTTTTACCCTCCATCCACAGGCACTCTATGAGTTAAATTTGAGTGAGATTGGGCTAAGAGGAGAGAAAATATACTCAGGACAAGTGATATCAGATGGACAGACAAGATCATCTCATGGCATCTGCAGAACAGGACCCTAAAAAAACAATGCACATACATGATAAGCTATATCCTTACAAGTCAATATGAATTCATCATATGTTGCATTGCATACACATACTTTAATCATGTTTAATACCTTCTGAATAATTTTATGTTGCATGTACACTCAGTTTACATACATATAATTTAAATTTCATAAAAAACGACCAACATATCAGCCATTCAAGATTTAGCTAATCAACATTCAGTACAAGTTCTACCACAGTATATGCTATATCATATGTACAGACACATACTAGTATTATTTACCTACATTCTAAATCTTGTTTTATGTCACTGAAAATTAAGGCAATAGCCATTACCGGTAACAAATTTTTACCCCCAATTTACATACATGCATGTTGTAATGTTTGTTCAAAACTTCTCATTTATAAATATTACCTTAGAGTATATTTAGTTAACATATACCTACATTTAAAGCTTCAAAGTGTTTCATTGAATATTTTAGAAATTACAGTCATCAAAATACTGACCAGCCAGAAATCGGTAAATTTTTATTTTTCATTATTGTCTTGTTTCATTTAACATGTTTCAATGTTAGAAAGTTTTAGTAAGTTATAATATTTACTACTTTAGCATAGCCATACAGTTGAACTTTGGCATCTCGAATACCATAGATATGTCGAAGTAATTTGGAAGTATTTTTTAAATATTTTACTCCTGATATCTCGAATCCTCAAATACATGTATCACAAAATAATTTTAATTGAACTTTAAACCTTGACAGAAGGACTCTTAAACAAATATTCATTATTCTTAAAATAAAGTCTACAGAATACAAAATAATGAGTTGCTCAAAAATGTCTTCTGATCATATCAATAATATCTGAAAGAATTGATCATTTCCCCTTGGGGTGAAGGGGGGTGGGGTGGGGGCTTCCTCTGTACAATTTAAAATATTCTTACTTTGTGTCAACCTTTGTTAAAATTAGTGGTTCTTGAGAAGTTGAAAATGTGAAAAGCTCACTGATGGATAGACAGTTTGATGGACAAAAGACAAAACAAAAGATGATCAGAAAAGTTTACTTGAGTTTTTAGCTCGGGTGAACTAAAATCCTCACTGCATGGTGTATATTATGCTAGATATCATCCAGACAGAAAATTTTATAGAGAAGTGAAAGACTCCAAGCCATACAATTACATAAGGCCAAACAAAAAAATATGTTTGCTTACTGTTACATGCTGAAATGAAATAGGGTCGGTTGGTAGGAATTTTTTATTTTATTGAATTTTTTTATACACAAATTCACATGAATTGGTTGAAATACAAAACAGTTTTACCATTGTGTGGTGCTGTTTTATTTTTTGTTTGGGCTTGCCATATAGGCGATAGACAATATCTTTCTTGCCAACTGCCTTACAGCTACCACACAATGAAAAAACTGTCTTGTATTTCTTCTTTAATTTCATGTTGCACTAACTATTTCTAGTACTTTCGATTCAAACGCTTGACCGATTAAGATGCATGTAAAAGTTAAACCGACAAATGAGTGACTTATGGATTTTTACAATGAAAAAAAATTTGGGTTGGCTATTAGATATAGGGTCAGTCGGGTAACCATAAACAAACATATTTTTTTATTATGCCTAACCAGTTGTAGTTTGCAGCTGGTAGTTCAACATTCCAATTAAAATTGGAATCAAGTTCTTTTCTTTTAATGCAATTGTCATACATGCCTATTTATGATTGAATTAATTACCACTTACCATATGATCACATCTTGATTCATCATACATCTTTAGTTACTGGTTCTCCTTTAATGTCAGTTTTCTTCTCTCTGAAAGAATATATTATGTACAGTTACTACACTGTATTGCATTCTGATTTCACTTATAAGACCAACAATAAACAAGAGTCCTAGGGGCCACATTGCTCACCTGAGCACTTTAGGTAGAAAAAAGCATAAATCAGTTCAGTATTTAAAAGTTCAAATATAAAAGTGGTTCAGAGAGAGAGAGGGGGGGGGGGTATGAATTCTACACTTTCTAAGGATGCTTTTGAATTAATATGACACATATTACCATTGCTATCCTTAAGAAGAAAATTTTTATTGATATATCCTTTTTCTTCCTTTTTACAGTAAAACTCAGTTATAACGAAGTCACTGAGACCTGTGAAATTACTTTGCTATATCCTTAATTTGTTATATCCATATAAGGAATTAGTAAAATTTATTTACCTGGGGATCCAAGAAAACTTTGCTATATCTGTGAATTCGCAATATCCGTGTTTATACTAAACGAGTTTTACTGTGTAACTGTGATCCCCTGTTATGGTCCCTTTATTCTCCTAGGGAGGGAGGGGGGAGTGTCATGATTTGAATAAATAGAATCTACATTACTTCAAGGATGCTTTTATATTATTATGACCAATTTTTACGATATTGGTCTTGAGAAGAATTTTGAAGATCTTTCCTATGTAACAGTATTGTTCGTAAAACGTTGATCGCCCATTGTGGCCCCACCCTACCCCTGGGGGTCATGATTTGAACAAACTTGCATCTACACTACCTGAAGATGCTTCCATATAAATATGACGAATCATGGCTTTGCTGTTCTTGAATAGAAAAATTTCTAAGATTTTTCCTATGTACTTTGATCGTTCATTGTAGCCCCGTCCTACCCCGGGGGTCATGATTTGAACAAACTTGAATTTACACTAGCTGAGGATGTTTTAACATAAGTTTCATCTTTCCTGATACAGTGGTTCTAGTGAAGAAGATTTTCAAAGATTTTATCCTATGTATTTCTATGTAAAACTTGATCATCCATTGTGGCTCCACCCTACACCCGGGGGTCATGATTTAAACAAATTTGAATCTACACTTCCTGAGGATGCTTCCAAATAAGTTTAATTTTTCCTGGCCTAGTGGTTCCAGAAAAGAAGATTTTTAAATGATGCCATTAATTTTTCATTTATTTGTAATTATCTCCTCTTAGAAGAAGATATGGTCCTTCATTTAAATAAAGTTGAATCCCCTTTACCCAAGGATACTTTGTAGCAAGTTTGATTGAAATTGGCAGTGGTTCTTGAGAAGAAGATTCAAATGTGAAAAGTTTACGACAATGACAGCGACAGACAAATTTTGATCAGAAAAGCTCTTTTGAGCCATTAGCTCAGGTGAGCTATGAATAATTTGTTTGATGTACTCCAAAAGATCCATCAAAATCACCCATACCCAATCATTTTTTTAAGTGTTTTAATTTTACTTCATATTTTTCTTTTTTTTTTTTTTGGGCTTCAGGGAAATAAAGTTTGTTTCATTATAAAGTTGAGGTTTATAATTTCTCCAAGACACTTGTTTTATTGAAAGCAATAAATATTAAATCTGTCTAGCTGTCCATTGTGTAATGATACATCAATAAATTTCTAATTCTGTGTTTTTGTATGACAAAAAATCAATTTGTTATATACTGCCAAAAAAAAATCTACCTACCTACCTTACCATTTTACAAAATTTGGGTCGAAGTATACAGGGTTGTCCCTAAGAATTGAAATAGAAGGGTACATTTAAAAAGTAGAGGGGAACTGGGGTTCCTCCCTTACTGGGGAGTTTAGGAGGAATATCGAAATAACCGGGGGATTACATCATTATAGGTGGGGAAATTCCTCGACCCCCGGGTCTTAAAGACAAACCTGAGTACATCTGATCATTTACAAACAAAAGTATTTTTAATAATAGCCAAAACTTCAACAACTACCAGGGAGGAATAAAATAAACAAACAAAAATTTATCGTTATGATACAACATATATCAAACAAAAATTTCAAACAAATGAGGATTCACTTATTTTTACAATTAGACTTCTATGATGTTGTGACCACCATCAATAACTGATGATTGTTACTCAGATGATTCATTTGCATTACTTGAAATACTATAAAAAATGATCAATATTTGTACATCTTGTAGGTTTATTATTTTTAACATTTTCAGTAAATCTCTCAGCAGGTCACACATGAGAAATTTGTCTTTTGAACAGTAAACTGTTTCAATTTACAATATATCACTTGTTTCTTACATAGTTGTTATATTATTATAGACAGTACTTTAAAACCAATACATTTTCCCTATACATATCATCATTATGCATATGAATAAGGGTTGTGCTATGACTTTGTAAAATGTATATGTACTCTAGTTACAGACAATCTATTTAAATTGTTATAATGATTCTTCATAATTTCTAATTTTATCTGCCAAATAAAGGCGGCTAACAATAGTCAGAACTCTCTCTTTTAACTGTTTAAATTTCCATCGATGATGATGTCCTTCGTGAATAATGATAAGTTGAGATTGCGGACACTTTTTGTTTAAATATTGGTGACTTAATCGTAATTTAGAAGGAGAAATAATTCATTTTTACCTTGTCGTTACATCATAAAAAGTTCCAGAAGTTCAAAAGTACAAGAAGTTGCATTCCGAGAACACATGTATTCAAACCGGATATATGTTTGTCCGTATTAACAAAGAAACCATATTCGGTAAAAACATTATTATCCGATTTAACAACGAAAAAAAATCATACACTTTTCATTTATTTATAGAGAGAGAGAACTATTATAGTAAGCATTCATTTTCATTAAAAAAAAATCTACAAAGGCGAAACGTTAACATACAACATACAGCATTACCTTATATATATGTAGCAATTAATGATCTATTTTACATACCGTTTTTCAATGTTAAATGTATCAATCCTTGACCTATGGAGAGAACGATTAAAGGCATTATGCCTGCTGTTCAATCCATTTCATTTGTAATGAATAAATATATTTTAAACTATACAGCATGGAAAAAGACAAATGTGGTGCCATAGGGCCTAACTATACAAAGTCTACTATCTATATATATCTATGATTGAACGTAAAACACTAAATATTGTGTAATTCAAGTTTCTCTTTCCGTTTTTGCAATATGTAAACTAAAATATTTAAAACTTTGATATCAAACTTTTCAAAATGGCGTCAAAACGAATGTGGTCTTCGATGGGAAAGATTTGTTCTGCCCAATATTAGTATTATTTACCGTAAAAAGTATATGAAAATATACTTACACTAAACCTTGGATGTTGATCATTGCATTTTTCATAGTTTTAAAGACACTGGGTGGCGAAAACATCGTTAACTTTTCACATTTGCACCTTACACCTGAGTTCTTCTCCGTCTTGCTCAACTCCAAAAATGGCGCCTCGTGAAAATTGACCAATGAAATTAAAGCCTCTGCAGAGCGACGCATTATGGGAAACGGAACCTGTTTACGTTAATTATGTTAGACGGTAATAAAAATTTTTATATATAATATAATTTCCCTGTAACGGTGATTATGAGTTCATATCCATAGTGAAGTTCTTCACTGTTCATAGAAAGGGGGTGCTCCTCAATAAATTTGCTGATAATTAGTATACTAGAGAAAACAAAGCGTTTTTCTGAACTAGAGTACATATACATCTTAAAAAACCATAGCACAACCCTTATTGATATGCATAGTGATGGTTTGTATAGGGAAAATGTATTGGTTTTAAAGTGCACTGTCTATAATAATATAACTGTTTAACAAACAAGTGATAGATTGTAAATTGAAACAGTTTACTGTTCAAAAGACAAAATTTTTCATGCATGACCTGCTGAGAGATTTACTGAAAATGTTAAAAATAATAAGCCTACATGATGTACAAATATTGATAATTTTTTATAGTATTTCAAGTAATGCAAATGAATCATCTAAATTACAATCATCAGTTATTGATGGCGGTCGCAACATCGTAGAAGCATAATGATAAAAATAAGTGAATCTGCATTTGTTTGAAATTTTTGTTTGTTTATTTTTTTTTTCCTCCCTGGTAGTTGTTGAAGTTTAGGCCATTATTAAAAATACTTTTGTTTGATGTACTCAGACCCACATTTTGCAAAATGAGTAGGTAAGTAGGTAGATGATTTTGGCAGTATCTAACAAATTGATTTTTGTCATACAAAAACACAGAATTAGAAATTTTGATGTTTCATTATGTACACTGGACAGCTAGACAGATTTAATATTTATTTCTCCATAAAACAAGTGTCTTGGAGAAATTATAAACATCAACTTTATAATGAAACAAAATTTATTTCAATGAAACCAAAGAAAAAAAAAATTGAAATAAAATTTCAATACTTAAAAAATGATTGGGTAGGGGTGATTTTGATGGGTTATTCGGAGTACATCAAACAAGTCATTTTTAGCATACTGATCCAAAGGCTCAAGTGAACTTTTCTGATCGAAATTTGTCTGTCGCCGTTGTTTTCGTAATTTTTTCACATTTCAATCTTCTCAAGAACCACTGGGCCAATTTCAACCAAACTTGCTATAAAATATCCTTGGGTAAAGGGGATTCAATTTTGTTCAAATAAAGGGCCATATCTTCTTCTAAAGGGAAATAATTACAAATAAATGAAAAATTACATAGGAAAAAATCTTTTAAATCTTCTTCACTAGAACCACTGTATCAGGAAAGATGACACTTATGTTGAAACATCATCAGCTAGTATAAATTCAAGTTTGTTCAAATTATGACCTCCTGGGTAGGATGGGGCCACAATGAACGATCAAAGTACATAGGAAAAATCTTAGAAATTCTTCTTTTCAAGAACAACGAAGCCATGATTGGTCATATTTATATACACGGCCGATGAAGTAATGTAGATATTATTTAAATCATGACCCCCCCCCCCCCCCCCGGAGAATAGAGGGGCCATAACAGGGGATCATAGTTATACAAAGGAATAAAAGGGATTTTCTTCTTAAGAACAGCAATGCTAATATGTGTCATATTAATTCAAAAGCATCCTTAGAAAGTGTAGAATTCCCCTCCCCCCCCCCCTCCTCCAAACCACTTTTATATTTAAACTTTTCAATACTGAACTGATTTATATTTTTTCCTACCCAAAGTGTTTAGGTGAGCAATGTGGCCCCTGGGACACTTGTTTATTGTTGGTCTCATAGGTGAAATCAGAATGCAATAGTAATTGTACATAATAAATTCTTTCAGAGAGAAGAAAACTGACATTAAAGGAGAACCAGTAAGATGTATAATGAATCAAGATGTGATCGTGTGGTAAGTGGTAATTAATTCAATCATAAATAGGCATGTATAACAATTGCATGAAAAGAAAAGAACTTGAGTTTAATTGGAATGTTGAAATACCAGTTGCAAACTACAAGAGGTTATGTAAAATTATGGCTTGGAGTCTTCTTTTTCACTCCTCTATAAAATTTTCTGTCTGGATAATTTCTCGCATAATATACACCATGCAGTGAGGAATTTAGTTCATTCAAGCTAAAAACTATGTGAACTTTTCTAATCACCTTTTGTTTTGTGTTTTGTCCATCAAACTGTCTATCCATCTGTGAGCTTTTCACATCTGTAACGTCTTCCCAAGAACCACTAATTTTAACCAAGGTTGACACAAAGTAAGGATATTCTAAATTGTACAGAGGAAGCCCCCCCCCCCCCCCTTCACCCCAAGGGGAAATGATCAACTCTCTTAAATATTGTTGATATGATCATTGTTGAGCAACTTATAATTTTGTAACCTGTAGACTTCATCTTAAGAATAATGAATATTTGTTTAAGAGTCCTTTTGCCATGGTACAAAGTTCAATTCAATCATTGAAAATATTTTGAGATATTTGAGGATTCAAGATATCAGGAGTAATTAAAATGCTTAAAGAATACTTTCAAATTACTTCAACATACATGTATCTATGGCATTCGAGATGTCTGTGTTCGAGATGCCAAAGTTCAACTGTATAGCTATGATAAAGTAGTAAATATTATAACTGTATAACTTACTAAAACTTTTTAACATTGAAACATGTTAAATGAAACAATACAAGAATGAAAAATAAGGACATACACATGCATTTACTGATTTCTGGCTGGTCAGTATTTTAATGACTGTAATTTCTAAAATATTCAGTGAAACACTTTGAAGCTTTAAATGTAGGTATATGTTAACTAAATATACTATAAGGTAATATTTATAAATGGAAAGTCTTGAACAAACATTACAACATGCATGTATGTAAATTGGGGCTAAAATTGGTTAATGGCTATCGCCTTAATTTTCAGTGACATAAAACAAGATTTAGAATGCAGGTAAATAATACTAGTATGTGTCTGTACATATGGTATAGCATATAGAACTTGTACTGAATGTTGATTAACTAAATCTTGAATGGCTGTTATGTTGGTCGTCTTTGATGAAATTTAGATTATTTTTATGTAAACTGAGTGTACATGCAATTTGAAATTATTCATAAGGTATTAAACATGATTAAAGCATGTGTATGCAATGCAACATATGATGAATTCATATTGACTTATATGGATATAACTTTACATATATATGCATTGATTTTTTAGGGTCCTATTCTGTGGATGCCATGAGATGATCTGTCTGTCCATCTGATATCACTTGTCCTGAGTATATTTTCTCTCCTCATAGTCCAATCTCACTCAAATTTAACTCATAGAGTGCCTGTGGATGGATGGTAAAAAGTGACCTTGGTCCAATTATCTAGGTCAAAGGTCAGTATCAAAATACACTATATATCTTTATCTAAATTCCTTGTCCAGAGCATAATTTTTCTCCCTTGGTATGATCTGGATTGTGTGCCATGGGATGAAGGGTGTGTAGTGATCTTTAACCAATTTTCTAGGTCTAATGTTAATTAATAAGAAAAAAAGATTTGTGATATCCTTGTCCAGAGCACATTTCTCTCCACTCAACTAAAAGCAGTGTTCTACATGCATGAGATGGTCATATTCTCAATCATACCTGTTTTAATATTAATCTGGCTTAAAACCTTACTATGTAATGTTCATTATTCGGATTTCATTAAATTTAAAGACTGAAACTAATCACTGATATTGGTACATAACCGTACATTAAAGTACATTGAATGATCATGTTAGATTTCTAAATAATATTCAAGCATACAATTCTTACATCAAATAATAATTTTGTATGAAAATATATTGCAGATCGCAGATGATGTGAAGAAAATAAGGAAGCTGATGTTGAAAGAAGTATAGAGTATTTAATGAAGTTTATGAATGGACTTATATAACTAGATGTGAAAGACTACTTCATTGTTTACCAAGATATATGATTTTATTTATTTTGATATCATTTTCAAATAATGTTTTTGCACATCAAATGAATTATTAAACATATGATTTGATAATGCTTTTTCCTTTTTATACATTTTCTTGATAGATTTTGAAAAGAAAACACAGTTTACCAAGGAAATTAATAATATATATTTTGATTTAAACCTGCTGTTCTCTTTTCATATTCTAGACAAGAAAGATTTACCATGGAAAATACAGGGATCCTTGAGCTTCCAGTTGCTTGTCAATCATTTTTCGTAATTGAAATGCTCCACCTACCCTGTAGTTTCCATGGTATGGAAACTATTACACCGCAATTACACATTGCTTCCCGTCTCAGATAAATAAGGGAATCTTGAAGTGTTCCTGTAATTTCCTTTTATGAGACACCAGATTATTCCACCAAGTTTCCATCACACGGAAACCGCTACGCTCCGATTCCATGTAGTTTCCTGAGTCATGGAAACTTGAGGAATCAAGAGGTTTCCTCTAGTTTCCGTTCATGGGAAATCTGAGGATTCCATCAAGTTTCCATTCCATGGAAACCACTACGCTCCAATTCCACATAGTTTCCTAATTATGGAAACCAATGGAATCTTCAGGTTTCCCATTACGGGAAACTACATGGAGGCTCAGGAAACTTCAGGTTTCCTGAGGTTTCCGTGGTTCGGGATACCTAATGGAATCGGAGCGTAGTAGTTTCCGTGCCACGGAAACTTGACGGAATAACCTGGCATCCGCTGCGGAAACCACTAGGAAACATGATGTAATCTTGAGGTTTCCATGTGGTTTCCATATAGTTTCCCATGACGGGAAACTGCTTTTTTCACCCAGTGTTTAACCTTGGCCATAACTTTTGAACAGTTGGTGTTAGGGCTTTAATATTTCACATATGTTTTATGACAAGGCCTGGGTACCTATAATTTGACTCTTTGATCTTGAAGTTTGAACCACATTTAAAAAACTTTAACCTTGGCCATAACTTTTTAATGTTTAGTGCTTGGGCTTTCATATCTCACAGGTATTTTGGTTTGACATTTTCCTAAATTTAATAGAGTATACCAATTATATATCTGAGGAAATCAAATTGAACCCAAGAAGGAAATCAAATTGAACCCAATAATGATTATGGGCATCGTTAAGATGAGATATTTCTTCCCACTTGGATCCCTTATTAGTATCTTTCACCCATTCTACTACGGTTTTGAGGATTGGGTCTTTGCTTTGAGATGTTGCTAAAACGCAGAACGGAAAACGGAACGGAAAATATGATTCAAGGTTAAATCACTTAAGATATAAAAATCATACCAGAAACAGTACACATCATATGAATTTTTCATATTTAATCCTTAAATATTAAAATACGAACTGATTTAGTCATGTTCATTCTCTTATTCATGAAGATCTCTGAACGTAGACTTCTACAAAGCACAGGGTACGGAAAACGGAACAGAAAATATCTAATGCTGTACATATACATGTAGCATGTTGTGGTAGAATATGGATGATTTGGAGAAATTTATTGAAGATCACTCTGATTAATATGAACGGCAGGTATTCGATATCCTTATGAGCCATATGAGCAAAAAATTCCATAATTTTCAATGCATATGTACCCATGCATCTTAAGTGTGGATAACGTACATCTCTGTAAACCCCCACCCCCAATACTTAAATATAAATAACAACTCTATTTTTTTTAGCGAAAATATGTAATTTCCCCATTAATTTCATCTTGACGTTATTCCGTGCAATCAGTTTACGCTGTTATGCACAATTTGGCCATATACATGTATATGCTATCTTTCTTAAATCTCCGTTTCAGGTCCCTGTGGATTGCATCAACACTCCTGTAGTTGTAATAAACTTTTTTTTAAATTGTTTTCTTAATGCCAGTGATCGTTGTCTCTAACACAAATGTATATACATGTATACTCTGTCTTTCATAATCAATAATGATAATTTTGTCTTTGACGAATAAGCCATTTTTTTTAAACTCTTTGGATGAGTGATAAGCAGGCGCGGATCCAGGAATTTTTTTCCGAGGGGGGGGGGGGGGGTTCCACCTCAGTCAAATATATAAAAAAAAAAATTCCTGACAAGCAAAAACAAAACAAAAAAACAAAAAAAAAACAAAACCTAAACTCCTTTCCCAAACGTGAAAAACCTATTTCGTGGGGGGTGGGGTGGGGGTTGTGTTGTCTTCAAAAGCTTCATACCTATGACTTTTCATACCTAGATCCGCGTTTTCTGGGGGGGGGGGTGGGGGGGGGGGGGTCATGGTCCTTTTTAATCGGTTTGTTTATACATTTTATAACTCTGCAAATTCCAGTGGGGGGGGGGGGACCCCCCCCCCTCTAGATCCGCGCATGATAAGTGAGACATTCTGATAGATAATTGGGATGTGAGTCTAATTAGTGTGTATTTTATTGACAATTGTATGTATATGCTACATGTTTTGAGGGAAAAAAATCATAAATAAATCACATTGTTACGGTAACTTTTAATTAGATATGAACTACATGTATTAGATAAAAAAATATTGCTTCCTATGTCTGAATTGAAAAACTTGACATCAAATTTTCCGTTCCGTTTTCCGTTCCGCGTTTTAGCAACACCCTTTGCTTTGGGCGTCTTTGATATAAACGATTTCGGGAGAATGTGAATTGTTTTTAGAAGAGTATTTTTAATGGTGCTTTGTGATCTGGTTGTTACAATGGAACAAGTGAGAAAGTTGGAATCAGGTTTATTACAGTGCTTACAGTTAGTAGGGCAAGGTCTTTCTGGAAAGGGCATCTGCATTGCTTTGAAATCTTCAATGTGGCAGCTTTATGTTCTATTCAAACTCGCACTGGTACAGGAATTCAAATCAACGTTCAACTTGGCTTTCAGGAATTTTAAAGTCTAGAAGCCAGGTAAGTAAAGCGTGGTCTGTTCTAACTTTGAAATATCTGCCATACAACTAATAGTGAAAATGTTTAATGGATTTCACTATTCCCTGCGGGTGCTACAGCATCGTCTTTCAGTAGCACTGAATGTTTATTGAAATAACAGATTACTTTTTCTACACCATTTTGTTCTTGGAGGAGTGCTGGGCCTAACCAATTATTCGGAGGCATCAGTATCAATGATAAATAATCCTTCATTGTTAGAGTAGTATAGAATTGTCACGGCTCGTTTGATTTAATCAAAAGCCTCTTGACAGTTTGCGTCCCAAAGGAACTCTTATTTTAATTCTTTATCTGTTTATCCAACTTTTGTTCATTTTGAAACTTACCCTTGATATATTAAAGCTGACATGAACTCTTAAATATTTGATATTTTCATCCTTGTACGACTTATTTCATTCCTGTACTCCCTTTCCGCCATATTTCTTTCAGATTCGCTCACTTATTTTACCGGCTATATAAACCCTGATGCCTTTTTTACACTTGAGTGATTTTCTAGCCTGGCTGTTGACATGTACACATCTCCGATAGCGAAGTTTTGGAATACGCCATGAGCTGACCGAAAACATGTAGGCCTGTACACATCTCCGATAAAGCAGTTTTGGAACATGCAATAAATCTAACAATCCTACCAAATCTAGGATTTCTTTTTTATGAAAACTGGACAGGAGTATGTAAAATTTGAATAATTTAGATGCAATGCATAAAAATCAAAACGGCAAATGCAAGTTTGGTATACACATATATTTGAACAATAAAGAAGAAAAGGCTACCACATGCAATTTTTTCCAAATAACACTGTACTGTTGAGCTTTATACATGCTACACGGTATAAGCACATACTATGCAACTTACGCATTCAAGTTGTACATGCATGCATGCCGAGAAAACGCGTCGAACGCTCTAAACTCATCTGCCTGGAATACTGCTATCGCTACAGGGATGTACACATGTTGAAAGAATTACTTCCTATTTTCCTTTTATTGAAATATGCATCACAGAAGAAATAACTCCATTTGTAACTCAACGGCAAACACATTGTCACTAGCACTTGAACATACGTGGTCCCTGCCGATCAGAATTTCTGGTCAGGGAAAATATCGAAGGTGGAAATGACACTTGTGGTATTTGCCTGATTAGACAATATAGTCACGTAAATAAATTGTTTCAGAAATCGAACTGTTGTCGGTACATGTAGTAAATATGTTCATGAATGTGGCTTCACTTCCTCCAATTTATTACATAAACATACATTCTTGTTACGGATCTTACATCTTTTAAAGGGGGGGGGGGTGAATATGTAGAATACATTTTTTCAATATGTCGGGAAAAGGTCGAATTATCCTTGATCAAATGTATTTAATACGTGCAATGAATTAGCGTCAACTATTTTAGATATAAAACTAATATATCTTAAATTTACACACACTGAACAATTTGTTTCTGTAGACAGATTATTTTTCAAATCAGAGCCCTTTTAGGCGTTACAAATTACAAACACGATTGACACAATTACCAACAAGCACAGACAGACTTACTCAACTTCATATATACAAAAACATGTAATGTAGATTATTTTATATACACATAAGCACAGACATAATTATGTGTATAAAAAATAATCTGCATTACATGTATGTATGAAGTTGAGTAAGTATTACACTATTAGTATGTATGAAAGTAATATTGATAATTGAAATAGTTCTACTGTGTACCCAAATGTAAAGTGGGGTGATTCCACAATCCTAGCATTGCCAAAGATATCACGATATCACGAGGCGATGCAAAAGTACTAATCATTACATTACGTAAGTGTTTTTTAACAATTACACATATTTACAAGTTCTAGATATTTAAAAAAAATTCGTAATATGACTGAATGATTAAAATATAGTTCCGTGCATGTGTATTATTTCTTTAAATATTATGTAATTAATAGTCAAGTTTATAGGAAAGGAAAACATGTGCCCCTGAGAGTCCCCCCCCCCCCGTTTTTTTTTTTTTTAAATTTTGATGTTGGTTTTTTTTTCTTGTCTAAAAATTTCTGGTAGGAACCCTCTGTGCTCTTCAGAGCTTCTAATAGGTATAAAGAAACGAAAAAACTGACTTTGTTTCCTCTGGAAAGTACGTGAGAAGGGTCCACATGTTTCCATTCCCGTGAAATATAGTTTTCACAATTGTTTAGTTCCCCTTTCCTTTGGGTGTGTAGGTTTTTTCTTCTTTTCTTTCTTTCTTTTTTTTTGGCTTGTCAAAAAAAGAGACATTTTTTTTTCAGCAGGTTTGATCCACTCTGCCCCAGAAAAATTCCTTGATCTACCCTTATAAAGACTATAGCATTTCGCAAGATTTTTACATCGGATTTTTTTTATGCATTATTACTCTTACATGTATAGATGCTTACTCGTGAGAGAGAGAGAGAATATACTTATATTCAAAATGCAAAAAATATTTATCCATAATCTTGCGGTTAAGGTTTCAAGTAATCCTTAAACTATCTTTTAAGATTTTCCCAAAATACAAGAAATCAATTAGGTACCAAATTTTAGACTGCCTGCGAAAACTCTCCAATCTGGAAAGGCTTCCTATACATGCTTACAAAACAGGCACGTAGCACCGTTTCTCAAAATGTGTTTATGCGAGGGAGATGAGGTGGGGGGGCGTAAAATGATTGACAAGCAAAAGAAAAACTTAAAAATTGGCGGAAGTGAAGAAGAAAATAGGCACTTAAAAAATCCGTGGTCAGGGAAGGGAGAGATTCTATTCATACTATCATTTTCGGCAGAAAAATATTTGAATACAATGTACACTAATGTTGGATAAGAGGGGGGACAGCCAGTCTTGGAATAAAAAAAATCCTTACAAAATCAACCGTAAAAGACAGGCCTGTAGAACGCGTGGGTGGGGGATGCCCCCTCCCACTTTTTTCCGAGCATAATGTTTTACTGTTTAGTATGAAATACACACTCAAAGGCTGGCCCCTCCACTTTTTGTTGCACTATAGTCAAATCGTCGAAAAAGTTGCCCCCCCCCCCCTCATCTCCACAAAATAGGATCTTGGAGATTTTTTATATTGATTTTTGTTTTTTTTATTATTATTATTATTGTTCTCATAATTTTTATTATATATTAATTTTTTTTTTGCTTGTCAAAGATTTTTCAGGTAAAGCGTCAATTATTTCTTAAATGCTAAAAGACACACATGCCTGAAAGACACTCTGAGAAAAGGGATCCCCCCTCCCCCGCTCCACGTGTATATTTGTTAATTCGTGTTCTGGTTAAATGCTTTTGTGTCGTGTTCTAAATCATTTTCTTACACCAAATTACTCAGTTTATTTTTAGATAATCAGCAATCAGGCTTTTTTTTTTTTAGTGATTTCTTATTTTTTACCCAGTCGCGCAAATACTAATTCCCTTTTTCACTTTTGATATTTTCCCTGACCAAAATCTAGCACGGACTAAGTGTATTTGAGTGCTAGGCTGTACGATGAAGTGACAACGTGTTTACTGTTGAGTATTTATGGACTTACATGTATTACTTTTTTGTGATGCATATTTCAATAAATGGAATACAAGGTGTAATTCACTCGGCATGTGCACATCTTCGAACGGGTATAGTGGTCTATTTCCAGGTATGAATAAGTTTACAGCGTTCGACGTGTTCTCTCGATATGCTTCAATTGTATTTGAATGCATATGGATATGCATAGCAAATACGCTGGTTGTTTGTTCCATTCTTACGATAAAGTATTGCAAATTTTTTGTACGAGTTTTACTGTGTATAATTTCAAGTTTATTATGCTTTTAAAATACACGCGCAACTATGTTTTTTTTATCCAAACTTGCATTTATATTATTTAAAACGATAATTATTCATAATTATCGTTATGACAGTTTTTATCTGTTCTGGTTTTTAAATGTTTTCTTCAATTCATGTGTTCCCAAATACTTTACTATCGGAGATGTGCCAAACGCGTCGATAGCCAAACCAAAAATTCACTCAAGTGTAACGAGGGTACTGGGGTATACATCGTTACAATAAGACAAGGTATCTGAAAGAAATATGGCGGAATAGTTGGTATGAAACAAGTCGTACATTGATGCAAATGTTGCGTTTTTAAGAATTCATGTCAGATTTAAGCTTTTGCAAAGCACATCTGCAGTGTTCAGGCTTTGTCAATGAAGGGGGACGGATTTTTTGTACAGCTCCAGGCCCCAGTGTTTACTCTATCCTGAAACCACTACACCCCTGTTGGTATCCCTCAAAATCTAAGGGGGCTATGAACTGGTCCCAACATATCAAAGACGTATCCACGCCACGTTCCCAGTCCTTCAGAGTGGATAACACAAATTTGGCCTACTTTTTTTCTTACAGGTTCGTCTGATGAAACTCATGCAGAGATAAATCATTGTTGGTATTACTGCATCCAACGACAACACATCTACACGTCACATCCGATCTCTGGAGGCGCGATTTACAGAACGAGCCAAAGCTTTCACCGCTTACAATTTTTTTTGACCAACGAAGCACTGCGAAGAGCTGATTTTAAATGCTATATATTAACAGAATTTACCATTAAATGTGTATCATTAACAAGCAGGGAAAAAACTCAGAATTATTCAAAAATACACAAAGTGCCAGGACCCGCTCTTTAAGGAAAAATCAATGAGTTGTCGTCTTCATGATTTTTTGCTGTCATTTCTCCATATGTATGGATGGGGTGGCAGAGCCTTCCCAAGATGAATATTATTATACAGTACCCTGCGACTGGACAAGACACAGACATGCAGCATCAGAAAGAGTGCTACTAGTGACCATGAACCTTAGGTTATGCCTACCAGTAGATCTCTGTCTTCTGGGTTACATTTACACGATTTTTTAAATCTATCATCTGTTCATAATTTTCTGCCAAAATATGATGACGAATTTTGATGGACAAAAGTCGCACTAATGAGAATATGTCTATGTTTTGCAGTTAACAAATACAAAAACACTGATGATATCTTACTTTATGTGAGAATTGAAGAATTTCATAAGTTATTCTTGATATAGCTGACAGGTAAGAAACGATCTTCTTATAATTTGACTTTATCCTGTCTTTACCTGCAAGAGTTTGGTACCTGACATATCTTTCATCCGTACCTTCTCAAGGATCAAAAACAAATCTTACAAGATAACTTGCAAACAACTATCCCCTAAGCTGCTATTTTCTGATCTGAATTTCTGAAGAATACATTTTACAATATTTACTTCTCATCAATAAGATGCATATTATCAGATGATGATTCAAAGCACAGTCTCCAAAGTCCATTTCACTCTCGCCATCTTCTTCAAATCGAAGTCTTATTCTACGCCACTTAATTTCAACTTAAATAAAAGATGTTGAAGTCACTGATATGCTGCTGAAATAAATGATACTGAAATTATAACCAGGCTTCGGGGCCACCAGCGCATAAAATTTCATCTCAAATCTCAATATCAACTCCATTTCTACCTCAGCTGCAATTTTCCTACGACGCCGTGAAACCTACGTTTCTGAAATTTGTCTCCCGTAAGCTGAGATTAGACAAAATAAAATTATTGTATTGCGACCTTTTTTTCTTATATTGGACCGTCCTAGGTAGAGCGCTCGCTCCGTGATCGGAAGGTCGTGTGTTCGAATATCGGCCGCGACTGACCTAAGTTGATAAAAAAAAAATAGGTAGCAACTGTTCCTTTGCCAAGCGCTCGGCACTTTGAAGTGAGTTGCGGTTCCTTCGGATGAGACCTTAAAAACCGAGGTAGGTGTTGGCACGATAAAGAACCCTCACTGCTCAATGGCCCTGAGTGCCGAGTATAGGTCTAAATTTGAAGCCCTTCACGGTACATGTATATGGTGATGTCTCTATATGAGTGAAAATTTTTCGAACTGGACGCAAAACAACATACATTCAATCAATCATTTTCTTACAGTGCACGAATTAGTTGAATGAATGATTGAATTTACCTTTTAATAAGTTGTTACAGTATTTTGGTATAATCGCAAAAATACAAATCCATTTCTTCCTTTTTATTAGCTCACCTGAGCTGAAAGCTCAAGTGAGCTTTTCTGATCACCCGTTGTCCGTCGTCCGTCCGTCTGTCCGTCTGTAAACTTTTCACATTTTCAACTTCTTCTCAAGAACCACTGGGCCAATTTTAACCAAACTTGGTACAAAGTATCCTTGGGTGAAGGGGAGTGTAAATTGTTAAAATAAAGGGCCAAGTCGCTTTACAAGGGGAGATAATCAAGAAAAGACAAAAATAGGGTGGGTTCATTAAAAAATCTTCTTCTCAAGAACCACTGGGCCAGAAAAGCTGAAACTTATGTGGAAGCATCCTGGGATAGTGTAGATTCTAAATTGTTAAAATCATGACCCCCGGGGGTAGGGCGGGGCCACAATAGGGAATCCAAGTTTTACATTGAAATACATAAGAAAAATCTTTAAAAATCTTCTTCTCAAGAACCACAGGGGCAGAAAAGCTTAAACTTATATGGAAGCATCCTGGGGTAGTGTAGATTCTAAATTGTTCAAATCATGACCCCCGGGGGTAGGGCAGGGCCACAATAGGGAATCCAAGTTTTACATTGAAATATATAGGAAAAATCTTAAAAAATCTTCTTCTCAAGAACCACTGGGCCAGAAATACTGAAACTTATATGGAAGCATGCTGGGGTAGTGTAGAATCTAAATTGTTCAAATCATGACCCCCGGGGGTAGGGCGGGGCCACAATAGGAAATCCAAGTTTTACATTGAAATATATAGGAAAAATCTTTAAAAATCTTCTTTTCAAGAACCACTGGGCCAGAAAAGCTGAAACTTATGTGGAAGCATCCTGGGGTAGTGTAGATTATAAACTATTCAAATCATGACCCCTGGGGGTAGGGCGGGGCCACAATAGGAAATCCAAGTTTTACATTGAAATATATAGGAAAAATCTTAAAAAATCTTCTTCTCAAGAACCACTGGACCAGAAAAGCTGAAACTTATTTGGAAGCATCCTGGGGTAGTGTAGATTATAAACTATTCAAATCATGACCCCCCGGGGTAGGGCAGGGCCACAGTAGGGAATCCAAGTTTTACATTGAAATACATAAGAAAAATCTTTACAAATCTTCTTCTCAAGAACCACTGGGCCAGAAAAGCTGAAACTTATGTGGAAGCATCCTGGGGTAGTGTAGATTCTAAATTGTTTAAATCATGACCCCCGGGGGTAGGGCGGGGCCACAATAGGGAATCCAAGTTTTACATTGAAATACATAAGAAAAATCTTAAAAAATCTTCTTCTCAAGAACCACTGGGCCAGAAAAGCTGAAACTTATATTGAAGCATCCTGTAGATTATAAATTGTTCAAATCTTGACCCCTGGGGGTAGGGCGGGACACAATAGGGAATCCAAGTTTTACATTGAAATATATAAGAAAAATATTTAAAAATCTTCTTTTTAAGAACCACTCGACCAATAAAGCTGAGACATATTTAGAAGCATCCTGAGGTAGTGTAGATTCTAAATTGTTCAAATTTTGACCCCCGGGGGTTGGGCGGGGCCACAATAGGTATATTAAAAGGGGGGAAATCTGGTAAAGAACAGCATGGCCAAAGTTACTCAGGTGAGCGATGTGACCCATGGGCCTCTTGTGTTGTTTTTAGTCATTCAACGGTTAGAATTCCATTACGATCTTTGCTACAATAGTTGTTCAGTGAGTCCTCGTAAAAGAATCCCTACAGTAAAATGACACAAATCATATCCAGTAGTCTTGGTTCGTTTAAATATGTTACAGATAAACAAATGTGTCAGACGCTGTGGTATCTTTTATTTCAAGTTCACTGGGATTATCGATTTATTGTTAATACGTCGTCGATATATCTAAATGTCGAGTTGAAGGTCATAGCGTTTTCTTCTTCTCATATAGAAGTTTTTGAATAAATTCTGCTTCATATGAATACAAAAATAGGTCTGCCAACAAGGGGGCGCAATTGGTACGCAGGAAATTCCAATGGATTGATGAAAGACCTGATCTCCAAAAACTACATAAATATATAGTCAATCAGAAACTCCAGCATCTTTTAATGTCAACCAGAATGTTATAACAATGTTTTTAATGTTGAAAATGACCAATGACAAGGTACGCAGGAAATTCCAATGGATTGATGAAAGACCTGATCTCCAAAAACTACATAAATATATAGTCAATCAGAAACTCCAGCATCTTTTAATGTCAACCAGAATGTTATAACAATGTTTTTAATGTTGAAAATGACCAATGACAAGGTACGCAGGAAATTCCAATGGATTGATGAAAGACCTGATCTCCAAAAACTACATAAATATATAGTCAATCAGAAACTCCAGCATTTTTTAATGTCAACCAGAATGTTATAACAATGTTTTTAATGTTGAAAATGACCAATGACAAGGTAAGTAAATTTACGAGTTCCCCTTTTTATTGAACAAAAACCAGCTGTCAGTGATGTCAAAAAAGCCTGGGCTTTAATTTATCGTGAGGAATGGTTGTATAATGTGTTGAAAGTCTTGCGTTTTGATGGTACTGATTTTGGTAAAAATTGGTATATTTCAAATTATCAAAAAGTTCCTTGGAATTCTAAAGTATCCACATCTGATTTACACCACTTCTCGAATATATTGCTGTACATACTCTTTTAAGTTTCTCCTTCACTGCTGTTAATATGTTAGTGAGGAGTATAAAAGAATGAGGCTTGTTAGAACATTTACTGGAACCCGCTATGTATCTTTGTAAGGATTTTGATGAAGTTTAGGAATCCAGTATAAAAATTGTAATTTTTAAATTTAAAAATTCATTTAAATTGTTGAGAATATTAAAAATATTTAAAACTGACATGTGACATTGAATAATTTCTTCCTTAGATAAAGAGCTATGGGTATAAATTTGATTACCAATTGCAGAATTAAATCCTAGTTCTCTAAAATGCAATTAAAATAATAAGCCTTGCAAACAAAGACAATGTTGATACTGGGACCAGAATACCTATCGAGTCATCTATCTAATTCTTTGTTCATTTTTTAATTATTTAACACAGAAGGATAGATGGTTTTCACATTGCCCCTCAATCGCTTATTGCAAGATTTTAACATCCATCCGATACATTTAATCCGTTTGGACAAAGTGTAAACTTAAGGTCTTCATTTTCATGTTTGGTCTATTGCCTGGCGTAATATTCCACAGAATTCATAATATTTATGAAATTATAAGGCCAGTTGAAAGATCGGGATTCCCTAAATTTTTGGCCCTTTTAAAATAAGTGATTTAGGGTCCTCAATATTAACTATACGTCACCGGTAATAATGTGTCAAGCAGGACTGTAGTTGTAGGTCATAAAGAAGAACATGAACACGTAGGAGTATTATGTTTTAGATGTTCGATATCTACTTGTAAGTCCTGTAGAGTTTTCGTGGAAATGTTTGTTAAATGCCACCATAAAATACATTTTAGCGAGTGCGTTACAATATATGCAATTCCAGTTTTTTTTTTCCTTTCAAAAGTAAAAGGTGTTTGAATGACTGTATGTCACTTAATCTGGGGCCAGAATTCGTCAGGAGTCCCTATTAAACAAACATTTTTGTATCTTCGCAAAATGAAGTGGAAGTTTTTCCGAAAACTTCCTAAGTTTGTGATCAATATCGGTTTCTTTATTTTATGTTCTCAATAAAATTGAGCCTTTTATTGGTCAGCCATTTTTGATTCCTTCTAATTGATAAGATAATTCTTACCATAATCTATACTTATAAATTAATAAATTTTGCAAATAAACTCCGAAAGGGGTGCACCAGAGTTCTTACTTACTCCTCTAAGAATACACTAGATACAAGATGATGTCCGTAAACTATATTTAGATTTCACTCGCATAGTAAGTATCGTACATTAAATTAAAAGTCTACTTTCATTTTCTATAAACAGCCATGAAATAGCAAAAACGTGTGTACGGTGGCGGTTCCGGTTGGCGGATCTATGTTACTGACAATTTTTTATGAAACTGACAACAAGTAATCGTTTATTTATTTCATAAAACGTAATCACTGAATTATTCAATCAAAACTTGATTTAAATGATATAAAAGAAATAAGTTGTGATAACCGATTAAAAAGGGAAATGGGAAAATTATAATCGTCATTCACCAATCTTAACATTTACGGAAGCTTCTAGAACATATCATATAGCATCGAGCCCGATGTGAATAAGGAAAACGAGGCGATTATAGCTGCTTGAACATAAAAAAAGCTTTTGTGTGAATGGTCATTGAAATAATGGTAAATCACTGATAACACTATAAGTTGTGAATATATTTATATATCGAAAGACTATTACATATATTTAGTAGATTTTCCCAATATTCTTTACTGAGAGCATCGTGGCAACGAACCCAAAGTACAGTACTTCGTAATAAACTTGCTTAAATGAAAAAAGAAAATGAATTAATAAGGTATTGTTCAAATACAATTAAAGCTGTAAAATTTTGTGCTTTAATCAATACATTTCATTTTTTCTGAATACAGTCTTTTGTATCAAATACTCCGCCTATTCATAGGGCGTTAAAAGCTAATTTTTACATATTTTTTTACATGCTTGGGTCTTGGTTTATAATTATGTATGTACCTTATTGATATGTAAAAAAAAAAGAGTAAAGTACATTTTTTACAAATTAATAAGGTTATACATATTTATAAACCAAGACCCATGCAAGTACCTGCACATTTTTATCCCCCCCCCCCCCAAAATCAATTTATCAGTAAAATGTGCATATTCACTGCTTTTATCCTTGACGCAAATGAAATAAGAGCATCTGAAGTACAATATCCATAACATAGTATTACAGGTTTCACAATAAACGTCAATTAATGAATTTGTTGTTTTTAAAGTTTTTTTTTTTTTACAAAAAAGGGGGAATGGGGTGGACACATAAATCTACTTCATGCGGGATTTTGAACAAAGTATTTCTTCCTACTATAAGCCTATAGGCTGTAAGCAGAAACTACAATATATTTTCTGTCGGTAGTGGGATAAATTCAATTCCCCGCGCTTGCGCGGGATTTTATCTAGTTGTTCGTTATGCAAGTTATAAGATAATTCGTACCTTAAATATTCTTGAGTTGTTATAAATAAATGTTTCTCCACTTGAAATCACCGTTCACGGTAGCTCAGTCGGTAGAGCGCTCGCTCCGTGATCGGGAGGTCGTGAGTTCGAATCTCGGCCGCGACTGACTCAAATCGATAAAAAAATGGGTAGCAACTGTTCCTTCGCCATGCGCTCGGCACTTTGAAGTGAAAGTTGCGGGTCCTTCGGATGAGACCTTAAAAACCGAGGCCCCGTGTCACGGCAGGCGTTGGCACGATAAAGATCCCTCACTGCTCAATGGCTCTGAGTGCCGAGTAAAGGTCAAAATTTGAAGCCCTTCACCTGTATATGGTGACGTCTCTATATAAGTGGAAAATCCTCGAATGGGACGTAAAACAGCATACAATCAATCAATCCTTTTGAAATTGCTTCTCATATGACAGGTGTTTTCTTTATATACCAGTCTGGCCTAATGACCCTGAAATTCTCAATTCTTTGGGCCTTGCCCTCATACTTAAAAAAACCGGCTAAAGAAAAATGACTGCAGTAATTTTTGTTCATCATAACTATGCACTTTGTTTATCTGCTCAACAATAAAGGACAGATAAGATTATTTAACAGAAATAATGCATTTTCGATATTTTATCAAAGAAATTATGCTTTTTTCACTATATTATCAATAGACCCCCAACCCTGGGGCCATGAATTTCAAAATTTTTGAAAAGGCATCATTGCTTATCATAATCATGCGCTTAGTTTGTTTAAAAAATACCCAGGAGCAGAGAAGAAGATTTTCAAGGAATTCATGCATTTTCACTATATAATCAATAGAGCCCCGCCCTAATATCAGAACCCCTGACGCAGGGGCCATGAAATTCACAATTTTAGAAAAGGCATCATTGATTATCATAACCATGCACTTCGTTTGTTTTAATGATACCCAGGAACAGAGAAGATTTTCAAAGAATTAATGCATTTTCACTACATAATCAATAGAGTCCCCTCCTAACACCACAGCCCCTGACCCAGGGGCCATGAAATTCATAATTTTGTAAAAGACGTCCCCATGCATCATAACCATGCACTTAGTTTGTTTAAATAATACCCAGGAGCAGAGATGAAGAAGAATTCAAAGAATTAATGCATCTTCACTATATAATCAATAGAGCCCCGCCCTAACACCAGAACCCCTGACCCAGGGGTCATGAAATTCATAAGTTTAGAAAAGGCATCATTGATTATCATAACCATGAACTTAGTTTGTTTAAATAATACCCAGGAGCAGAGAAGAAGATTTTCAAAGAATTAATGCATTTTCACTATATGATCTATATAGCCCCGCCCTAGCACCAGAACCTCTGACCCTGGGGTCATGAATTTCAAAATTTTGGTAGAGGGCCCAATGCTTATTACAATCATGTCAACAGTTTGACTGCTTGGTGTCCAGGAGTAAAGAAGGAGATTTTTTAAAGATAGTTTTGATGGTTTTAGCCCAACCCCTCGGGCCCCGGGGGGGGGGGGAGGGACCATGAAATTCACAACTTTTGTTCCCCTTCACCCATAGATGCTATATGCCAAAATTGATTGAAATTGATTAAACGGTTTTGGAGAAGAAGTTGAAAATGTTCAAAAGTTAACGCACGACGGACGACGACGGACGAAAACAGATGGCAATAGGTCACCTGAGTGACTCAGGTGACCTAAAAATTGGACTTTTTAAGGACAGTGGAAATCTGTGATATTTTCAGACAAAGCTTAAGTATTTGCTGGTCAAACGAAAAAAATATATTTAGGAAAAAAGCAAATGAATATTTGTGAATAACACGTAAAGCAACGCGCCCAGTATCATACAAGAAGTTATGACGTTAGGACTGGGGTGTTGAAAACACTGGTTAATTTTGACCACTGGTTAAGTTAGCCGATGGTTAAATTCTATATCCATTGGTCAACTAACCACTGGTCAAATATGTGTTGTTCAAAATAAAATTAGCCCCTGGATAGTAAACCATAGGTTAAATTATTTAACTAATGGTTAGTATCCCACAATACATTACATTTGTCCACTCGTCAATCGATATGCTAAAAACCACTTGCTCAAAATTACTGAAACTTCTCAAATATGACGGTTGCATATTATTGTGACGTCATATTTAATGTCAATATTTCGAGCGCAAATTAAAACAAAATCTGTAATGACAAGTCGACTTAAAATATTCAATTACCTAGAAAACCAGGATGCTCCGCGACCCCTTACTAATGAAATAAGAATGGCTATATAATTTTTATTTAATGTACCAAACAATTGAAACGGTGTATTTTTATTGGAAATAAGGTATAATAAAAGTATGGAAATTTTCTCTTCAAACAAACAAATACAGCGGTCAGTTCCGAACTTGTCCACGAACTTTTCGAACAACCCTCGTACATAAATACTACACCTTTCAATAAGCACCAATATTTAGAGATAATAAAGGACTATATATAGGCTGCAACGTTATTGTTGACAAACCAATCGTAGAATCGTTCGTGTAACGTGCGTGATCGTTCGTGTAACGTGCTAGATCGTGCGTGTATCAGACTCGATCGTTTGCGGTTTTAATCGTGCGTGATCGTGCGTCAAGAATCGTGTAAATTTCGTTTTGTAAGTTTTTATCAGAATGTTATTTGTAATACAAGCATTTCGCTTGCCCGTTTTGTTTTTTTTTTTCCATTCCAAATAAAATAAATGAAGCGCGAATTACATAACTGAAAGCAGAACGAACTAATTATCGCTTGGAAATAAGCAATATAGTAAGTCGTACAATATTGTGTTCTCGTCAAATAGCGTGATTTTTTTGTGATAAACCGTACTTAGATGTTTAAGGATTTTTTTCTCTGAGCGTTTTTATCTGGGACCCGAGTTCCGTCTCGAGTCGAGGCTCTCCAGGTAAAAACGCGAGAGTTCCGACTGGGGTTGATATCGAGGTCGACCCTGCTCTGGCGCAGGGTTTGTATGGATTCAAAATGGCCGACGGCGGCAGCAGTCAAAATCTGTAAGTTTTAAAATTATCGAAAATGTAATACAGAGGTTATTAAAATGGCTGAATTTGTGAATTGGAACATGATATTACTTTATAATACATTGCTACAGTTACAACTATTCCGAAAATATAATTATAGTCAAAAAAGACGAAAGAATTTCATTTACTTCACAACTCAGATTATCAAAAGTAACTCCAGTCAGCTTTCGAGACAATATTTACCAGGCTAGTCCCCCCCCCCCCCCCCCCAATACACACATACTTTTATTGGCAAAGGAACAACGCACATACTTTCAATTTGCTTCCGACACCACTGGAATTTATTATTGTAGTATAAAAAAAATAAAGATAGGGTAAAAATATATATAGATATCTCTTTTACATTTAACGGTATATTGATAGAAATTCAGAGGCTTGTGCTTGTACTAATAAGTGTAATACAGGAAAATATTGAAGATTTGACCAGAAAGTAAATAATTAACGAAGCCTCAATTTCATTTATTATTGATATTTGATATGAACTTTTCCATTTTAATCATAATTAACAATTGTCATAACTTTCAGTGTCCTTGTAACTGCAAACATTGATGGTACCACTTACACTGCCTTAATGAGTGAGGAGATAGCAGAACTGTACAGGTCCCCCCAGTGTGGTAAGAAAAATTATTTTTACAAGTTACTTCATTTGTATTTTGAATTAAATATGAATATTTTAAAATGTGAAAAATATATGTTCTTCTATTTCTTCATTATGTAATCCCAATTTTTAGATCCAAAGAGTAGAAATGTGTTAGCAGATGCCATAAGAGCTCAGAATACTGGGAGTGAAACGCCATGTACCAGTAATGAAAGGCCATGTACCAGTAATGAAAGGCCATGTATCAGTAATGAAAGGCCATGTACCAGTAATGAAACACCTGTTGAAAACGAATCACCTTGCAGCAATTCAAGGTCAAGTTTCTCCACACCAGTCTACCAGTGCCTCATCATCAACAAATTCAACATCAGATCAGGTAGACGACTATTTCTGGCCAAATTTAGAACAACATCACAGGGATAAATTTTACCCTGAAAAAAATTTAGATATATTTTTTTTTTGACTCGGTACCCGAAAGCACAAAATGTTTTTTTGAACTTTATTCTTCTTGGGAGAAAGAAGAAAAAAATATGTCAAAAGAAAGTATTCAAGTGTCAAATGATATGTGTGTCTCTTTGGAGGAATTTCACAATCTTATTGTTGAAAAACTTGCTAAGCTACATTTAGATTAATATATATTTCAGTCTATTCATATTTGGACGATTGCAGAAGAAAAGCGCCTTATAGACTGCCGATTATCAAAAGAGGAAGATTTTTGCAGTAACAAGTCGCACGACTCCTTGTGGCAAGCTATTACAAAGGAATTGAATGGTGAGGGGATGAAATTGACAAAACAGCAGATAATTAACAAGTGGAAAAGTTTAAAGAAAAAATATAAAGAAATAAATGACTACAACTCAAAAACAGGGACAGATCGTATGGACTGGAAACATAAAGAAACATTTGATAGGGCATATGGGAATAAGGCATCTACAAAACTAAGTGCATCTTTTGACACAGGTCGACTAAAGGAGTCAACAAAAAGTGATGAGAGTTTGAAAAGAAAACTTGAAAAGGGAGATAGGGAAGAAACAGTGGAGACAAAAGCTGAATTGCCAAAAAAGAAGAAGATTAGATCTAATTTGAAAAGCGATTTAATTGAAAAGTTGGATGCTCAGAACTTAAAACTGATGGATCAAATGTAAACACAGCACAGAGACAAACTTGAGAGAATGGACCGAATGCTCGATTTGTTTGTAAGATCATTGGACAAAAAATAACAATTTACTGATCTCACATGTCATATGATTGTCAGACTTTGCTCTTTTTTTTTATCAGAATATAGGTATATACTGATACATATTACTTAAAACAAAGTATTTTATTTTGTGATATTTTTTTTAATTTTGTGGTTTACACTTTTTTTTTTACAATTGTTATGTTATTTATGCACAAGCAGTGTATTGATTTTTACGTTGACTTGTTATGAATATTAAAACATAAATACTTCAGTTGTTTTTCTATTTAATATTTCTCAAATTCACAGTAATGCGTTCATTATTTCATTTCTCCTGGCTGCTCCACACCCTCCATCCAGGTATATGTTTGGATAAAAATTAGCATTCACATCATGATCTTCCTCTATAAAATCTTCCACATCATCATGGCTAAGAACACACAAGTTATGGAGTATGCATCCGGAAATAATAATTGCAATTATCTGAGGTGGTTTCCGGACAGTAATTTCCCTTAACCTGCGAAACCTCCCCTTAAGATGACCGTAGCATCGTTCAACTATCTGCCGGGCACTCGACAGTCTCCTGTTAAACCTGTGCTGTCTTGGTGTAAGGTGTCCTGTGTTCCTAAATGGAGTGATTAGCCAATTTCTTAAGGGATATGCGCTGTCTGCGATGATAAAGTTGCCTTGACCAATAGCATTTCCCTGCTCCTCATCCTCAAATAATGATGAGTTGCGCAAAACCCTGGCAAGGTGAGTGCAGCCTGGCCATCCAGTGTATGCATGACGAATGACCATGTCACTGTCACATACTACCTGAAAATAAGTGGTATCAGTTTGATATTTACATGTAATGAAATTATTCACAAGAATTAATCCAAAAAATAAGCATTGAATTAAATATTCAGGAAATATACGATACCTGCAACTGAATGGATGGAAACTGTTTTCTGTTAAAGTAATCTCGGTCCCCTTTTGGTGCTGAGTAAAGTCGGATATGGGTTTCATTCAGGGCTCCAATTATGCCAGGAATTCCACTTTGTAATTGAAAATCACGGGATATGGCTTGCTGCGTTTGAATACTAGGCCAGTCAATTATCTAATAAAAACAAAATATAAAATTTTAGAGGGGGAATGCAGCATAATATAACAAAACAGTATATTCAGTCTGTTTGGGGGTCAACTGCAAAACAAACAGTGTGCAAAACGAATCTAATAAAACATTTCTGTAAACGGTTAATGGTAAGAATAAAACATAACAATGAGATTTTTATATAAAAAAAATATATCATGAAATTATCAATATCATTGTAATTTTGATTTATAGTATACAGATATCCGCTTTAGGTTACCTGTACCCATGGTTTTTGACCATCATTTTCAAGTTTATTTACTTACTCTTATTAAGAGAGTGTTTATGGCGTATGATATGGATTTGACCACGTCGTGGACCGTCTTGATCCCAACTCCAAACTGCACACTTATTTCCCTCAAAGATTCTTGACTTGCCATATATGCAAGGAAAATAAGTAACTGTTTGCTTGGCTCGATCTGCTCTGTTCCCCCGCCATGCTTTGATACGATATAGCCTTGCACTTCACGAAGTATAATGTCATACACAGCTGGTGTTACCCGAAAATGCGATCTAAATAATGCTGCATCAAACAATGGCACAATATTTTCGGCATAGTTGGTTATCCTCGGAATAACTCGGTTATGATTCAGCAAGGCAGCAATTGTTAAATTAAATTTCTCGCAAGGTATACTGTCATGTCATTGTCATTTTCGTCCAAAAAGTATTGCATCAAAATAACTTCCATATTGCGAGTACAGACTCTGCTGCAAAACGCGTTTATCTGGAGAGTTGCGTGCGCATGAATTGTTTACGTCCTGTTATAACTAGAGTCAAGACTAGAGTTTCCAGATAAAAACGCTCTCTGATGTTAATTATGTTTACTGCTAATTATGGTCAAGATATTTCTAAAATCAATAGATCAAAAATAGATATTTTTACAAATAGATAAATAAACAATTCTCAATGCTTACACAGTTACATGAATATTTAGTCGGCGAATGTACATGTACACGACATGATTGTCGGGGTTTTGTGTATCTGTGTTTATCTCTGGAGCTTACTTCTAATTATTTTAAGAATTTCTGTAAATAAATGATTTGTAAAATAATTGTTGATTTTAGAGATTCACAAATGGAAACATGGATTAAACTTATAATTTCTTTAATTTTCATGCCATTTTTTGTTCAAACTTATCCCTTTCTGCATATTATGAAATCCAATTCAATCAAAACTCACGGTCCACCTGCATGTACATCTGATAGAACGAAAAAAGAAATCAGTTTTCTGAAGTCGGGGAAATATGCAAATAATTATTTGTAATCTAAAATAATTAATAAATCTTACATGCATTTAGTTCCAGAAATATCCATTTCTATTTTTTTTTTTTTTTTTAGTTTTCAAAGTCGATGAAATAATATTAATAATTATTTGAAATCGAAAATAAGTATTAAGCCTTATTTCGTTTTGAAAATATCCATTCCTAAAGAATTTGAACTATTTTGCGTGAAGAATCGTGCGTTTGCGTTAGCAATCGTAAGATCGTGTAACGTGTAGAATCGTGTGCGTGAAGGATCGTTCGTGTAACAGATTTTATCGTGCGTTAATTGTGCGGAATCGTTCGTGTAATGTGATCGTTCGTGTAAGTTGTCAACAATAACGTTGCAGCCACTGTATCTAAAGATATCAAATGTGCAAATCATTTTCTATACTTATTTTTTTTTATATTTATTTATAATCGTAGAGGGACTTGGTGAAAATGAATGTAAAATCAAAGGAATTAGTACACTCTTTATTTAATGCAGAAAGCAAGAAGCATCACTTAATAAAATGGGGCCATTGAAAGAATCATTGTCAAACGAATGATAATTAATATAATGAAAAATGATTAAATAAAAAAGTAAGACATTTGAAGAGAAGAGGGGTGGGTGGGTCAATTTAAATTTATTTTAATAATTTATGTTTGTTTACCAAACTAATATTTCAATTTACTACGCAGTACAGTTAAGGCTACACATGAAGATAATATGGTAATGAGGTCATAATGAGGTTTGACGTCATGACAGTTGCTCCGCCCTGATAGATCTATATAAGGAAATAGAGCTCAAAAAAGTCATTTAACGAGGATTGCGAGAATTTGTAATGAATGTCTGTATTTTCATGTTTAAATAAATAAACATTAGTGATTTTCTTTTATATAAAAACAAAACGTCTTCGAAATAATTCTCTTTTTTTGGTGTCGTTTGGCTGCATTCGGCTTCAGCCAAGCGCTTGCACTCGGTGACACGGAATTATTATTATATTGTTTACATCTAAAAACGTGGCGACAACAGCTGAGATATGCAGTGGATAAATGCAACAAGCAGGCAATCTTTAAAGAGAATATGGATAAAATAAGAGACCTAAGCATTCTTTATCTCTTTGATAAGAAGATGATGACGTTATTCCGGGAAATCATGGAAAACTGGGACGATCTGCACCACCTCCCAAAGTCCCTTTCTGTTCATTTATGTAGGTGTGTATGTATCAACATGTATTCATACTATTGTTTACATCAATGTAAAATAAACTGTGTATATGTACAATAAGATGTATTATTACAGTCCGTCACAAACTGTAATGCAGTGCCTAGTGTGTATAACATGCCCCCCCCCCCCCACATTTGGCCCTATAAAAGCTGCATATTTTTAACAATATAATTTGCAAATATACAGAATTCTTGTCATTCAGCTTATTTTTGAAACAATATGTGTAGCAATGGAAATCTGCAATGATACAAAAGTTATTTAATGGCTTAACAATTTCATTCATTTATATTTATTTACTATATTACTGTGGTTTACATTAATAATTTATTTCTTACATGAACAGTTTCAATCATTGATTCATTTAACATACAATGATGTTGTCTTTCGGCATATAAACATGTTATATAATATAAAATGCACAGCATGACATGATATCAAATAATAATTTAGATGCAGTCACACTTGTAGTGTATATGTGAAGTCAAACTGCAGTGCACAATGAAGTGCACTGTAAATACAAGAGTACAAGACCCTATTAATTTTAATTTATACCTCTGGCAATCAAAAATACCAATCAAAAATAAATGAAATTCAAGATTTCAGGTTTTTACCAGTGTTTCATATTTTAAATTTATTTTTACAACTTTTATTTATCTGTATCACTAGGCTGTAAATTTGTAGAATTTTTATATTAATGAAGATAAAATATTTGAATTTTCATTCGTCTGACTGCACGTAATTATGTATATACATGTATTTATAAACTGTTTATATGTACAATTTTTTTATTGTAGCTGTCATGTGTTGTAGGCTGAAAGAATAAATAAAACTGGCATTTACAACACCCAGAATTATCAAAATAGATGGATTGCATCAATTTCTCCACATGGTATGAACATTACTAATTATAAAAAGTATTTCACATTAATTTTATAATATGCCAGTGTAATATTTTTTTTTCAATTTTATATAGGTGAGAGAATTAAATGTTACCTCTAGTATATTGATTTTATTTTTTTTTTCTACTTTAACTATAGCTACCATTATCTGCTCTTGCCAATATTATAGGTTTCAATTTCCCCAAAAAATTATGTATAAAAGTTTGTTTCCATTTATTTTATGAATTTCAGAAAATATAGTATATCATGGTTTGTTTTGCACAATGCAACGTCATTTCATTCTACAATAGTTATCATAATGTATTTCACTCATTACATGTATATTGTGTTGTTACTACTCCCAAACAAACAATTCATTCATTCAGGCAGCACGTGTATTCACCAATCAAGTAAAAAGGTATGCTCCTCATGACCATAGGAACCTGGGGGGGGGGGGGGGACCTCCCAATAATTTTGCAGACATATAGAATACTATGAAAAGCATAGCTACAATGTGCTTGTGCACCTCAGTAATAAAATGCTGATGACCTTTTTTTTAAATTTTTTTTTATTTACTTATTTATTTTTTGCTTGTCAAGGAATTTTTGGTTGATTGATAGTGCCCCCCCCCAACTAAAAATGTATGGTGCCTCCCCCCTGTAATTGCTTCCTACAGGCCTGCTCCATATTAGCTACATGTATAAACATATTACACATATTCCAGGCAAGATTATTGAAATATTTTGATAATAAAAACAGTAGACTTAAAATATATACATGTAATTTGCTTTCTATGTTTCTCAACACCAATGAATTTTCCGTAATGGTATTTCATTTTGATTTCAGAATTGATTTCATCCAAAGGAACATGAACGGAAATATTTTGCACCTGCTCAGAATTCCCTTCACAACCTGTCTTTGAATTTGAAGAGCTGTATTTATTAAAAATATATTTTAGAAAAATAATACTTTAACTTTTTAACTGTACAGTGGTGTGAAAGTTTGAAGGCTGTTAAAATGTACACATTTATTTTGTTGTGTTGTTTGGTGTACCAAAAAGATCTATATTTCAGCAGGTATATTGTGTTCACTTGTTTTTAACAGAGTATCTAGTTCTTGATTACAAAGTTTTTCCTATGATTATTGATTATCTCGTGTGTGCATGCATTGATAGAAACTCAAAAAAGGAGACTAACCCCCCCCCCCCCCCACCATGTGATTTGTGCTAAAGTACCCAAAGAAGTAAAACCTGATGTAAACAAGGTATAATAATTTATTTTGAACACGCAAGTAGGGTATATGGTATCAAAGGAGTAAAAAGCAAACTGGTGGGGGGGGGGGGGTAGATCTATAGAAAGGAAAACAGGTTATTAATTACAGGTGTAAGCACTCCAATCCCTTCCTCCTGGTTCAACAACAAAACTTTTAACCTAGTCTAGAATCCCTGAACAATAGGAGGTTCGATAGCTACTAAGAGAATCACATAGAATGTATGTGAAAAAAAATACATGTAATTCTGTTGGAATTTTTTTATTTGTGTTCGTGTACGGGGGGGGGGGGGTATAAATATTTAAATAATAGATAGTGGGTTGTCTATTGTTTATTAGAAATGATTTAATCATTCAATATTTTTAACCATGGGCATAACATTACATGATGGATGTTGCGTCTAATTTTAGGCCTATTGTGAACCAGGCCTCTGAATTTCTATCAATAAGCCGTTATATGATTGATCAGAGTGATATATATACCCCCTCTATACGTGTATATAAATACATATATATGTATTTATATAAAATAGAGGGGATATATATACAATTACTCCGATCAATCATATAACAGCTTATTGAGAGAAATTCAGAGGCCCGTGCACATTGGTGCATGGAGGAAATGCGGAAGGTGTCAAAGACGTCTTGTGTGCAGCGTATAAAAGAACGAAGACATACAAAACAAAGTCAAGGATTTTTTATGCATACCGTTTTGATTTAGTGAAAAAAGCCCAGCACAGTCCGTAGGTATTATTAGAAGTACTAGAGAGTTATCTCCCAAGCTGGGTCAATGATCAGTTTGAAAACTATATTTAGAATGAATGTGTCAAGATTTCAATTTTTAATCAAAAAGTGCAAGGGCAAGGCGATAATCCAAGAGGTAGGTTTTTATTTTAAATTCTTTATTTTACTGTATAGTTTTTGAAAAGTGATGCTCATTTCTTTGTAATTTATTAAGTTATTCATAATTTCAGCTGAAATTATGAAAATACCCTATTTTTTGAATACTGGTGTTTGTTTATAATGAATAACTTAAATATCTCAGAAATCTAACTGAATGAGCATCGGTTTTGAGATAGAATAGATATCAAGGGACACACTGAAACATTGTGCAGTTTATTTTTTGTTTGCCTTGCCCTTCCACTTTTTGGTTAAATTTGACATTTCATATTTAGACCCAAAATCGGATCCCACGTGACTGTATAGGGTCACATGATGAAAGAAAATACCGATATGAAAAGCGATGAACATACTCTTGAAAATGCCATTAAGATATTTCAAATATAGTTTCATGCTGAAAAATAAGACGGTTGAACTTTAAGTATCTCGTTTTTGGTGCCTTTTGATAGAAAATGTTGCCTTAACTGTACTGCGTAGTACCTGTATCCGCTATTAAGACTATATACATGTACAAATGATAAACAATTTTATTCATTTTTGCATACTGTGGAATCATCATTGTTCGTGGGGGACCAATGTTCGTGGATTACGTGGGTCATCCATACCCACGAATTTACATCCCCACAAACGTTTATTTGTAAACATTAATTCATTAATCTACCGTATAAACGAGTAACCCACGAAATTAAGTCCCCACGAACAAGTTAAATTTTGCTTGCCCACGAACATTGACCCCTACGAATTAAAATTATTCCACAGTAATATATTTATCATCATTTTTTTATCAGCAGAAGATTGCCACCTGATGAAATCCTTTGCAACACCAACAATTTAACCCTTGAAAGAACCCCTTGAAACACTTGCTGATGCTGAAGACATGAAATCCTATCATATCTCTGATAGTGTTATCCCCTCTTCTGGAGTTGGGTATTGCGAGTGAAAACCATATTGCGATATATTGCAATATTTTACCTTGAATATTGCAATATATTGCGATGTATTGTAGATTAATTATCATTAATAAATTTGAACAGAAACTTTGAAATGCTATCAAGTTCAAAAACTATTTGAGTTTATTATTAAGACTTAACATGCTTAAGGGGGAAAATAAAAGATTGCAATTAATTACACTTTACTTTTAATAATCAATTAACAGGTACAATAATGAAACAAAATGAACTCTCTTGGAATATCTTCACATTGGAAAAAAAATTAAAGATGAAATATATAATTGTATATAGTCTTTTAACATTTTATCTAATTTATTTTGAGGAGGAGGGGGGGGGGGGTGAAAAAGCATAAAATGTCAATTAAAAATTAAAACAATACATATTATATGAAAATTTTATTGCGACTACAGATTAAATTAAAGAAAAAAAAGTTGTGACATATCTTCATGTGTTTTCGTGTATTAGTCTAACCCGACCTTATTTCACATTGACATACGATCAGGAACTGGCCAATATATACTGTTTTAATATACATGTTCCTGGTATAGCATAAAAGTGTTTAAAATGGCATAAAAGTTATTTAAAAAAAATAATGCAATACTGCTGGAACGATTGTCGCCGACAATCGATTGTCGATCGTTTGGAGCTCTTCGATGCTACTAATCAATGAAAAAATAAATGTCGCCGACATCGGTGACAAAAAAATAAAATTGTCATACTTAAATTTCATTACCAAATCCAAGTGCAAATAGTTTAAAAGTAGTGATGAATGTTTAAAATATCGAAGGATTCTATGACATGTTGATATTTTTACCGCCATGATTGAATGTAGGGTCAGACTAATAACAGAAAATGGACAATATTACAAGGTTTTACTATACACGGGAAAACATTTTTAATACAGACAATCTGTAAACGTAATTATTATCAGGAATACAAGTCCAATTTCTGGATAACTACTTTTGAAACTTGTAATTCCAAGAAATAAGTAAATGTAATGAAAGGTGGGACTAATATTAGTAATATACCCATTCAATATATTTAATGAGATTTTTTAAAAAAATGAATTCCCATTCTGATTCAATATATTAATTTTTTAAAGTAAAGAAATATTATTTTCCACTTTTAATATTAAAAGAAAAATTAATAAAATTTGTGAATATTATATGTAATTAAATGATTTTTTTTTTGTAAAAGTCTACCTGAAATCTGAATAAGTTTAAATTTTCTATATATATTTCATTTAAGTTAAAAATTTCGATTATAATCGATTTAAAATCGATTATGTCCTGCCGATTATTACCGATAATCGATTCCATTCCCCCCCCCCCCCCCCGATTTTCCATCACTAATACTGCATCAAGTGAAAACATCGGTGGCCATTTACTTGTAATATGTAGGCCTACATGTATACTGAACTTAACACTGCATCTCGTGAGATTTTGAGAACCACAGTATACATGGTGTATGCCCTGTAAAAATGGGTTTTATATATTTTCCTTTTATTAACTTTATTTTGAAGTCTAATTAATTCTATTTTAAAGTAAGATGATTAAAATTACAACAGTGAATCAGTGAAAATCCTTTTCTCTCTCTCCTCTCTCTCTCTCTGAAAGCTGACCAAGTATTAAGCCCAGTCACCACTGCAATTTTTTTTTAAACATTGGTTCTTTAACAGGATTAAAAACGCCTGAGGAAGTTACAAGTATTATTTCAGCAGTTTCTACAATGAAGGAGGTTTTATATACTTTTATAAATATCGTGAAATACCGGTATCTGATTTTCATATCGCGATATACTATCGCGATGGGTCATACCGCAATATACCGATATACCGGTAATATTGCACACCCCTACCCTCTTCCATATGATATTGCTGCAAAGCCATACTTGCCTTATAAATGACTGCGTCTTTGTTAGTACTCCTCAACATTAAGTTCATGATTACAATGCATATTAGCCTGTGTTTCTTTTGTTATCCTCCAAAATTTACAAAAACCAGTAACAAGGTAGCCATGATTATCCACTGAATATTAATACGAGACTTAACCGACCTCTGTGGAATGGCTAACTTTGGCCTACATTTAACAACTGGATAGCAAAGTTAACCAGTGGATAAATTCTGAGCAACAGAATTTAACCAATAGTTAAAAAATAACCGCTGGATAAGAGATTTAACCAGCGGTTAGCGCTAACCAAGGTTTTGAGCAACCCAGGCCTGGACGTTATAAGGACAAGTGGAAATCCTTGATATTTTCCGAAAAAGCACAAGTATTTGTTGGTCAAACGAAAAATATTTTTAGAAAAAGGCCAGTGAGACGTAAAGCACCAGTATGCACAAAGTATTTGGATCCCGCTCAATTTCATACAAGCAGTTATATGACATCAGTCATGTAAAACTTTCTCATAAAATCATTATTACAGTGTAATATATATTGTTTTATAAAAAGAATCTTTTGTACACATTCTAAAGAATAAGCAATCAAATATATATCCATATTGGCTTTTACAATGTGAAAATGTTTGTTTATTGTTGTTAAACGTCCCTCTCGAGAATTTTTCACTCATATGGAGACGCCACCACTTGCCGGCGGAGAGCTGCAAATTTTGTCCTCTATACTCGGCACTTACGGCCATTGAGCAGTGAGGGATCTTTTTCGTGCCAGCACCTACTGCGAAACGGGACTTCGGTTTATACGGTCTCATCCGAAGGACCGGTTTCCACGTCCAACAGTGGGATTCGAACCCGCGACGTAAGGATCAACTCCTTACTCCGCGACTTTAGAGCAAACGCTCTAACCACTGCGCCACGCGGGCGATGAAAACTTTGTATAAGAAGATCGTTATGTAGATGTCCAAATTAATAGAAAATCAAATCCCCCACCCGCCCTATTTCAAGCACATTAGGACGAAAATCTAATTATAAATTTATGTGGCCTTAAGGCCAAAGGCTAAAAGGTGAACTTTTTTTCCTTTCTCCATCTGCAAGTTTTTTTTCCCATTTCTTTCACCCTTTTCCAGGCGTAGATCCAGGAATTTTTAGCCCCCCCCCCTCCCCGCGGGTCAAACAATTCCCTCCCAGAAATTTCTTCACAAGCAAAAAAAAAAAATCAAAAACAAAAACAAAACATCTAAACTCCTTTCCCAGCCGTGAAAAACCCATTTCTTTACAGCTGGGGTCTATGTTTTCGGGGGGGGGGGGGGGAGGGGAGTCCAAAGTTATTGTTTATTTGCTTCTCAATATATATATATATATATATATATATATATATATATATATATATATATATATATATTATTTATTTAACTGCAAATCCAGGGGTCCCCCCCCCCCCCCGCCTCTAGATCTGTGCATGTTCTTTATTCTTTAAGCGGGGGACACAAATTCTCTGAATTAGCTTGTTAAACTGGACCCGAGCTTGAAAACCGTTTTTTTGGAATAATTTCTGAAAATTGCTGGTGAATGTTTTAATTTGGCGAGTAAATGTTTTTGCCCATGGTTATGAACCTGAATTGAAAGCATCGAAGTGAAGTAGCATCGGTTGGTGATAAAAGCGCAGTAACTCAAAATTTATTCGTTAACATAGTATACTGGAAGTGAGGTATGAACGGACTATTTAAACAGGATGTAACAGGATGTAACAGCATAAATTCTTTAATGTCTCCCTCTCTGTCCCTGAATATTGAGCAAACAAACCAATTGCGTAGGGATGATACAAAATCCTTTCCAATATTAGGAAATTCGAATCCAATGGGTCAGGAGTTTTGGTGCCAGGCCAGGGCCCTATTGATTATAGAGTGAAAATGCACCATTTCTTTGACAATATTCTACACTGTTCCTGGGTATTAAGCAAACATGTAAAATGCCTGTATAGTCATGATGAACAAGTGTACTTATTTAAAATTAAAATGATTCTTTGTTTTTAATGAATAAATTAATCATGTTATTGGCACTAGTGTACTCTTTACAGTATTTCTTGTATATAAATTATAGTGTTTACTGCACCTGCTTCACTGGCGTAGAAAAAATAACAAAAGAGCGATCTTATAGAAATTATAGAGCATATAATTTTCGATCTCATCATCATGATCATCCATATTACTATATCAGTGGAGCGACAATATATGCAGTGAAGGTAGGCACATACCGTCGCAAGAACCAGTAATAATTTTGCATACTGATAGGCGACACTGTTTTGCAGTGAGGGTAGGTACACATTGTCGCTGGCGACACAGTGTTGCACGAAATAGCCTACGTGACGCGTGTGTATGATTTACACACCAATTGCATTCATTAACTACATAAAAATCCTTAAGCAACCCTAACAGTGGGGCGACAATATATGAAGGCCACGACTGTTCATTCTGGGAGAAGAAAGAACAGTTGAAAGGCCATTAGGCAGTTTGAGGCCTATGACCTACTTGAACATTTACTCTGTTGTGTTCATAATGCACTCTCTTACAACTGTTTCTCATTCATTGTATTTAGTAAGCTTTGTCTACTTATTGGACTGTCTCAGGTAAAGGTTGTTAACAATCAAAACTACTTATTGAATTCCTAGAATATTCATGAAATATGAAGATAACGAACAGTATTCAATCTCGAAAGTCCAATGAAACGATACAAATTTGGAGCAGAGCAAACATGGACCTCAAAATTTAGAGGTGGGATCAGGTGCCATGGAGGAGTGAGTATCCCCTGCCGAATCACACCCGCCGTTGTGCTCCTTGTCATGATCTGGAGGGAAAAAAACGGAAAAATCCGTTTTAAGTTCAGTGTATAAATAATGGCCTAACAATAAGTATGAAAAACGTCAGTCAGCATTTGACTCAATGATAAGTTGTATGTACTGACAAGGTCATTGTATCGACCATAAAACTTGCGAAATGATGACTTCAACAGAAACTGTTGATATCCTTGTTTCATCAACTTGTTTGTCAATAGATTGCCTCGTTTTAGAAATTGTTCATACATAGATCATGTTCTTGCGTGTCGAATCAACTGAGAAACAAACTCCATATACAGGTGATAAGGGTATATTGAAAGTTCAAATCATTAAACTGAAGTTATTTTTGAATGAAAGTAGACATTTAAAAGTGTAAACAATGCAACTATGATCAGGCCCCTTTAAAAGAACAAAACATGTTTTAAGTGCAGTAAGGGTAGGCGCATAATGTCGCCAGCGACAATATGTACATGTGTAATTTTTCAGCCGGCGAAAATGTGTCAATGGACAATATATACAGTAAGGATAGATACATATTGTCGCCGACGACAATGTGTACAAAACGAAAATACATGTATGTCCACTCAAAGGGGGATTTGAGTAATTGTCTTCTAAACACAGCAGGGACGCCGTGACTTAGATTCACAGGACGAAAGACCATCTTTAAGCAATCGCTTAATGGTGGCTTAATGGTAGCTTAATGGTGGCTTATAGAAGTTAATTCCTTTAAGCCACCATTAAGCTACAGCTTCTAGGTGCTTAATGTCCAAACTTCATTAAGCTACCATTAAGCCACTTTTAAGCTGCAGCTTCATTGTGGCTTAATGTCCAAACTTAATTAAACCACTGTAACACACCCTTTATCAAGTCTTTAAACTAACTTGCTAAGTTTAAAGTTATTTCAATAAATGATTTATCATTAAAATCTTATTCAATTCATGATTTTGTTTCGCTATTTTTAACATCTTTGTCAATGCGTATAAATTCGGCACTGAAAACAGATTCAGCAAATGCCATAAAATTTTCGCTACCAAAAGTCAGTTTGTTTAAAACTTGTTTTAAAATACTTTTTATCCATAAACACACAATAAATATTAATTTTTAAAAAATCACGCTGTATTTTTCTTTCGTGTCTGGAGAGCCAAGTTACGCTGCCGAATTCATAGGATATATTGTAATATAGAGTCATTTTCTTCTGGAAAAAAAGATATATTATCTCTAAGTCTCTTAATTTTTCTTTGGGTAGAGAAATATTTAAGATATAAAAAATATATATACATGTAGGTATAGTTTACATTGCTAATCATTGAACTCTATCATGAATAATTTGAATTAATCCGTGGTTAATATAAATGCCATGATTTTTTCCCCTTTTAAAATAACACAGAAGTAAGAATTTATCAAAATATAGTCGATCTTCAATGATTGTTATTTCAAAATCGATTGTCAGAAGAACAGTCGATCAGATTAAACATGACATCCGACCAGATTTATACACATTGGGAAGCGGGGTAAAATAAACAGTGTACAGTATATCGACTGGTTAGACAATAGACCTTAATTAGGTGTCCCCATCAATACGTAATATAATAATATATAATCAAAGGTATTACATTTTTTAAAATTTCCTACGAATTTCGGCGAAATTGATAGGTACAGTGTATGCCAACTCGTAAGGTTTCTTCATATCATCCCCGAAAGGTAATGGTAGAAAGGGTGCTGAAAATAATTTTCAACAACATTACAACAAAAATTTTTATCGATTGCTACTAATTAAATAACGAAGATAAATTGATCTGAAACATATATATATTAAAACCATTTTTGAGGTTTCGGATACATTTTTGCTGAGGATATTTTCCACCAAATATGTTAATTGTTATCATCACGTCTCTTCTAAATTTTACAGCGAAAACAAAGTTCCCCGGAACCAATATTATGGTTATAATTAACGTTCCGGGTTACAATTGCTGACAGTAATTTCAAACATTTTTTTTTCCTGTACAATACTTTTCCAGTTTATAACGAATATAAAGTAGGCCGGAACCAATATTATGGTCATAACTAGTAGACTAATTGTTCACAGAACAATTAGAGGTCTTTCCACCTTCTTTAGGTTTCTTTAATTTATATATTTTTCTCTCTAAAGTTAATTTTTATCCAAAAAGAATCCATAAAGGCTTGAAAGATAAAAAAATGAAAATTTTAAAAATTTTGAAATGACCTTGACCTTTAACCTTTTCCGCATATTGTAGGTCAAAGGTCATGAATCACATTGCAATTGGTCTCATGCTTCCACGACTTTTAGTTTTAAAGTTACAAGGTTTAATAGTAAGCGCAAAGACGTTAAAGGGTGATAACTCATATAAGGGGTCATCGGATCCTTTTGCACTGAATAGATTGAAGTTGTGTCTAAAGACCCTGAAGACATTAGTGAAGGTTTGATGTCTCTACAATCTACGGTTTCAGAGGAGTAGTGATAACAATGTTTTTCGCACAAGGGGCAATAACTTTCAAAGGGGTCAATCTTAGGGGACAAGTGTGAAATCTTTGAAATAGTTTTAAGAGGACATATTAATGATGCAAAGATATTTAGGATATGTTGAAAGACAAAAGAGATATAAAAAGAGCTTAATTTCTCATATTTTGAATGACTTTGACCTTTGACCTTTGCATATATTTGAAGGTCAAAGGTCAATGAATCTTATGCAGTTGGTCCCATCTCTCTACAACTTATCGTTTTGAAAATTTTTAATTATTCGTAAGTTTCATAAACTTTCAGGGGCAATAACTCATAAAAGGGGTTGACGAATACTTTCGCAATGAAAAGACTGAAGAGTCCCCTCAATTAGTCGAAGACATTGGTGAAGGTTCCGTTCCTCTACGGTTTATGGTTTCGAAGGAGTAGCGATAACAAGCTATTCTTGCGAAAGGGGCAATAACTTCGTAGGAGGTCATAGGTCAAACACGGGGGGTCGTTTTTCGGAATAACTTTTGATATCCAGTATCATGACCTATAAAGTTTTTCGATAAGTCTTGCAGTTTCAAAAGTCCGGGAAGAAAAATAATAATAACTAGTAAACTAATTGTTCTCGAACAATTAGAGGTCTTTCCACCTTCTTTTAATTTCATATATTTTTCATATTTTACTCTCTAAAGTTATTTTTTTTACAATGAGAATCCATAAATGGCTTGAAAGATAGAAAAAAATTAAAAATTTTAAAATTTTGAAATGACCTTGACCTTTGACCTTGAACAAATATTCAAGGTCATAGGTCAAGGGTCACACTGCACTTGACCCCATGCTTCTACGACTTTTAGTTTTAAAGTTATAAGGTTTAATAGTTATCACAAAGACGTTAAGGGGTGATAACTCATATAAGGGGTCATCGGATACTTTCACACTGAATAGATTGAAGTTGTGTCTAAAGACCCTGAAGACATTAGTGAAGGTTTTGTGTCTCTACGGTTTACGGTTTCGGAGGAGTAGCGATAACAAGGTTTTCAGTAAAAGGGGCAATAACTTTTAAAGGGGTAAATCTTAGGGGACAAGTATGAAATCTTTGAAATAGTTTTAAGAGGACATATTAATGATGCAAAGATATTTAGTATATGTTGAAAGACAAAAGAGATATAAAAAGAGCTTAATTTCTCATATTTTGAATGACCTTGACCTTTGCATATATTTTAAGGTCAAAGGTCAATGAATCTAATGCAGTTGGTCCCATGTCTCTACATCTTATCGTTTTAAAAATTTTAAATTATTTCTAAAAATAAAAAACTTGGAGGGGCAATAACTCCTTGAAGGGGTCGACGAATACTTTCGCAATGAATAGATTGAAGAGTCCCCTAAATTAGTCGAGGACATTGGTGAAGGTTTCGTATCTCTACGGTTTACGGTTTCAAAGGAGTAGCGATAACAAGCTTTTACTGCGAAAGGGGATGTAACTCCTCGAGGGGTCAAAGTTCATATACGCAGGGTCAACTGCAAAAATCTTTTACGGAGTACATTCTTATGAACTATAAATCTTTTCGATAAATCTTCAAACTCAAAATCTTGCGGCGGAAAAATAAGAAGAAGAATAATAAGAAACAGAAGAAAACCAATAGGTCTTTCCACAGAAAGGTGGAAAGACCTAATAATAATAATAATAAACATAAGCATTTCAAGAGGTCTTTCCACAGAAAGGTGGAAAGACCTAATTAACGTTCCGGGTTACAATTGCTGACAGTAATTTCAAACATATTTGTAACTAGGCTGTTTCTTTTTTTACTTTATAACGTAGATAAAGTAGGCCGGAACCAATATTATGGTTATAATTAACGTTCCGGGTAACAATTGCTGGCAGTAAATTCAAACACATTTGTTACTAGGCTGTTTCATTTTTACTTTATAACGAAGATCAAGTAGGCCGGAACCAGTATAATGGTCATATTTAACGTTCCGGGTAACAATTGCTGGCAGTGATTTCAAACATATTTGTTACTTTCTCGTTTCTTTTTTGCTTTATAACGTAGATAAAGTAGGCCGGAACCAATATTATGGTTATAATTAACGTTCCGGGTAACAATTGCTGGCAGTAAATTCAAACACATTTGTTACTAGGCTGTTTCATTTTTACTTTATAACGAAGATCAAGTAGGCCGGAACCAGTATAATGGTCATATTTAACGTTCCGGGCTACAATTGCTGGCAGTAAATTCAAACATGTTTGTTACTTTCTCGTTTCTTTTTTACCTTATAACGAAGATAAAGTAGGCCGGAACCAATATTATGGTCATAATTAACGTTCCGGGTAACAATTGCTGGCAGTAAATTCAAACATATTTGTTACTAGGCTGTTTCATTTTTACTTTATAACGAAGATAAAGTAGGCCGGAACCAATATCATGGTCATAATTAACGTTCCGGGTAACATTTGCTGACAGTAATTTCAAACATATTTGTTACAAGGATGTGTCATGTCCAATTTATAACGAAGATAAAGTAGGCCGGAACTAATATTATGGTCATAATTAACGTACCGCGTTACAATTGCTGACAGTAATTTCAAACATATTTGTTACAAGTATGTGTCATTTCCAATTTATAACGAAGATAAAGTAGGCCGGAACCAATATTATGGTTATAATTAATGTTCCGGGTAACAATTGCTGGCAGTAAATTCAAACATATTCGTTACTAGGCTGTTTCATTTTTACTTTATAACGAAGATAAAGTAGGCCGGAACCAATATTATGGTCATAATTAACGAATCCAAATCAAAAGCGCGCTCGTTCTTTGGTAATAAGAGAGGTTGGATGATTCAACCCCCCCCCCCACGAAGAAATAGGATTTTCGACTTTGGACTTTTTTTTTGGCTCGTAAAAGCTTGTTGTTGTTATTGTTTTTTTTTTCAAGGTTAGTTGAAATTTCATTTTTTTCCACATCCTGCCCCTTTCAAGAACGATACCACGTGCCGTATTTGAAACAATTTCTCTGAATTCGACAACAAATCAACAGCGTGTAATTTTTTTATTTACTCAAAACGTTTGAATCTTTTAAAAAATATTAATCATCTACAACAATTCCACTATTTAATGTGAGCCTTGAACCCTGTCGTTCGAATTTATCCTTAAATGTTTATTATTATTATTTTATTTATTGCTGAAGACCTAGATCATATTGCATTTTAACAATAACATGCACTACAAAATAATATAGTATACACAATGCAATGTATGGCGGTTTTTATACGCTATAGATTACACAAAGATACAATATTATAATGATTTCATGGAGAATTATCATTACATATGACTTAAAAGCATAATAGATGTATTTCCCAAAATTACGGAGATCATGAACGTTGTGAGCTCTTAATAATTGTACAAATTTAAAAACGGATGGCTTCTGCCAGTAATACTTCTTGACATATTTTTAGCTCACCTGAGCCAAAGGCTCAAGTGAGCTTTTCTGATCGAAATTTGTCTGTTGTCTGTCGTTGTTGTCGTAAACTTTTCACATTTTCGTCTTCTTTCACCGGGGGTGGGGGTGTGATGGGGGTTAAAAGTATTTCACATTTCCCACTGAATTCTATAGCAGAAAACACGTTTTACACGAATTAGAAGTAATCTCTTTTTCTTTTCCAACTATTTTTTTTTTTGAAAGTTCGTATAAAATCTTTATTTATATAAAAATTCTTTCAAATATGACTTTTGAAAATAGACCTGAAGATAGGCGACAGAACATTGCGTTCGCAGTTCCCCGCTAAGATTCCTTTATTTAGTTGACTGTATATATAAAAAATAATAATAACTAACATTTTCAGACTTAATAATACAGTACTATTTATATCTCAGGATTGTACAGTGTAATATACAGATCTATATTTTAACATTTCTTCTTCAGTGATATTTTTACAAATGCTGATACTTGTACTTACCTGTATAAATAAAATTGAGTTTTATTCAATGGTTTTACCTGTGCCATATGCATTGAAACCTTTGCTAGAGTCGTGCACTTAGAAATTTCAAAGTTAGTCATTTTTTGCTGATATTACATTGATTGTTTTTTTTGTTTTGTTTTTTTTAAACTTTACCTGAGAAAAAAAAATATCCGCAAAAATGCTTATTGAATTGTTACAGGAAATTGTTTTACTTCATATGAAATGTTTATAAATTTTCAACTGAAATATCTGTTCACACCTTATGTAAGTCCTTCGCCCACACATCTCCTGTTATGTTGGTTCAGGTATTGTGATTTAATTATACAGTTGGCTTTACAAAAACGCAATGAGTGTTTGAGAAAAAAATTGTAAAAAAAATGAAATATTTTTTTTAATCGTAGACATGGACAATATAATTCGTTTTTTAGCATTACCAGCTGGTCAGGGTGCCCTTTAGCAAAAACGGTCTAATTTTCAAAATGTATTCTTTAAAATATATATTATAATGCATTGATAAGATACAGGTAATTCCAGGTAGATCCCAGACGAAGATCAGACTATAATTGCTATCAAAACATGTTTCACCCCTATTGTTAGGTATATACCTAATTATCAAATGTGTGCAAAACGGAAACACACCCCTAAATGCGGAAATGACATACAGCGATTCGCATGACTGCATATTGTATCGAAAGAAGGGAGTCGTAAAACAACACGATGGTATATATCTATGTAAACAAGTTTCACACTTTCTTTCTTTCTTTCTTTTTTCAAACAAGGAAAAAGAATAATTACGTGTAATTCCATGGATTACTGCATTATTATTAAGACCGTATTTTTGGACTTCTTCTAAATTTATATACGTTTAAATCCTGCTGTATCGTATAACCCGATAAGAGAAAGAAAAAATCCAACTTATTTATAAATATTAATTATAAATAAAGTTTTTAAAAGGGTGCTTGGATGCCCGGAACTTATATTATGGCCGGAACCAAACTTATGCGGGCCGGAACGTTTATTATAGCCCGGAACCAATATTATAGGTATTTAGCGTTCCGGCCGGAACGCTAAGTTACCTGGAACGTAAATTATGCGACACCAGTCAGCTAACAGGAAACTATACACAACGTACAGTGATAGATTTTGATGATCAATTATTTTTACAAAGCTTAAAATTAAACGCAGGCGTATAATAAATTAAACATTATGATTCTAGACAAAAAAACAATTATTTTGATGCCCATTGTGAAATAAAAAGAATTAAAACTGAAGTTAATTTGTAAAAGAATAATATTATTTGCGTAAGTGTTACGCAAAGATTGTCAATTATTTAGATACAAAAAAACGTAATTATCCACAGCATACATGTATTTAAAAGAACTATTATCTGTTTATCCTTCGTTCTCTTTCGAGGAAATATTCCTTTTTTAATAACAAAATTGTGTTCTATCTCTTGAATTTCAATCTTTTCATGCTAATTAAACTGCGAATAACAGAGCGAAGAAATCATAACATAAATCAAAAAGTTGTTTTACACCGAACTCCACGGAGGGACATATGAACGTAATATAATTTTTTTTTAAACATATATAAATATAATTATTAAAGACGATGAAGACAAGCATAACTTCTTATAATTATTTATTTTTGAGTTGGCGTTTGTGGCCACGACCTACATAATACAATATATACTTTATTTAATCGTATATAACATTAATCCTTATAAACTTTATAATCCTTATCCTTATAAACCTTATCCTTATAAACCTTATAATCCTTATCCTTATAAACCTTATATATCCTTATCCTTATAAACCTTATAATCCTTATCCTTATAAATTCCTTAAAATGGGAATAGTGACAACATTCCTACTGGTACTGGGTGAGCAGATACTCAGCAGAAGTTGTGAAAAAAATACTTGTATCATAGAAGGCGTCTCCAATAACCGCAGTGACTCTCCCTCAAGTTTCTTTATGTGTACGTCGTGACGAATGGAGCTTCTATCACTCAAGTATGACTGTCTAAACCAATGTCTCTCACATTTCACATGACACAGATCATTGTTGCCTGAAAATATTTAGGAAAACTACGGCAGAAAATTGCATTGGCAAGATAGATTAATTTGATAACTAAATTACTTAATATTATAATGAAGGGGATTGGGAGGGTGGGATTTTTAAGCTACGAGACAAACAACACCCACCTCTCAATCCAACTGTAACAAATATTGTGACGTCAAACATAAACGGCGATAACGTCATCTACAGCAGGGCATTACGCGCACAAATCTAAGGCGCGGATCTCATGCACAACAGTAACCATCGCTGTAATAATTGGATTTATTTCGTGAAGGAAATAAATCTTATTATTAAAGACGATGAAGACAAGCATAACTTCTTATAATTATTTATTTTTGAGTTGGCGTTTGTGGCCACGACCTACATAATACAATATATACTTTATTTAATCGTATATAACATTAATCCTTATAAACTTTATAATCCTTATCCTTATAAACCTTATAATCCTTATCCTTATAAACCTTATATATCCTTATCCTTATAAACCTTATAATCCTTATCCTTATAAACCTTATATATCCTTATCCTTATAATCCTTATCCTTATAAATTCCTTAAAATGGGAATAGTGACAACATTCCTACTGGTACTTGGTGAGCAGATACTCAGCAGAAGTTGTGAAAAAAATACTTGTATCATAGAAGGCGTCTCGAATAACCGCCAAATGGTTGTCCGATGAAAAGGACAACCACCGCCAACAAAGTTAGGTGGAATGAGAAACGCAAAGTATGTGTAGGTGTGGCCACATCTTGATTGATTGATTGTATATTGTTTTACGTCCCATTCGAGATTTTTTCACTCATATAGAGACGTCACCATATACCGGTGAAGGGCTTCAAATTTTGAGCCACATCTTGAAGATCAATCTACATATTTACCATTTTATAGTAAAACACATTCTTGCAGAGTCCTTTGTAAGTTGAATAGCAAGAAACAATTACCGAAGTATGACAGGTGAACTCCGTCACTACTAAACATTTCTTTTGAATCCCAAGTAATCTCTGGGTATTTGATAAAGAACCCACCATTGACAGTGATTAAATGATTCATAAAATTATTGAGTCTGACAGTAGCAAGATTTTGCGCTTTCGAGTTTGAACTAAAACGCCATGAAATTCTTGGCAACATATTTGACCAAACAAGTGTAGTTTTAGGGAGTAGTTGTTTAAGTTCCTCGAGTGCTGAACTCATAATGGACCGTAGTTGCAATAATGGAATTTTACCTATATCATTACCTCCACAATGAATAATTAAAATTTCTGGTGGAGATTCATACCTTAACAAAAGCTTTATTTTTGGAATAAGGTCAAACCATTTCATACCTCCCTTTCCCTGCCAAAAAATTCTGTAGTTTCTTCGTCTTAAACCTAAATCCACACCATCTAAGGATTTTCTTGCATAGTAGAACGCCCACTTAATAATTGAAGAACCAACAATCCAAATAACCTTTTCACTTCCTATATAAAAATATGAAAATCAATTGAGGACATCACTTAATCCTAATATACCTTTTGAAGGCATTCGAACTCCATCTACCTTGCTTTTTTATTTCTGTTTCCGAATGACCGTAAGAGAAACTATCTGACGCCGCCCCAATACGGAAAGAGTGAGATTTGTATCGTGAGTTTGGAAGGCCGGCTACTTCAAAGGTCTTATTTAATAACGAACAGAACTGAAACCTTGTGAGAGGACTACCGACCATATGTATAAATAACTGGCCGTCAAATTTTGGTCTTGTAGCAATGTACCTTTTCAGCCACTCAACTGGACAGATAGAATTCTTTGTTTGTTGCAAAAATACGGATGTCCCTTTCCCAAGTTGGTCAGTTTTTGAGAAAGGAACTCGAAGCTCTATGAAACTTTCCCCAGAATCTTCATTTTTTCTAAACTTTATATGTTTGCAAGAAATAGTTGGATTTGCTTGATTTGAACAACTAAAAGTAAATTCACCGACTCTAAGAAAAGCATGATAAGCTACTGAAAATGCTGTTGAAAAAAGGATGGCCTCAAAGTTTGACGAACAAACTAAAGATGTTGATTTTATGAGTTTCTCAAGAATGTGTTTTGTGATAGGAAGTCTACAATCTTTTGAATGGTTTGACCTTTTGATTCCTTCCAATAATTTTCTAATTAAAAATTTTTTTGTGTTGTCACAGAATCCCAATATTTTGCATTTGAAACTTATTCCTGATATATAGGATGAAATGGTAGCATGAGTCAAACCTTGCAGGGATAAATGAGCGATAAACATACAGATGTGTGGAACAGGTGGGGGCCAAATAGAACGCAGTTCATACAAAATTCTAAATTGCTCAAAACTTCTTAGACTAGTGGAGTATGTTTGTCTTGTATTTAATGATACCGAATTTAGCGTCAGGCGTTTAATTTCAGCTCCAAGATCATTTTTTTAAAATCTTCTGGAATAGGTGTTGGGTGTTGATCGGATTTGGGGGCGAGAACACGAAATCTGGTCCACTGTTTGCGAGAAATAGAATCAGCTATAGCATTGTTATAACCATCTATATGACAAGCTTTGAAGTAAATATTGTTTACCATAGATTGCAAAACTAATGGCCTAACCAATTCCATAACCCGAGGTGATCTTGATGATTTTTTTGTTTAAAATCGAAACTAAAGCTTTATTGTCAGTGTGTAGCAATATCTTCTTGTCGAGGAATTCATTCTTAAATAAGAAAATTGCAAGGACAATTGGCACTAACTCTAAAAACGTTATGTCTAACATAATATCTGGCTTCTTCCAGCTATCCGGCCAACCAAAATATGCCCATTGCCCATGAAGGTAAACGCCGCATCCTAAATGTTGATTGCCTGCACTATCAGTGTATAGATGAAGTTGGTTGTTAGACAACCAATTAACATTCATGAAATTTAAACTACCATTGAACCTGTGTATAAAATCTAGCCACACATGAAGGTCGGATTTCATTCCCTTTGTTACCCTAATGAAATGACTGGAATATTTTATTCCACACATAGCATCACAAAATCTTCTGTTGAAGGCCCTAGCAGATGGAATAGCTTTAGCACAAAAATTTAGGGAACCTACTAAAGATTGTAATTCTCTCAGTGTAACTTTTGTTTTTTGTAACATCTCTAGCAGTGATTTCTCCAGATCGATAATTTTTTCTTCAGGAATTCTAATAACCATATTATCTGTATCAATTTCTATACCCAAGAACGTAAGAACTGTTTTTGGACCTTCTGTTTTCTCTTCTGCAAGAGGGATACCAAAATCAGAGCAGGTACTTTTGAATGAAAACATCAACAAGTTACATATTTCTAACGTGCCTCCAGCAAATATGAAATCGTCTAAGTAATGGTTCAAAGTGTGAACTCCAGTTTTTACTTCTACAACCCACTGAATAAAGTGTGCAAACTTTTCCCATAAAGCACAACTAATTGAACAACCCATTGGTAGACACATATCATAATAATATTGATCATTAAATTTGAAACCAAGTAATTGATGGTCAGAAGGGTGAACCGGAAGTAATCTAAAAGCTGATTTAACATCCATTTTTCCAAGATAAGTCCCTTTTCCCAGTGCCCCTATCATGTCCAACACCTCGTCAAAAGAAGTGTAATGAACAGAACAAGATTCAGGGTCTATGAAATCATTAACACTAAAATTAGAAGGATATGAAAGGTGGTGGATGAGACGCCAACCCCCATCCTTTTTTGCTACGACCCCAATAGGTGATAGCCTTAAATTAGATAAAGGCTCATGTTTGAAAGGGCCTACTATGCGACCTAAAGAAATTTCCTTGTCAATTTTTTCTTTTACCTCTTTAGGGTGATCGTTCACAGAAACTAAATTATTACAGATTGTTGACACTCTTGGACCTTCATAATGCAGACAAAAACCTAATGCAAAACCGTTCTTTAATTCATCAGCTATATTTTGATTTGGAAAAATTGCCAGGTAAGGACACATATTGTTCAAGTTAATTGGAGTTAAACCTGTTCTTACGAAAGGAACCTGTTGGATATTTGCTTCCTGACTGACGAAAAACTGAGAAGGGAGCTTGAAAAGCCCTTGAGGATGAAATCCTCTGTACAGCTTGTTTATCAGGACAATGAATAGCAGGATGTTTGTTCTGACACTTTAAACAATGGTGTTGATATTGACAATTTTGTATGCGACAAGAACCTTTGTTGTTGTACTCATAACAAAATTTTGAGTTGCCCTGAGGATTCTTATATACTGACTGAGCATTTGGGGTTATGTAAAGAAGCCATAGCTCTGTGTCAATTTTGTCCCAGGAAATACTGTTACCTTTGGCTCTTTTTAATCTAAATTGTCGGTCATATTCTTTCCAACCTAATCCACCAGAAACTCGACTGGCGCCGAGTTTTACATTAGCCATATATTTGATAAGACTGTGAGTTTGATCAATATGTGCTGACAAATATATACTCATATAAATAAAAAATGCGTCCAGCCAAGTATCAATTGTTGTAATTTTGACTGTATTTGCAGGTTTTAGTGTAAGTTGACCATTCGTAAATAGAACTCTCTTTTCCTGAGTTTCAATATCTGTTTGCTTATTTAAAAGTGTACGTAGTTCCACAAACTCCCCTTTCATGATTTTTGTCTAACTGATTGTGTAACATGCATACCTAGATCGTCATTTACACTGGTTATGCTCTGAGGTGATGTACATGAAGGGGAAATTGTGTCAAAACAAACGACTTGATCTGAATCTGATAGATTTGGTACATTTGTAGTTGTACTATAAAAGACCTTGCTACCTTCAGTCGACGACGTGTCAAGACGTTGAGAAATAATCGTCTCCATCCTTTTATTGATTTCCGGCAGCATTTTTTCGGCAACTGATGAAACAACTTCCTCTAGATCTGGCATTGACTCCTTGTTTGTTACAGGATCCGTTTTTGAGATGGTTCTGGGTTCTTGTCCCTCTGAGTCTGACATCTTTTCTTAGCGCCCGGTCTTCTAGCCTTCCCTGTGAATTTGCGTTTTCCATTAGATGACCTCCCCCTTCGTCAGTGGAATGTGACTGTTGTCGAGGTTGCATATTCTCGAAATGAAATATGTAAATATATTTTAATTCTGATGTATAAAAACAAGTTGAATATCATAAAGCCGTTGTTGAGATAAACAACGAACGATATAGATCTAAAAGTATGTTTATATTTGGTAATAATACATTATACACATGAATTCTGTTGATTTATAAGTAACTATCACTGAGATTATTAAATAAGAAATAAATGAAGGGATAACATTCTAAAATTTAACAGTTACATAAAATTTTTAAGCTACGAGACAAACAACACCCACCTCTCAATCCAACTGTAACAAATATTGTGACGTCAAACATAAACGGCGATAACGTCATCTACAGCAGGGCATTACGCGCACAAATCTAAGGCGCGGATCTCATGCACAACAGTAACCATCGCTGTAATAATTGGATTTATTTCGTAAAGGAAATAAATCTTATTATTTATATTATTGATTATAAAGATATAAGTAAAAACATTAAAATATACACGTTCTAGTACATACAAATTTTGTTAAAAATAAAGGTGTTATATTTCCATTAGATTTCAACGCCCCGATAGCCAAGTGGTTAACGTGTTCGCCCCATAACCTACATGCTGTAAAGATCGCTGGATCGAATCCTGACTGGACCGTTTTTTGTTTCATTTTAATTTTTTATTATTTTTTTTTAACTTTTCTTTCTTTTACATTATTTTTGCAAAATTAATAAATGTGTAAACTCGACATTTATAATTTGTGAGAGTAAATCATTATAAACATAATATTTTACCTATAAAAGCAGTTTTATCGACTGCGTAATGGTGACTTAATGGTGGCTTAAAGGTGGTTTAATGGTAACTTAAAGGAGTTTGGACATTAAGCACCTATAAGTTTGGCTTAATGGTGGCTTAATGCTGACTTAAAGATTGTCTAGAAGCTACCATTAAGCACCTATAAGCCACCATTTAGCTACCTTTAAGCACCCATTAAGGACTTTGAAATGGCTTAATGGTAACTTAATGATGGTGTATTTATTACTTAAAGATAGCTTAATGGTGCTTAATTGTGACTTAAAGACAACCATTAAGTCATCATTAAGGACCTATAAGCCACCATTAAGCCAAGTTTAAAGGGAGTGATTCATCTTGTGATGTGTACAAAACGAAAATACATGTATGTACACTCAAAGGGGGATTTGAGTAATTGTCTTCTAAACACAGCAGGGACGCCGTGACTTAGATATTAGCGCTGTTGCCCATGTTTTTTTTTTTCGGCCCAAGGAACACATAAGCTATATTTCATTTAAGGTGTATTTAAGCTTCACAGAACAATAATGTAATACAGTTCTTGTATGTGATAAAAGCTTGCGTTGCTTTGGATTATTGTAAAGGTAATTCAAGTCACTCGCATGATGTTTCTCCATCAGTATACATGAACTACATGAGCATTTCATCTTTTTAATATTGCATAGATGGATAAGATGCATCGTAAATAGGAAATATTATTATCCCCATCTCTAGGGTATAAATTCTTATTAATAAGAACTTTGGTTTGAATGTAATTTCAAGTTCATTTCCATATTTAACGTCTTTGAATGTCTTAAGTTGCAAAGGAAAATTTGATATTTTTGTTTTCAAACAAGTTAAGCTTGTATAGACCATTTGAAAAAAGCTAGATGACCTTATCTCATGCAATGTGTTGGAATGATCAAAGGAAGAAGAGGATGTTTTTTGTTAAAAACTGTTTTTGCATAGATGCATTGATGTGTAAATAAAGTAGAACTGGAAAGGCTAAAAGATACAACATAGACAGTTCTGAAGACTAATGTAAAATTTCATCAATGTCTCATTTACATTTTAGATTCTACTTTTGCTTTAGGATTCTACATTATAAAGATGAAAATCTGTTTGAAATAGCTTTTTGATGAGTTGAAATATTATTCTGTTCATTGTCAAAGCATTTGTTGCGGTTGGAAATTCAGGCTGATTTCTCTTAGTTTATTTCTCGGCCTCAAGTCATTATATCAAGAGTACGTATTGGACATTCAAGGTTTACTCATTCACATTTACTAAACAGTAAACATCAACCTGAATATATATCTTGCGACTGTGCAATGACTATACATCATATACTTTTAGAATGTACTGATTTTTCGCCAGTAAGATGCAGACTTTTTAATAATGTGCAAACTTTTTTACAAATATAAAAACTTATACAATTTTACAATACTTGAAGGAAACAAATTTTTACAATAAGATTTAGATTTATAAATGTTAATATGCAATTTGTTTGATATTATTAGCATATTTTTAAATTATATGTCCGTCGGATGGGACGTTTAATGGTGCCCCGTGTCAAGTATTACAACCCCCTTGGCACACAAAAGATCGTTTCTCTGGTTCTTGAAAAAGAGTAGGTCCAATGGGGACCGCCAGAGAAACCCCAAAAACTTTCAACCCGGAACGTTAACTTCAACCGCCGAAATATGGCTGAAATATTGCCGACTCGGCGTTAAACAATCAATCAATTAACCATTCTACGAGGGTTGTTCAGAAAGTTCATGGACTATGCCAATCTTCTTTATACTATCTTCAAGAAATTTAAAATGAGCACATTATCATATGTAAAAATATTTATTTTGTTTAAGTGTGAAGTTTCATTCCATGTGATTTAATAGAACTAAAACTTTTCTCTATCACTTGAAATCTATATTGCTAACAATTGTTCTAGTAGCATTATTTTGTTTGTCAATGTTATATTTTTTCACTGCATAAGTGTGCTTTCACAAAATCAGCATCTGTGAAGTGCCAAACTCTTAGCATGACGTTACTAACTTTTCAATGTTTTTTATAAGATTTTTACAGATAATCCGTTTTCTCACAGATCACCATCGTGTAAGCAGAGTAGTTTATCATTCAAATACCGCTTGTACCATGTACACACACATGGATCCGGATGGCTCGCTTTTGACATATTTTCTAATTCCGATGGCATTTTTAGAGGTTTTTTTCTGGAGTTTTCCAGAGTACAACACAAAACTGTGTGGTTATCTGCTGCTCCGTGACGTTCTACGACGTACATGTAATCTTTTTTGCCTTTTTCAATGAGGACTACCTATCTTCTGAAACTGATTTTTTTTTTCAAAGAAGCAAAATATTGAGTCATAATTTGGAATCAGAAACAATGAAACAATTCTTAATTTGAATGTGTAGAATTTTTCCGTTTTTGTGTCATTTTACAGAAGATATGACTTCAGACATTATTTAGTGTCTTGATTGTAAATTACAAAATTTTGACCTGCTCCGTGATCCGATTTTCGCATTTTTTAAGTCTAAATAAGTTTGAAATAAACCATGATATTTTGAAAATTTTTAATACACTTTATCTGAATTCACTGTTGAAATATTAATTCCAAATTTGGATATAATATGACGTGAAGTAAAAAAGTTATGACGGCAGTCCACGAACTATCCGAACAACCCTCGTACATAAATTTTAAACTTACTCATGTGTGATTTTTTTAAATAAATAATTTAGTGACATTAAATCTTAACTTAGAAAATCGTTATGTTTAAACTACTTTCAATTGCAATAATTAAAAAAAAAGCACACACAATTATATCGAAGTGTGAATGACTGTTTTTCAAACATCTGAAGCTTAAGTTTTCAGCTGATTACATATTTTAAACTTTTTAATGAAAAAGGAGTTAAATACTTGACATTTGAGGGATTTTGCTGTTCCCATTTCATTTGAGATAATACATTTTATCGGTTCCGGTAGCCTACTGGCAGGACGTTCGCTTCCCGATCGGGAGGTACCGGGTTCGATTCTCGTTGTCAGCGTCTGTCAAACCTAGGTAGTGACTATTTCCTTCGCCAAGCGTGAAAAATTCTTGTGAGGGACATACAACAACAATAAACAAACAAACATTCGTCAAGCTCACTGAAAGTGAAAGTCACGTGTCTTTTAAATGAGATTGGAAACTAAGGGCCCGGTAAACGTTTGCACTACCTTTACTGCTCATTGACCTAGAGCCGATAAAGATCTATATTTGAAACCCTTCACCAGTACATCTTTTTAAATGTACAATTCTCGCAAGGGACAAAAAACAACAATCAGTAATTTTAAAATTGTAATTCTATAATACGGTATAATATATGAGTGAAAAAAGTGTACTTGTACACACGGAAACATAAGAGAATTATTCTTTGTGTGGGCAACAACGTAAAACGATATGAAATTCAGTAAAGCCGTTACGAACCGAGTTTATCCTAAAAGTTTAATTACCACTAATGAAAACTAGATGCTACCATAAGACAGTAATACCCGCACTAAGGTGTTTGCCTCTAAATACACACTCCTTCATATTTAGATATAAGAGGAGAAAGCCACAATAATTCTATAATTTCCACAGTACATGTATTTGTCAAATCGAGCAAAAAATGTTCAGGTGAATATGTGGCCCATGGGCCTCTTCAGTAAATATTCCATATATTAAATTCATTACCAATCAGAAATTACAGAATTTAATTAATGATGTAAATTGTGGTGTTTTTTTTGTAAAGAAGGGGATGTAAATTTTGGCCCACAATTGGAACTTTTTCAGAATTTATTTTCAAAATAACAAATATATTCATTTTAGTGCATAGCGTTTTTGATGAATTTTCAGAATGGATAAAGTTGTGGAATTTAAACGTTTATCAGTATTTGGGTAGGCAGAAACCCTCCCCAAAACCCACATCCGATCAATTTTGTCAAAGCCACCCCCTCCCCATCAATTGCCTGTTTTTGGAATGGATAGCACAAAGTTATGTTAAAACATCATTTGTAATTATAATATAGAATTTGTATATAGACCATGTGTACATCTTTTTGAAAATTTCTAGACCCGCGCCTCACATTGGACTTGAGTCACCCTACGAGTACTAGTTTTACCATTTTCATTATCGGATTGCACATGGTATACACATCAGTGTAACAGTACTGAGTAGGAATTGATGCATTGTGTATTTTAATTGGATTATATTTAATGAAGTTGACAGTACCTATGACAGGTGTAAAGTACAAGTTTAGGTATAGAATGGGGTAAAATAATCTTAAATGCAGATTCCACATGCAAGTTATACATTTAAGCAAGTGCCTTGGGTCATTCCTATTCTCTGAATATGGAAACAAATAACTTTAAATAAAATCGGAAATCCCAAAGCCGTTTTTGTATTATGACAGATTAAATAGTATAAGGAGTCATGACCCCCTGAGGTCTCCCTGGTTACCCCCTGTCCCTGAAACGACAAATTAACATGTAACTCAACAAGAGGCCCAAGGGCCTTAACGGTCACCTGAGTATAATACAACAATTTAGAGGATCCATAGAGTATAAAATGAACTGAAAGGTGAAGCTTTGTTGCCCAAATGCAAGAAAAACAGGGTGATCAGGATCAACAATATTATTAATCTAGTATTCATTAACAGTTCATAAATTAGGTTCTAATCTGTTCCCCATTTATCACTCTCACCAGACAGTATGTAAACAAACTATCAGCACTTCTGTACTCTTTTAATTAATTGTTAAAATCTCTTACATTGGCCTCTCTTGGTCTTTGATGAACATTTAATAAGACAAGTTATTTTTGTCTCATTTTTATTTATCTATTATTTACAAGTCTACCTGATCATTAAAACTATGAAAGTACGTTTTGTATTATACAATAAAAATTCTTGCATAATTCTCTTATTCTATTAACCTTTCAAGTACATTATTTACAGTGAGTAATTATCACAAGTAAATGGCAAAGGGGAATAACTCCTCTTAGTAGAATACAAATTAATAGAGCCCTGGCCTGGACCAGAACACTTGACCAAATGGTTCTGATGTTCAAAAATCTGGTAAAAATACCCTTCCTTATTAAAACTTTTACTCTTTTTGTCCCTGATATGCCCAGGTGCAGAGAAGATTTTTAAAGCATTAATGCATTTTCACTCCATAATAAATAGAGCCCCACCCTAACATCAGAACCTCTGATCCAGGGATCATGAAATTCACAATTTTGGAAGAGGCATCCTTGCTTATCATAACTATGCATTTGTTTAAATAATACCCATGAGTAGGGAAGAAGATTTTCAAAGAAATAATGCACTTTCACTATATGATCTATATAGCCCTGCCCTAGCACCAGAACCTCTGACACTGGGACTACGAATTTCACAATTTTGGTAGAGTCACTCTTGCTTATCATAAGTATGTATTCAATTTGTTTCAATAATACCCAGGAGTAGAGAAGAAGATTTTCAAAGAAATATTGCACTTTCACTATATGATCTATATAGCCCTGCCCTAGCACCAGAACCCCTGACCCTGAGGCCATGAATTTCACAATTTGGTAGAGTCACCCTTGCTTATCATAACTATGTATTCAATTTGTTTCAATAATACCCAGGAGTAGAGAAGAAGATTTTCAAAGAAATGATGCACTTTCACTATATGATCTATATAGCCCCGCCCGAGCACCAGAACCCCTGACCCTGGGGCCATGAATTTCACAATTTTGGTAGAGTCACTCTTGCTTATCATAAGTATGTATTCAATTTGTTTCAATAATACCCAGGAGTAGAGAAGAAGATTTTCAAAGAAATAATGCACTTTCACTATATGATCTATATAGCCCCGCCCTAGCACCAGAACCCCTGACCCTGGGGCCATGAATTTCACAATTTTGGTGGAGGGCTCAATGCTTATTACAATCATGCCAACAGTTTGACTGCTTGATGTCCAGGAGTAAAGAAGAAGATTTTTAAAGATTGCATTAATTTTGATGGTTTTGGCCCCACCCCTCAGGCCCCAGGGGGGCAAGGGCCACGAATTTCACAATTTTTGTTCCCCTTTACCCATAGATGCTATATACCAAATTTGGATGTAATTGGTTTGCTGGTTCCAGAGAAGAAGCTGAAAATGTTCAAAAGTTTACGACCGACGTACGACGACGGACGAAAACGGATAGCAATAGGTCACCTGAGTTTACTCAGGTGACCTAAAAAAGGTTGAAACTTTTCCCCTTGACCATACATAATTTTGTTTCTTGTGTCAACATGTATCTTATGGTATAAAGGTTATGAACTCCTGGAGGTCACCCCCACCCCTTGAACTTGAAATGTACACATTATGACCTGCGTCAAATTCAAAAGCGCATTAATGATAAGACTGCTTGACATTCCATTCATGATTTTGGGTCAACCCACCCTCCTAGAATTAGTAATGAAAATCATTGAGCGACGTACCATTTAGCATCGTGCACATTTTTGTACATTTTATTCACAATTTTTTTTAAGTCAAAACAAAGTATTGGTTTGCATACATGAACAAACTGGGGGCTTGGAAGGGGGAAAGGGGGCAGAGTTATCTCTGCATGTCTTTATTGTTGAAAACTCCTGAAAATTTTTAATATTAACCCCACTTCTGACTTGTCATCATTTACTCTTCTCACATCATACATAGTCAATAGATATAGACTTTCGGTCATATTCCTACAATTGTAATTCTCCCTTGAATCTGGAATGATGATATAATGAAATAAAGAATGATTAAAAGTTGAACAGGTCTTGCATCTTCAAATTGATTAAGCTCTGTGGTTGCTATACCGATATAGCTTGATTTTGCTATTCAAAACGCCTTGTTTGGCGATTTACATGTATAATCATATTGGTTTTCTTTTTAAATGCAGTTAAAAATCGCAATATGGTGGGATGGTATACATTTTCAGCTTTGAACTACTCTGAAAACAATGAATGACAAAGAAATTGCTATTCAAAATTTGTAGCTTTTTTCGAGTACTTGCGTTCAGAAGTTTTTAATTTTGCATAAGGCTATAAACATGCCAGGGGTATTTTCTCTCTCCTATTCTTTCCCTCTTTCTGACAACTACCCGATACTTCGCAGTACAGTTAAGGTGACAAATGGAAATGGCGGCGAATTTTTTATATAGAAAATACGTTCTTTACAAGGATGGGCGATTCTTTTTAGGACTTTACTATTATCGGACAAATGTAATGTGATTGAAAACTACATGATTTCTTATCTAGACTTGTGACGTAATGTGGCAGTCACGTGATTTTAGCAAATATACCTGTAGTATTGAGGTCATCTATAAACCAATATTGCAAGGGCATAACTAAGTTAAAAATCTAAGTTTAATACACAATTATTTTCAACACTCTTTGTAGTTTGTGAAAAGTGCTGCGAACCTATATAGATTCTACTATATAATTGCTAAAATTACGTTTGTTAGACTGTATGTTGAATATTCTGCTGGTCAAGTACATTAAATATAGATATAATTAATTCATTTGCAAGATTTCATCAGGTTCGCAGCACTTTTCAAATATCTTCATACCTCTTGAGTTTATGTGTAAAAGCTTGTCATAATTCATTGAGGATATGCCCTTGCAATATATAGATTTATTACGACCCTTCTATTACCCTTCAATGTATCTGCATACAAATATTCGGCAGTATCGCTTGTCTAGGAAATGTGCGGGAAGTATGTGAATAAAATCATAAAATAGACATCACATCCAACTTAATTGCCTCTTATATATCTGCAGATATATTTTATTTAATTACAGAATACATTTTTCATTGTATAGAATATCACTTGATCCGCCTCTCACTGCATACAATCTGCGTCAAATTTTACGATATGACGTCACATTGACAAGTGCATTGCGATCAATGAATTAAATAGTAAGTATTGATGTAGTTTAAAGCTATCCAACAGTTTAAAATAGCAGATCATTTCATTTTGTGGTAATTTGAAGAACATCTAATTTTGTGTGATGTCATAGTAAGCATTTCCCGTAAAAATTAGGCCCCGCCTCCTTATCGCAGCCTTAACTGTGCGCGTTGGGCCAAAAATTAAAATGGAATAATATAAGAAAAGATTTTAATTAATCAACTTTTTAGGATTTTATACTATGACATTCATACTGCAGCTAGAATGATATCCCTCCCAGATATGTAAAAAAGTTTACTCACAATCTAGTCTTTGATCTACATCTAATTAAAAAGGACACGGCCAGAAGTCTTTTTCATGATTTGTTACAAATGGAACTCCTATTACTCAAGAACATTTAAGTTCTTCACTTAAATCCCTTAGATAATACACGACTTTCTGCAGCGTATGCAAAAATGAATCAAATTTTGTTTAATAATTTGAAACAAATCAATGAGCCCTCAACTGATTAATTGAGACAGATAAATATGCCTGGTTTCATTATCATACATGAGCATATACAAAACATTTTAACTTATGTGATACTTCATAACATAGTGTTAATTCAAGCTTATCCAAATCATGATCTCCATGATTAGGGTGGGACCACAAAACTCTACTCTGATCGCCGAAATATGGCTGAAATATTGCCGACTCGGCGTTAAACAATAATAATCAATCAATCAAAACTCTACTCTTCTACAGCTTTGACCCTGGATTTCATTAATACTTGGAGCACAAGTAGACTTTACTAAGATACATAATTAATTCTATTTATCGGTTTTTGATTGCCATGAATACTGTTGTTATTGTTAGTAAAAAAGATATTTTTGTAAAATTCATTCAAACCGCTACTCCTCCTAGAGTTTTGGTTCGATTTTAATGACTTTGTGCACAATCATCCTTCTGTAATGTACATAGTTCAATAATTATAAGTTTTTGATTTCCATGAATGATGTTGCCATGGTTACTAAACGTAAATTAAAAGTTCAGAAAAAAGCATCGTTTTCCGATCCCTCTTTGCCCCCAAAGATAAAAATTCTGAAACCTTATTGTGCATCTAGACACCACAGATCATTTTCAAATAGATGGCGTTCGCTTTGTGATCGGGAGGCCGGGGTTCGATTCTCGTTCACTGCGCCGCGTCATACCTAAGATGTCACATTGGTGGTGACTGTATCTTCGCCAAGTGCCGGGCATTAGAAGTGAAAGTCACAGCTCTTTCGGATGAGACCTTAAAAACGGAGGTCCCGTGTTACGGAAGGCGTTGGCACGATAAAGAACCCACACTGCTCAATGGCTTTCAGTGCCGAGTATAGGTCTAAATTTGAAGCCCTTCACCGGTAAATGTTGATGTCTCTATTATGTTTACATGTATATGAGTGAAAAACTCTCGTACATGTATGGGACGTAAAATAACATACAATTCACAAATAGATGATTAGGCTACAGCATAAAATAATAAAAAACATCTGGAATCCAAGGTCTTTCTTATATAAATAGATAATTCAGAGAATTTGTGTCCCCCGCTTAAGGAAAAAAAGAACATGCCCATATCTAAAGGAGGGGGGTCAGACCCCCCCCCCCCCTCCCGGGGGATTTGCAGAATTATTAAATGTATACATGTAAACTGAAAGAGATAAAAACATGCCAATATGGATATATAGATCTGATTGCTTATTCTTTAATGTGTGTATAGAAGATTCTTTTTATATAAAATATTTATCACACTGTAATAATGATTTTTTGAGAAGTTTATACACGCCAGACGTCATAACTTCATTTCATATGTTGAATACTATCATTTAGTAAATCCAAAAAAAAAAAAAAACACACACACCATTTTAAAAAAAAAAAGATCGTCCGGGATTTTAACCCGGGACCTCTCGCTCCTACCACGGAGGCACTCGAATGTACAACAAATTAAATGCAAACATTAGGCCACATACAGTGTTTATATTCACGTTCGATATTTTTCAAATGTTACACAATACATGATGTCTACTTTAGCTATTACTAAACAGTTCTAATAGATGTAATTAGAATTATCAAGTCTAACCTGTATTATACGTAATAACTCTCCACATGTCCCTGTGCTAAAAATAGTGCCAAGCGACGTTTAATACATGTACAATAAAAAAAAATTGGGTCGGGACACTTTGAGAGGGGCGAGAGAGGCCATAGGGAGTTATGGTATAAAATTTCATTGCTAAAGCTCAAAAGCTTCTTGAGATATCGCCCGCAAACGAAGGTGTTACACACAGACAGAATGTATGAATTTACGACCTAGAACTTTGACCTTCTGGCCTCAAAATCAGTAGGGGTCTTCCTTAGGCCACAGGGAGCTGTTGTGTTAAATTTCATTGCGAAAGCTCAAAGGATTCTCGAGACATCGCGCTGAAACGAAAGCGTTCAAGCAGACAGAATTTATGAATTTATGACCTTTACCATTAACCTTTTGACCTCAAAATTTATAGGGGTCTTCTTTAGGCCATAGAGAGTTGCTACGCAAAATATCATTGCGAAAGCTCAAAGGGTTCTCGAGATTTCGCGCGGAAACGAAAGTGTTACAGACAGACAGAAATCCAGACGGACGGACAGACCCAAATTAATATCCCCCACTGTCAGTGAAAGCGGGGGACAAAAAGAAGTCATTTTTCGACTTCCATTTGACTCTTAAGTTGAAAATGAAAATTCTGAAATCTTTTGCACATCTATAGGACATCTCCAATCATCTTCCAAAAGATGATTAGGCTACTGCGTAAAAAGTAAGGGAAGATCTGGGAACCAAGGTCTTTTTGTATTATTTAAAAAAATGTCATTTTTCACCCCCAGGGTGAAAATAAAAATTCCGAAACCTTATTGCACATCTAAAGGACACCATCAATCATCTTCAAAAAGATGATTAGGCTACTACATAAAATGTTATAGGAATTCTGGGAACCAGGGTGTTTTTGTATTATAAACGTCAATGTTTTACCCCATTTGACCTCTAGGGTGAAAATGAAAATTCCGAAACATTGCATATCTACAAGACACCACTAATCATCTTCAAAAAGATGATTAGGTTATACTATTGCATAACCCTGGGGTAAGCGTTGTGGCCCATTCGGCCTCTTGTCATATTTATCCTGGATGTGACGAAAATAGTACTAGTACTGTACCTTTGATTTACTATGTAAAGCCCAAAACATAATAGTGCCAGAGGATAGGGGATCAACCAATTATTCGCGACAACATTTACTCGTGATTTGTTCGAAAATATTCTGCGACGACTTATGTAGCAGTTTACATGTTATTATTCTTCACAAATTCAAACTGAAATAAATAGTTTGCAACAAGAAACAATTGCTAGTAAAAGAAGGCCTCAAAACTCGCGGAACATATTATACTGATTAAATGTGGTTTACAGTACAGTACCAGCTGGTGCACATCAACAAAATTTACCCTAGATGCAGTTGATTTAATCGAAATATTTACAATCGGGGGCACATAAAAAAATTAAATTGAAATATGAAAAGAAAGAAGAATGTATAACGAATTTATTGATGTATGCATATTTCATGTTTTCTTATTCTTTCGATAAATAATCAGGCCAAGTTTAAGCGAGGTGAGGCAGACGATGAGAAAAGAGTTGCAAGCCTTCTCTCTTTTTATGTATCAGTCGAAAACGATATATTTAAAAACAGCTTATAGAGACAAAAGAGTTATATTATTGATAACATACAGTGCATATTAGAATACAAAAATAGGAAAAAGGTGACTCGACCCCAGATTTAAAAAGAAAAAAAATGGGAAAAGGGGGGGGGTCCATACCCTAAGTGCCTGTGTATTGATATTGATCCTTTATTGTACTGACGTCCAGCATCATTTACCGTTCATAGTTGAATATGACAGAATTGCGATCAATACAGGAACAATAACTTATTGGCCTGAGGGTCAAGATTTCCGATTGGAAAGGATCTTAATCTTACAAATCACTGCAAATACGTAATTATTAAAGGACTTATCGCATGATTTTTCAAAAATCTTAATTTTATGAAAAATATTATCTACAACCTTGTTTATTAAAATTCTGAATACAATAAACGTTGTTGAAAGCATATTTTAAGAGATATTGAGAGTTGAAATTCAAATACGGCAATATGCATATTTCAGTCGGATTTCGGCGAAATACTGCTCTGACGTCATAGGCGACAATTCAGTGATAGAGAGATGAGAAGTTGCACACTATTTACGAAGTTATCAACGACAAATGCAGATTAATTATGAAAAATGCTGAAAAAATTAATTCCTACCGTGATTTTCAATTACTATAGAAACATAAACTAGTCCTAAGGTATAAGAATTTTGAGATATTTTAGATTTTTATTCCAAACATTTAGAATCTGTAGGTCTGATTACGGCAATGTTTTGTGATCGGAAAATTATTTTTCAAGACTGCCATCCTTTACAAAACATATGAAAGCATACTTGCATAAATTAATATCATGTTAAAAACGAATAACAAAGTTATGTAATATTAAATTTGTGAATCAAATAAGTTAATACATGTGATAAAATGACAAATCAAATTGTATTGTGATGGCGAGTTTCTTCGTCTTCGCCGCGTCTCCCTCGTATCGTCGCTGCTATTTTTACAATGTTAACGGATTTTTCAGATTATTTCTTGCTGACAATTCTAAAATATAAGGTTGGATATGAAATTTCATATCGATAAAATCAGTGATTTGGTCGTCCATAACGCAGAAAATTCAGGTTGTATCGCGTATATTTTAGTAAGATTTACGTGAAGAGCTGATCAGCCATTGTCGCCTTTGACGTCACAGGATCACGTGATCGCTATCTAATTAACTTAGATTTTTAATTCAGGGGTTTCCATTTGGGTCAATGATTGGTTAATTACCGCGGTTTATCAGCAGTAAAAACACAAAATTTATAAACTGTGGTCATAAGGAACGTTTTACGCTTTTAATTTCAAATAATTTAGAAACATGCGATAAGTCCTTTAATCGTTATTTTAAACACTCTTTAGTAAATTCTTTATAAATAGATAATGAATCGTTTTTACACATAAAGCGAAATACGTCCTTTTGAAAATGGGTTTATTTAAGTCTCAAATTGTCTTTCGCAAGATTCCTGATAGAAGTTATTATATAATATACCTAGTGGGATGTGCATCTTGACAGAAGGCACCATTTTACGTGTTGTCTGCCAGACTGAAAATTTCAAGTATATAGTTAACAAATACATAGCTATATGAATTAAGCAACAAAATTATTTGTACATATTTATCTTTTTGTAAAAAGCAGTTTCGTGTACAAAGACTTATATTATATGGATAATAATATTTGCAAAAGTTCAACCATCGTTTGCAATTATTAAAAGGAAAAAAAGTCTAAATCGAAAAGGAGAAGATAATCATTTTAAGTAAGTAGAGAAGATATGCATTCAGGGAGAAATTCCCTTTTAAGTGTAGCAGGAATGAATTTTGTTGTATACATTTATGCCTTGTATTTTACATATATATTATGTCACTATTAATGTTTTCATGCATATATTTGTATATTGCCTTAACCTCCATATCAATTGTTTTTATTTACAAACCTTTGCAGGTACTAGCACGTGTTGCTTCCATCAAATCTTACGGGTAATGTTTACGTTTGATGATCTAAATTCTCATTGGCTATCAATACGGAAGTTAACCTTTTGGGTGTTTTTAATTTCAGTCAAAGTTCATACACTTGGGGTGTTTTAACTAGATTTTGAGTTAAAGTTTCTATTGTTTCCAAAGAGTATATAAACCCGTGTAACTGTTAGACACGTGGGAAAATTTGGAAAGCATTAATTTGCTGTAAGTTCTCTAACTTTAACGAAGGTTTATTAGGTATTTAACAGGTTGCACCACTCAGGGATTTATCAGTACCTTCTCAGGGGCCGAAATTCGGCCCCATTCCCAATTGAAAATGAGTTCATTTTTTCCCAATTTGGCAGTATATTTTCCCAATTGGTGAACAATGCTTTTATATTTAATTATCTTGGAAAAACACTAAGTCAAATTGCCAGAATGTCTGTAATTTTCATCTATTTAACTCGTTTAGCAAAGCTACAGTCAAAATACGTGTTTAAATACACTGTAAAAACATCGCCAACTTTTAATCCGAATTTCCTCCGTTTTTTCTGAAAATGGTGATATTGTGTTATTATATAGATTTATTAAGTTATTTCTACCTACTCAATTGATCTATGAGTGAATGGTAAGGACTGTAGGCATTATTTCAAATAGAAAAATATATTTTCAATGCATAATAATACATATTAAAAGAGGACTTTGAGAAAATGTGTACTTCTTATAATTTTTTGCAGGAGGTTTATAATCAGATTCTATAATGACCTAAATTGGAATCTCATACACACATGTACTACCCTAAGTTGTATAAACACTTTATACTCTTTGAAGTCAATTTTACTTTTATTAGTCTATTATTCATAATTGATCTTGTATGATGATGGATCATGATTTAATTGTCTGTTTGGTTGCCCAAATTAGAGTTCATGCTGAAATGTTAAATGAATTACACCTGAATACATGATTTAAGCAACATTTTTAATTTTTCCCAATTTCATCAAAAAGCCGATAATTTTTTCCCAATTCCCCAAAAATGGCGTTTCCCAAAATAGGCTGATAAATCCCTGCCACTAGAAATTATGTTAAGAAATTAGGCACTAGATCTATTGCTCCTGTTAAATTTATTAGGCCATAAATCTAAAAGTTAGGAGTTAGGTTTTGGGATATTCCTAAATAAATAAGTTTTTTTTTCTAAATTTCCCTAAGACTTTTGCCCCGGCTAGGTTGGGCTAGCGCTCCGTACGCTAGGTTGGGGGTGATTTTTATACAGGTACCTGTATTAGGATTTTTTCTTCAAGGCAGGGATTTACAGTTGTTATTTTTTTTTTATAATATGTATTGTTTATCTATACAAAGGTTAATAAATTTTGTTGTTTGTTGAGGCTGGTGTTTTCATTACAATTGACATGACGTGTTGAAATAAGGTACAAGTAAGCTCGGAAATAAGACCAAGAAGTATATAAAATCAAAATAAAAACCTGGGAAAAAATAAACATGAAAATATAGGAGAGTGTACAAAAAATATTCTAGAACCACTAATGAAAATGATGTTCTAAGGTTTACTCCTATTACAGAAAAATGGTGCCGTCTACCTAAGATTTGAGCCCACTGTATTTGGCTTTTTGAACTATTACATAAAAGCTATAATATACTGTAACAGTAAAAAATCGTTTTGGGATTTTAGTAAAACCATTTGTGTATTTCACGCCCACGTACATTCAGTGTCACCTGTTTTGTTATGATCTGTTTCAGAGTTAAAATGTCTCATTTTCCGTATTCAAAAGGTTTAGCAAAACCGGAAGATTTTTGTAGAATACCTGAGGGTCAATCGAAACAGTATTTCGCTGATTCAGACATGTTCTGGAAAAGTCCACGTGTTTCTAGTCGTACAGGTAAAAGTGCTTAGTCGTATCAAGATCGTGCGGCATGCACTATTCAAGCTGGCGAGGGTTATATCGCACCTGTTAATAAAATGCAAATAACAATAGACGAAACTGGGTCATTGTCATTTAAAGATAGCCATAGTCCATTCTCAGGTGACTTTGTCAATGAAAGTTGTTTGTTACAAATATGACACAGATTCCCCTGAACCAAACCCAACTTGCGCTACAATCAGAACAAAATGTGGTTTGAGTGTACCCGATACAGAAAAGTTTAGAGAAGATGTTAGAAAAGGACTTGGAGAAATGTTTCCTGAACTTTTGGAATTTTCGGAACATGACCATAATAATTTACAGCAACACGATCAATCAATTTCAGAAAAAGAATTTCGGAACTTTGACATTGGAAATGTAAACGAAATTCAAATCACCAGTGGAATTTGGAAAGAAAAACCAAATATTTTTACTAGCCCTCCACTCATTTCGGACAATCAAAATACTTTGCCAAAAAATCCCAGCACGGGTGCACTTTGGCTCAGTTCACTCTAGACATATACCATGCTCACATACCCCTCACAGTTTAAGAGATACCTTGGGTAACGAAAGGTTTTTACAACCTGGTGATCAAAGACCCTCCGTTACATCTCTGCATACACATTGGTCCCTACATTCATCACATTTACATGGGGGTTCCCAAGTAAAAGGTGAAATAAATCAGGAAAATGTATTGCCACAGCATGCGCGCCAGTTCAATACGTATGACACGCAATCAAGGGGAGTAACTCCTACGTGCTTACATATGCAAACAATGCCTCAAGAGTTATCTGATCATGGTAATTTTTCTAGATCATTCAGACTTGCAAGAAAAGAAAACAAACCACAAACTTATGATGGTATATCAGATCTAGAAATTTATTTTCAACATTTTGAATTGGTTGCTATGTACAATAGCTGGACCAGTACCGAAAATGCACAGCAGCTAGCTATTAATTTAAAGGTAGATGCTCAACAAGTGTTTAGAAATTTAGACCCTGGAAATATCAGAAAATTTGATAACATTAAGCGTATTACTCCATGAACAGCAAGGAAGTGGACATCTATATCTCGAATGTGACAACTAGAATGGTTTCAGTCCAGCCGAGATCAATATTATGTGAAATCCAACCTGTAGAATTTAGCAAATTTTTGCCAGATGAAGTACATAACCAAAATACAAAAACAGAGCATTTGAGAAGTACATTTTGGATATATTAATTCAATATTATCATTTTACTCAACAAGGTAAAACAGTTGACATTTGTTGGATTCCAAGTCATATTGGCATCCCTGGAAACACTAAGGCTGATAGTGCTGCAAAAACGGCACTTCACCATGATATAACTTTATTCAAAATACCTTACACTGATTTGAAATATCTTGTTAAACTTTATGAAAATTCTCTTTGGCAAATTTACTGGGAATTTTGTGATGAAAGTAAACTTTATGCTGTAGAAAACAAAGTTAACAGATCATTTGACTTCGACCTGAAACGTCAAGACGAAGTGATCATTTCAAGAATACGTATTGGTCATTCAAAAATAACGCATGCATACTTATTGAATCGAGAGTTTCAGCCAGAATGTATATCCTGTGACTGTCCGCTAACTGTGAATCATATTCTTTTAGAATGTACTGATTTTTCCCCTATTCGAAATAGACTTTTTAAAAATGCACGAACGATGTATGAACTTTTTACAAATGTTAATGTTGGAATAATTTTAGAATACTTACATGAAACTGATTTGTACAGTAAAATTTAGAAGTTAACAATTTTAGCATTTTTGTTGAGAAATACTTGGAGAAATATATATTTTAATTGTTTAGATATTTTAGATTTTTAAGTCCGTCGGATGGGACGTACATGTAGAATGGTGCCCCGTGTCAAGGATTACAACCCTTTGGCACGCAAAAGATCGTTTCTCTGGTTTTCGAAAAAGAGTAGGCTCATTGGGGGCCGCCAGAGAAACCCAAACTTTTCAAAAACCGATTAAACTGATTATACCGCCAAAATATGGCTGAAAGATTGCCGACTCGGCGTTAAACAATATTTAATCAATCAATCAATCATTAGAGAGTTCCTTATTATCTCAACAACAGACAGATCAATTATGGAGGTTAATGAGAGAATACAATGATATGTTTTCCAAGGGAGATAGAGGCTTTGGGCTTTTTACAGATGTTGAACACCAGATCAACTTATCAGACGAGATTCCATTCAAACAAAGATATAAAAGGATCCCCCCATCAATGATTGATGAAGTACGAGCACATATTGAGCAGTTATCATCAGCAGGGATCATTAGGAAATCAAAGTCACCTTTTGCGTCAAACGTGGTACTGGTGAAGAAAAAAGACGGTAGCATCAGATTGTGTGTAGACTACAGAATGTTGAATAAAAGAACCATCAAAGATTCCTATGCATTATCCCGGATTGGGGGCATTTTGGACAAACTTTCAGGATCAAAACACTTTTTGGTTTTAGAAATGAAGGATATCACCAAATTGAAATAGAAGAATCTCACAAACACAGAACAGCTTTCACCGTTGGACCCATTGGATTTTTTAAAATTTAATCGTTTACCTTTTTGCCTTCCAAACAGTCCCGCAGCCTATCAACGCCTCATGGAAGAATGTCTTGGAGACTTGAACATGAAAATTTGTGTTATTTACTTGGACGACTTGATCATTTTTTCAAATTCTTATGAAGAACATATAGAACGTTTCCATATTAGTTTCAACAGGCTATAGAATGCAACCTGAAACTCAATTCAAAGAAATGCAAATTTTTCAAAGACCAAGTGAAATATGTAGGATTCATAGTATCAGCTAATGGACTTTTAACAGATCTAGAAAAAGTCAAGAAAGTTTTAGTGTGGCCAGTACCTCCTTATCCAGATGAAGTGCGTCAGTTTATAGGATTTGCAAATTTTTACAGACGTTTCATTAAGGATTTTAGTAAAATAGTCAAGCCGCTACAGGAAGTTATGCCACCACAGAATCAAAGGAAGAAAAGGATCAGGACGGAAGTCAAGGGTTGGAAATGGAATCCTGAGCATGACATTGCATTCAGCAAACTGAAATACCATATGACATATGCCTCAATACTGGCGTATGCAGACTACAACAAAAAAATTGAATTACATATAGATGCCAGCACAGAAGGTTTGGAAGAATTTTAAGCCAAGAACAAGGAGGAAAACTCAGAGTGATAAGCTATGCAAGCAGAACGTAGGGAAGTCCGAAGAAAATTACCCAGCAATGAATTGTAATTTTTATGGTTGAAGTGGGCTGTCACAGAGAAATTTTACGATTATTTATATGGACACAGATTCGTAGTAAAAACAGACAACAACCCCTTAACCTATATATTAACAACAGCTAAGTTAGATGCAGCAGGGCAGAGATGGGTTTCAGCTTTATCTGCATTTATTTTGATATCATATAAGCCAGGAAAGAAGAATGGATGCAGATGCCTTGTCAAGGTACCCTTTTGTCAACAAGAACATCAACTCAGAAGCAGTGCAAGCAGTTTACAAGAAAACACAAGCAAGTACGCATATTGTCAACATGGCGGAAACCGTAGAACCATTAGATATTATTGAAAATACAGACTTTCCGGGACAACCGTTAGCTCAGATGGAAATTAGAGAACTCAGGAAGCTACAGCATGATGACCCTTTGCTGAGATTCTGGAGAGAAGCAGTCAGAAAGAAATGTTTACCATCTAGAAACAGAATTCCCAGAAAAAAGACCACAATACAATGATGAGAAATTTGGACAACTTTAAACTATTTAACAGTGATTCTATGAGAAAACCAGGCATATAAAAATTATATAAACTATAAAATTTCAATTTTTATTAAATATTGAGAAATACACATCAATGATAAAAACCATGTTATAAGAAAGTTGATGGCTTGTTCTATTTATAGTAACAGGACTGTAGGTAAAAATAGTACCTGAAGGTGCAAAAAATGAGTGAATTTTCATTAAACTTCAATGTAGCATTTGGACCACAAACAATTGTTTTTACATTAACTACTGGTTTACTGTGAAAATTTAGCACTATAGAATATATATGAATATAAAAGATTTGTGATTAAATAATATACGTTTCCATAGCAACCTATCAGAAATGTCACTATTGAAAGAACTACGTTTTCTGGTCTAAAGGTGCCAAATGTAACCTTAATTCAAACAGGGTTTGGACGCTTAATTTTTTTCAAATAAAAATTAATTAGAAAGTTCAATGTGTATAGATTTCCTCTGCAATGGGAATTTTTTGGATTTTGACAAAAACTATTGTTTTGAAATAGTTAAAAAGTGTTAAAATATCTGAGAAATTTGAAAATATTTTAGTGTAAGCATAATAAACAAAAGACAATTGCTACTTATTGACTAGCTATTATTTTTTTTAAAGATGTTAAACTATTAATATAAACAATTGTTGAAAACAACATCAAACTGTTAATAGTTCAATTAATTGAAAAGGTCTTCCATGGGACTGAAACTTGAAAGTTTCTACATAATCATCTCCCCTTAGCCTACTGTCTAGGGAATGAGATACTTATGGTATACAAAAATATGGCAACTTCCAGAGGCATGGATGAAAGATGCGACTTTTCAAGGTCATGCAGCTCTGTTGCCTGCGGAGGACTTTCAGAAAGTATATTCTACGTGGTAGAAACATATTACCACACTTAGTGCAGTGTCAAGCTGCCCCTAAACATCATCAGATGACAATACCTGAAGGCCTTCTCTTGTTCTATCGGAGTGGGTTATTTACAGTTACAAAAGATGCTGTAAAGTTCAAAATATGTCTGAATCACAGAAATAGCCTTGGTACCCATTGGTATAAAACTTCTAGGCGGTGTTCACACCCGTTACATCCTCCTGACCAGAAAGAAAAACCAGACAGAGGGGTTAATTTTTCGATGTCAAAGGAAATATGGTTGCACGAAATATGTTGTGCCCGTTGGTTCTGGTGAGTGATATGATATTGAGAATGAATGTTGGCACAAACCTAAACAGTAAATGATACACACACTTAAAATGACATACACTAGTTTTTAAGAAAGTGTAAGATAAAAGTTACATTGAATATTGATTTGATATTGAATAGAAATATTAAACATGTACATATTACATTTTTATATTTATACATTTCGTTTACATATATTTTGCTTATAAAGTGTGTGGAAAGTTATGGCACTTAAATATTGCAACACAGACAGGTAGGTCAAAAAGTTAAAGTATGATTTTTATTTTAATAGACAACACAAACATTGAACAGCTCTCATTCAATTGCAGGTTTATGCAGGAATTGTTCTGACAGACATAGAAAAACTTACTCCACTAAATTGGATATTGAGGATGATGTTGGTATGTTGTATACAAGTAACTGTATAACTAATAACTAAGACTTTTACTACATGTATATGCATGGCCAGGCCAACAATAAAAAATTTGTTTGTGTACTCTGTCTGACCCGACCGTTACAACCACCACAATCCAATTAGTTTTTTTTAGTACTTTAAATTTTATTTCATTTTTTTGTTTTCAGGGAAATGCATATTATCTGTAATATTTTTACAATTAAAGCTAATAATTTCTCCAAGACATTGTTTAGATTGAAAATTTTTAAAGCAATGAATATTAAATCTCTCTAGCTGTCCTATGTGAATGTATAATGAAAACATCAATAAATTTTTAAGTCTTTTTAAAGCTATTTACCTATCCACCTTGAAAAATTTAAGTCGGAATACATAAAACAATTTCTTTTTTATGTGATTAATGTCAGCAATGCTACAGATGCAGATCCATGAATCTGTGGAAGTATAAGGGGAAGGGAGATGGGGGAGGGGGGGGGGGTCTTTCCATCACACAATCATTTAGGCAGTTTCACAACTCATACCCACCCTAAGAACACTGGGCGCATGCCATTGTTCATATAAGGGGTGCAAAAATCCTGTATTATATAACAAATATATAATAAATACCATTCCTGTATAAAAAGGAAAAATAAATGGAATGGAAATATAATGTTAAATATATATCAAAATAGAAGCTAGGGTAAGACTACTAAAAAATTGATGAGTTTTGTCTTTTCATTACTGATCGTTACACTAGCTGGCATGAACTTATTAGCTAATTTTATATTATTTCAGCTGAATTTATGAAGCTTGGTATGGATATTATTGAACATGCTGAAGAGAAAGTAGATAGTGACATTGAACAGTGTTCAGTTGTAGTTCAAACTGTTTCACGACACACTTCAGAGATTGAAGGTACAGTTTTTATTCGTTCATATCCAAAAAATACTGTTGGGAAAAAATAAAATGAAATAAAAAATAAAATAATTTTCCTACCTACCTACCCTATTTTTTTCAGGCTGGTAGCAGGAAACAAGACTATTATTTTTTTTTGGGCCTCAGTATAGTATCTATGGACAAAATGGAAGGGGAACAAAAATAGTGAATTGCATGGTCTCTTCCTGTCTTGAGATATTTGCAACTCATATTGAAAATACATTACACTATTTAAATCTACTTAAAGTTCTAATTTGAAACTTATAAGTGGAACTCAAATTTGGAACACAAATTGGACCTTCAATTTCAAATCAAGCAAATTTCGTGAAGTGAGCAATACTGTCTTAAAGGAGCATTAAGTTAGAACACAGCATGAAAATGTGGGAGCCCTATAGGATACACATTGTATGTCTGTCTGTCTATCCATCAATACTTTTGTTGTGATGCAATAAATCTGTTTTACCATTAACTATACTTTCAAATTTTGTGCAGAAGTACCTTACTTTTTGAGAAAAACACATGTTTGGCTGAATGATTATTCATCTTGACAGAATGACTGAAACACTTTTCATCATATTTCAAATTTTACACACAAAAAGAGTTGACCATAAAAGGAAGATATCTATGCATTCATTTTGTGATCCATTTGTCCATCTAATTTAGACATGTTTTTCATACAATTATACATAACACCAGCAGTTAATGGAAATCAATATATTACTAAAGATTATTTAATTTATTTTCAGAAAATCCTGCTATTGTTCATGAAGAAGAAAGTCCTTTGCATGGTGTGTCAGGTATAGATATCAAAGTATATATGTACTATTCAAATTACAGTATAAAGTAACTGTGAATTGACTTGCTATATCTATAATTCATTATATCCATAAAATGAATTCGTTAAGATATTTAAAGCAAATTTGCAATACACATAACTTTCCCTGAGGTACAAATTTTCAGATGAATTAAATTTTAGATATGTCATTTCAATGCTCCAAAATCTGAGATCTTAAACAAGAAGCCTATGGGTCACATCGCTAACCTGAGCACTGTGGCTAGGAAACAAAAAATCAGTTCAGTATTGAAAAGCTTAAATGCATAAGTGATCCCAACCTACCCCAAGAGGGGGGATGATTTGAACAAACTCGAATGTACACTATCTAAGGATGATTACATATTTCTTTGATAACTGTTGCTTTTTTCCTATAAGTTTGAACTTTCATTGTGGTCCCACCCTACCTCTGGGGGTCATGATTTGAACAATCTGAATCTACACTACCTGAGGATGCTTCCATATAAAAATTACCAATCATGGCTTTGTTGTTCTTCTTGAGAAGAGGATATTTGAAGATTTTTCCTATATATTCCTATGTAAAACTTTGATCGTCCATTGTGGCCCCACCCTTCCCCTGGGGGTTAAACTTGAATCCCTTTCACCCAAGGATACTTTGCGGTAAGTTTGGTTGAAATTGGCCCAGTGGTTCTGGAGAAGAAGATGAAATTGTGAAAAGTTAATGATGATAATGACAGACAACAGACAAATTTCGATCAGAAAAACTCACTTGAGCCTTCGGCCCAGGTGAACTAAAAAGCTCTATAAAATATGTTATTATATAACTAATAAATAGTGTGATTATAGTCAGAATTATGTGGCCTCCAATATTTACAATGTCTATTATTAAAACTTTTTTTTCAGAACAATCCAGTCAAAATTCAGAGTTTTCTCTGAGTCAGTCATCCCAAGGAACTGTAAGTGACGATTGGAGACCACCCACATACAATCGAGAGAAACTAAACAGGAGTATGGAGATACTGTCGGATGGTAAATTTACACCACTACGTTTCACCCTGAATGCATCATTATGAGATGACATACAGCAGCCTATAAAAGACTACTTGACACAGAAAGCTAATGAAGTTGTTCAGTATGCATTTCAATGCATTGCACCTTGTCAAGAAAATGCTTTAGGGTAAGTCAGGGTAATTTCGACCACTTTTGCCGATCAATGGATTTCAATCCCGAATAAAAGACTTATTTTGTATGTGCTTGTTCGAAATAGATTTAGAGTGTTTAAGATTGACCTTTTCTTCATATTTTTCTGTAGTACGCCTAAAAAATGCAAAAGGAGTAACAAATTGGTGTAAAGAATAGTAAGCATGTTGACCGGGTTAATTTCGACCGGCCTTGGGGTAATTTCGACCGCACTTCGGGGTAATTTCGACCGATGTTGGGGCAATTTCGACCACTTCAAAGCAGAATTAGACCATACAATATCAATTTATGTATAGGCTCTAATTGTGTGTGATTTTTTTGTTTTGTTTTGTTTTTTTTTTTGGTTTAATAATCGTTATTGTTTAAATTCCGTAAAATGGAACAACCCGATTAACCCTCGATAGTGGATCAATCCAAGTCGTAATGCTGTAGGTGCCAGTGACTTCCTATTTAACATGTGTGTCGAGTGACGCAATGAAAAGTGACACGTTTCTCCAAGAGAAGCATCCGTGAGTTACCAGCAAAAGTAAGCTTGGTAAGTGTTACAAGCTGCATTGTGAATGATGTGTAATAATTGATAATTTATCGTTGATAAAATTACTCTTCCATCAATTTGTGGCATTGGAGTCAAAGGTATCGTGTATTTTAAATCAACAATGTCCTTTTTTGAAGAAGTAGAACTAGTAAATTAGTTCACTAAAAAAGGATATCCCGTAAACCTTGTTTGATGATTGTTGAAGTGAATTGTCATCAGCAATCATACATATTTTTTCCGGGAGGGGGGGGGGGCTTATAAACAAGTAAAATGCAATCACATTAATCATGTTAATTAATTGTCATTAATATTTTTTATTATTTTACTAATACATCTAAATTTTAATTTATGAGGTTAAATCTATAAACTAAAAAAAAGCATTGAAAATTAATTGGAAGTTCTTTTCTATCGTACAATATACTGATATATACATGTACCATGTGGATCTCCAATTCTTTGTAACTGGAGAGAGTTAATAAAATGTAGACAAGGTTGAAGGAAAACAAATTAGTTTACTTGGATAATGTCATAAATCCATTTCCATTTCAATTACAAATTATAGGAGATTCTTTTATTATAATTAACACATGAGAGCTATCACAAATGTTTTAAGTATATTTCCTTTTTGAATCCACTTTTATCCTTTTAAAGGAATATTCAAGACTTAATAGGATATATATTCAGAATGTCATATTTCCAACCTACGTAATCACACAGAATGTACAGAACAGTCAATTAACGTAAGAAATATAAAATACTTGGTCACTGTTTTGAAATTTAAGGGTATGAAAACATGATAGAGGATGATGCTTGTTGAGTCCTCTGCATCTTTGATTGCCCATATATTGCTTATACATGTATTACAAGAGTTATTTTGTTTATCCTGCAAAATAGCTTAAATACATTTGACCTCTAAAATGCTATTTCCCACAAAGTCAGGCACACCTCTTTATGCATAGTTGCATGATATATAGTTTGACATCTGAAATACCAATGAATATTAATTAACATTTCCAATTCTTACAATTTTTACCAATAAGAAAAGAGTTGTTTCTGGTGAACTATACATGAAAATCCTTGCTACATCCTAATACCATACTTGAAATCAAAACTTAATTGTAATTTTTTTTTTTAAATGACAGTTGAATATAGCATAATTTGGAACAACTCTTCAGGTAAATAATGTAAATATAAAATTTTTGATTTAATTTTTGAAATTTCATAAGGTACATAAGTACAAAATTTCATGTGCCTCATATGGAATCAGCAAACTTAAATGATTTGTTTGAATTTTTATATTTGCAAGAAGAAGAAAAGATTAAACTTTGATTTTTTTTTCACAAAAGAGTAGGCTGGAAATATTTTTTTATATAGTGTCTTTTTTATATTTTTATAGATACTTTTGAACCTTAAATAAACAACACTGGAGTTGTACTATTTTTCTTCACAACAAACTAATTTCACCAAAGTAGAGTGAAATTAAAATAAATATATTGTCAAAATACTTTTCATTACAGTGAGCTATCTAGACTAACATTTATTTTCTTTAAAACATTTTAAAAATATAACAAAAATTAACAACAACAAGAAGATGTGTTTGTTAAACAACAATGCCCCTGTATGGCATATGTATACTTTGTGGACAGATGGATGGATAGGGCAAAAACTATATGCCCCTAATCATTATGGAGGCATAAAGAAAGAAATGCACTAGAGTATGATGGAATAAGTTACATTGAATGATACTGATAAACATATTTTCAGTTGCACGCAATATTTAACATGTTTTAACAATTTAGTTTGTAATATGAGAGATGGGGAAGTTGCCGGTAGTTATACAATTTTGAATTTATTCTTTTCACTTTTATCCAAAGTAACAATTTTTGTTTAACTTTTCTTTACTTTCATCTGCCTCTCTGCTCTCTGCTTCTCTTTTCTTTCCTTTTCAGCTAATTTCATTCTCTTGCTTTCAATTATCTCTTCACTTGTCAATAGCCGATGTGATGTAAGTGATTTGCTTTTAACATTCTTTGACTTTTTGGATTCTGCAGGAGGAATTGCAAAGATGCTTTCAACTTCTGCATCCCAGGCAGATGGTTGTGGATCTTCCTCTTTGAGGACCAGATTACCATTCCCTAAAGAGGTGAGGAGGGAAAGAACATCAGGCAGAGGAATACCAATGTCAGGAGCATCAGCACCAACCTCAGGATGAATTGCAGCAGCATCTGCTAGGAGAGACAAATTAAGGTCAGAATTGGAGTCTTCTAAAGAAACTGGAGTGCTTGTGGGTATGATAGGCTCTGTCACCAAGGTACAAGATTCCTCAGGTAATGCTGGCAAATCTGAAGAAGAAGGAAATGGGATGGAAGGGGTATCTTGTGGTGTGTCATAAGCAAGAGAAGGAGCAAAGGCACTCTCTGGGATGGCAGATGGATTTGGTGGCCATATTCCCGTTGCCTTGAAACCATTGACAATATTGTCTTTGGTGAAGGCTGCGATCCAGGCTGTGCTAAATACCCTGGGCCATGTTGTCTTGTTGATGACAAGGTCTGGATGCTGAGTCAGCAAGTTGGTACAGGCTTTGTCATAAGCACGAGAAAATGGTCCAAAGACGCACTTATCCAAAGGCTGAAGATGGTGAGATGTGTGGGGAGGCATGGCCAGAATGATGATGTTTTCTCTGACTGCCTCCTGAAGAAGACCCAAGACCTCATGGGAAGAGTGGGAGTCAAGAATCAACAGTTGTGGACGTTTAGGACCAATGTTTTGGAGAAATACCTGTGAAAACCACATCTGTCCCAGGATGTCACACATCCAGGCCCTTTCCTGATAGGTCCATAGAGTGCCAGCTGGAGAGTCCAGCGTGGAAAAACTCTCCAGGCACCGTGGTGTCTTCCCTTTAACAATACACATTGGTGGTAGGACATCACCCACAGCATTGACACAGGCAAGAATGCTAATATTCTCCTTGGAGTTGCCTGTCCTCCCTGGAATGGACCTGGCTCCCTTCCTGGCAACAACAGAGGTTGGGCGGTGTTCAAACTGTTTTCCCGTTTCATCCATGTTCCAGATCACATCAGGAGTAAGGTTGTTGTCGGAAATAAGTACCAGCAGATCAGAAAAATAATTAGAGACAACCACTCTGTTCATCATTCTTGAGCGCATAGTGGACAGAGGCTCCGGCTTCCGTATTGAAATCTCAGGATGCCGTGAATGAAATCCCCTCCACCAATCATCACTGGGGATGTTGTTTTTGAAGACATTCAAGTTAAGAGACTTGCAAAACCTTGAAACCTTCAAAATGAGTTGTTCTTTGGAGATGCCAAAGCCCATTTCAGCAGCTCTTATGCAGGCCTCCACTATCTGATTTTCCACAACCTGCGGAAGTGCAGTTTTTCTGCCTGCCCTGATCCCGTCACCATTGTCAACAACATCGCCATTCACCCTATTCAAAACTGTTGTCTTGGGAACTCCAAAAGTATCACAGGCTTTCCTGTAAGACATCTGGCCTAGTCTAATTGCCTCAACTGCCTTTTCCAAATTTTCCTCAGAGTAATTTTTGTAAATTTTGGGAGTCTTTTTAGGCATTGTTAACTGCAAATTTTATTAGTATTATGTAATATGTTGTGTTATGATATGAGGTCATATTTGCATATCGACCAGTATTTATTTATAATTATTTCATTTATATCTATATATCTATATATACACTAGTTAGTATTTTAAAATATTTTTATTCATATTCTTTACACATTGTTTATCAATTTTTTTTTAGATGTTACATTATTTACAAGTAATATATATTTAATTAATTATATTAGTATGAATTTAAAACAATTTTTTAAAGAATTTATCAAAGATGTCTCAACCCTCTATGAATTATTGATATTTTTAGATGCTGTCTGTGAAAATTTAAGGACATATTCAACATAGTTTGAACTTTATTGTCTTTTTTCCAAGGAGTTGAAGAGTTCCAATACTTAAAGTAACTGTCATGGTTGGAAACCCATGGCTGATTACACTTTGTTCCTCTCTCCTGGATGAGAAACTGTGTGCTACATTTTAATGTCTATATATGCTGTTGTACACTTCTTCTAAAACAAGTTTGGATAAACAATACATCTAAAATATATGTATAGTAATTTTTGTATATTTTTCTTTGAATAATACAAGAATTTTCATCAATTGATATCTTTTCAAAACCCCTGGTAATGCATGCTGATTTTTTGTATACAAACATCTGATGACACTATAATCTTAAATTGAGAATATCAGAATTTAAATAAGATTTTCAAGGATTGTACCAATACTTTGTGAAATGAACAGAGTTTGTACCCTCAAGTGGTAGTCATTACCCCCCCCCCCCCCCCCCCCGATGGCTAAAGGTGAATTAATGATATGTCATGATGTACAGATATTAATAATATTTAATGAACTTTTTGCACGGAATGAGAATAGGATTGTCTTTTTTTTTTCATTTTGTAAGGCCATCAGATCTAAGCAAAATCTGGGTTCTTGGTTGATAGGAGATACTTTTTACAAAAAGTCAGGAAATAATGTGTTCACTGTCTAATGAGAATGTTATCAACAATTCTAAATTTATCTTCAATTTTGGAGAGAAAAAAAAATTCCTCCCTCCTTTGTCTGAGCTTTTCTGATCAAAATATGTATATTATCTGTTGTTGATGTTGTTGTTGGCATAATTGTTGTCATAAACTTTTTACAATTTCATCTTCTCCAGAGCCACTGGGCCAATTTCAACGAAATTTGACACAGGGTATCCTTGGGTAAAGGATTCAACTTTGTTCAAATTAAGGACCACATCCTCTTATAAGGGGGAAATAATTGAGAAATGGTAAAAATCGAGCCATTTAAAAAAAAAATCAGAACTACCCAGACAGACATAATGAAAATTGTGTGAAAGCTTCCTGACATAGTGTAAATTTAAGTTTGTTCAAATCATGACCCCAGGGGCTAGGATGGGGACTGTGGGCGATCAGAGTTTAACAAGGTTATATACTGGATATCTCTTTAAATCTTCTTCTCAAGAACATGTTTATATAGAAGCATCCACAAGTAGTGTATATTAATAATATGACGGAAATCACGGAAAAAAGAATCTGGTAATGAAGAAAAAGAAGGACCATACTTGCTCAGAAGAGCATGGTCCATGGGCCTCTAGTTTAATGGGTTTGTTTTTTTATTATTATTATTATTATTAACAAGCCCCACCTTGCCTGGTCTCTTAGCCATTTTTCCCTTCACATCCAACAGTTTTGTTTACAGAAAATTTATGATTTGTGTACATTTTCTTTTATTGTTACATATAAGAGATATTAAAATTTATCAGGTTGACATTTGTATTCTTTCTTATTTAAACTATGATAGTGAGAGGGTGGAGACAAATCTTAATTTTATTATTCAGGTGCAAACAATACAATATTAATAACAATTGCAAGAAAAACAAGAATTAGTTTCTCAGGAACTGTATAAAAATGAACTTTAAAGGAAGAGTTGCTCAATTTTTTTTTAATTTAAGAGAATTAAAAACTGAGCCGCCCCCTTTTCCAAGTAGAAATAAAGAAAGATAACTCTAATTTACATGTATTAGGAAAATGAAAACGCTGCTAGTCGCAATTTATTTCATTTTTTCCTCCTGAGAAACTAATCCCCCCTTTTAAAAAATTGTCCATAAGAGAACTGATTTTACTGCAGTATTGCTGATGTCTAAGGCACCATAAAACCATCTCAAGACCACAAACAGAGAGCAGACGAGTAAAATTTCAAATGCGTATAACGTATGAAAATATATATAGTTATGTATATATATATATATATGTTTGTACTATTAAATTGCAACATTTAATAAAATATTTCAAGACAAATTTCAAAACGTCAAATTTTTAAATTTGTTCTAAGTTTATGGGCTTGAGGCCTTAGCGCATTCCATCTAAATAAACCAACTTCATGTTTTCAAATTATGTCAAATTGTCATGAAAGTGGATAAAAATAATTCTCAGACGCCACAAATATTCATATTCAAGTAATTTCAAGCCAGTCAACCCGTAATGTATTTTGTTTTTATTTACAAAGCAATCATTCAAGTGTACATTATAGCACAGCATCAGAGATGAAAGTTGGGTAAGATACCTTGAATAATTCCCATATATCTTTGCGTGTTCCTATGCTTCGTATCTTTCATAACATTTACATGGATTTAATTTGATAAATACTGGTTGGAAAATCAGAAGCATGTTTTATGAGCACAGATCAGATAACTTAGATCACTGGAAACTTTATCATATTGCATATAAAAAAGAAATATAACCGAGTTTTCTTTAAAATCTATGCACCCCCCCCCCCCCTTCCACCATCATCACCGAGAGAAAAAAAAACTTTTCGTGAAGAACATGGTTTCGTTTCAAGAATGTTAAAGTTCTCTTGAGTTGTTGTTCTCATATTCTGCATTCGATGTTAAATTTCTGCTCCGGTCCTAAGCAATGCGATGAACTTAATGTTAGGTTTCCAAAGCCACTCATGAATTGTCCGTCCGCCAAACGCATTCGTGGAAGCTAAGAAATTTCAGTAGATTCCTTTTAAATTAATGTATGCTCTTGTCTGTATCTTCCCCTCTATTATTTTGACGGCGTTAGTTTTCGTCAAGTGTTAAGCTATTTCATTACATACATGTACAAACTTCGTTTTTTTTTTTTTTTTTTTTTTTATTTATTTTTTTTACCCCCGAGATGCATTTCTAAGGCCAAATGCTTGATATAGGCTCCCCCGGTAAGAAATGTCTGCATGATCTTGAAAAAAAAGATGTGAAATATCATATGTATATAAAACCGTCCATTTATGTTATGTTTTTAAAAATATTTACAGATCAGTGATGATCGAACGCGATATTGCCTAAAGATAAACCACGCAGACTAACTGGTCGAAATTACCCCGCGTCCCAAAAAATCACCGGGGTAATTTCGACCAAACTAAAGTGGATATTTTTTGTGCTTTCTTTGAAAAATCAAATTCAAAACTGTAAAAATTTGTAACATTAAGGAATGCAAAATGGAAAATAAACTGTTTCAATCTGGTACGTACTGTCAAATGTCGACAGAGATTAAATTTCTTCAAGGACGTTAGAGTTGTCTCTCTTGTAATTTGCTGACGTAAAGTCAAGCGCTCTGGAGACAGGGATTTTAAGCATCAAACAAACGCATGCGATTAAATAATTAAACTATAAAACCAATTTTATATGTATTTTCCTTTTGCTTCCGGATATTTGAAACTTGTTTCAACACTTCTGAAAATTGATGGACCTATTTCAATATGTCCCAGGTAAATCATTTTATTGCATTGCACTGTTGTGGTCGAAATTGAACCGTGGTCGAAATTACCCCGACCTACCCTAATGCATTTGTTAATCAGAAATATTACAAGTCAGAGGAAAAAAGGATAGAAACTGATGCATTAACAGAAGCCTTAATAAAAGCATATAATCAGGCTGATGGACACCAGAGTCAAGTAGAGATACTATCATTATTTGTGAATAACTTCTCAAAAAACTGAACTTTGTAAATTAGTGCCTGGTTTAACAAAGTACAAAATAGATTGTGCCAGAAAATATGCATCAACAAATGGTCCTGGTCAAATTATTAATCAGCCAAAAATTAATAGGATAAGACTTTCCAAATGTCGAATTCAGCATTTTGTTGAGTTTTTGTGCAGTCCTTCAATTTGTCAAGTGGTCGGATATGGTTCAAAGACACTTCATTTATCATCTTGATTACAAATCAAAATTCCAAAAATGATTAGAATGATGATTGCCTCAAGAATTATCCATGCATATGAAATGTTCTGTGAAGACAATGAGATAATGGCACCTTCAAGGGCAACATTGTTCAAGATTATAGAGGTGTGCTCTGCATCGCAGAAAAAGTCTTTGAAAGGACTGGACAGTTATACTGCAGATGGAATGGAAGCAGTGGAGTTGCTACAGAAAATACTGCATAAACTACAAGAAAATGGCCTTTCAAGAGACATAACAAAGAACTTGATAGAAAAGTTATCAGACATGAATCAACATCTTAAATTTGATCTGAAGATGCATGTCACACAATCCAGTTCTTGTATTGACCATTGTTCAACATATGCCCTATCAGATGAGAAAAACTCAGATTTCAAGGAAATTTGTGATCATCATCATACTGAGATCTGCATGAAATGTAGTAGTATTGCAACAGTCATTGATGAAAATTCAAGTTGTATATCAGCAGCAAATTTATTGAGTGACTTGCAGAGAGAATTGGAGCATGATTTTGAATGGTCAAGAAAGAATATACAAGAATGGAAAGCCCATATAACACGAGCTGTAAACCAGGATACCAGTAAATGCAAGATCATAGAAAACTTGAAGAGTAACCAAGCACTGTTGATTATGGATTGGGCCATGAAATTCTTGCCGCAAAGTTTCCGTGAATCACAGCAAAACTGGTTTGGAAAACAGGGCATAAGCTGGCATGTTACATGTGCAATATTCCTTAAACGTCCCAGTGGTAATGCAGACAGTCAGGAAAACAAATTCAGCCTGGTATCACTTGTACATGTACTACAAGGAGGAAATCAAGGATGGTTCTCAGTTGCATGTATTCTAAAAGACAGCTTAGAAAAACTGAAATGTCTCAACCCCCATCTCTCAGAGGTGTATTTAAAATCTGACAATGCAGGATGTTACCACAGCATGCCATTGATGTCTTACATTTTGAGGAATTATGATTTTCTACAGCTCAAAATAAGAGAATACAATTTCAGCGAGGTCCAAAGTGGCAAAGACCTGTGCGATTCAAGAAATGGAACATGCAGAATGCATATTTTGAAGTATGCTAATAAAGGTAACAATGTGGAAAGTGCAAATCAACTGAAAACAGCATTTGAAAGTCACGGAGGAGTTAAAAATACATTCATTACATTGATTGTTTAGAGCCTATGGTATTGGTCAAAGACACTTGATTCCAAGGAGCACACTGGAGAAAATATCTCAGAATCTTGCCTTTGACGAGACCAAAATGAAGGTAAAATTATGATCAGTTCAGACTGTGTATCATAATTCCTTTAGACCTTTGAACTTGTGTATTATGCTCTATACAATATAATTATATATTCAACATTTTTTTAAGGTCATAGAAGATTCCGCGATTATACCAGCATGTACACAAACAGGACTGTTGAAGCTTCCATTTGCATCTCAACATTCTGATGAAGAGAACGATGACATTGGAGATCTTACCTGCACTGAATCTGGCTGTATAAGATCATTCAGAAAACCATAAACATTAAAAAAACATTTGGCTGTAGGAATTCATTCTTACCATAAGGTCAATAGTTGTACAGATATAGCCATGGAATTGTGGGCAGAAAATGTAATGAATCTTTATGTTACAACCAATCTCACTCTGTGCAGGCTTCCAATGTAAGTTCTAAGAGTCAGACATCACAGCTGACAACAGGATGGGCTTTAAAGTCGGACAGAAAATTTGTAAGATTCTCCAAGGCTGTAAAACAATTTGTGAAAAATGTTTTTGATGAGGGTGAAATAACTGATAAAAAAAGCAAACCCTGTGTCTGTCTCTTTACAAATTCGTAATGAACGAGATGAAAATGGCAGTCATGTATTCAGTCCAAATGATTGGATTACAGCCCAACAAGTCCGCAGTCTTTTTGCACAGTTCCAAATAAAACTGCTAAAAGAAAGCTCCGACAGAGAGAAAAGACCAAAATTAGAACTTGCAGTCAAATCTGTGGAGGATGAAGATTTGAATGATGTCCTAAAAGATCTGGATGCCATGGAAGCATATGACATGGTGAATTCTGTAACAGATATGTGTCAGTTGTGATTTAAATCTTTATAGTAACTCTGTCACAGTCCATTCCTATTTGTTGCAGTGAGCTTCATAATCTTTGATTACCTATGTTTATTGATACATGTAGCTTAAAACCTAAGACTGTACTTCATTTGCTTTACAGTATGTATGTTATTCTAGACTTGGAAGACATTATTATTTGCTCAAATATTTTATGTATCTTTAAAAAGTATATGACATGCTTACCTCTTGATTAATATCAGGGCATAAATTTGTGTAATATTGTTTTAATGAAGACACGTATGTACAAGAAGCCTTTAAAGTAATTTCAGATAAAGTTTGAAAGAGTCTTAACTTTTTAGGTCACCTGAGTCACTCAGGTGACCTATTGCTATCCGTTCTCGTCCGTCGGCGTGCGTCGTGCGTTAACATTTGAACATTTTTAGCTTCTTCTCTGAAACCGCTTAACCAATTTCAACCAAATTTGGCATATAGCATCTATGGGTGAAGGGGAACAAAAATTGTGAATTTCATGGTCCCTGCCCCCCTGGGGCCTGAGGGGTGGGGCTAAAACCACCAAAAATAATGCAATCTTTAAAAATCTTCTTCTTTACTCCTGGACATCAAGAAGTCAAACTGTTGGTATCATTGTAATAAGCATTGAGCTCTCTACCAAAATTGTGAAATTCATGGCCCCAGGGTCAGGGGTTCTGGCCCCAGGGTGGGGCTTTATAGATCATATTGTGAAAGTGCATTATTCCTTTGAAAATCTTCTTCTCTGCTCCTGGGTATTAAATAAGGTAACTAAGTACATAGTTATGATGAGCAAGAGTGCCTCTTCCAAAATTGTGAAATTCATGGCCCCAGGGTCAGGGGTTCTGGTGTTAGGGCAGGGCTCTATTGATTATATAGTGAAAATGCATTAATTCTTTGAAAATCTTCTTCTCTGCTCCTGGGTATTAAATAAAGTAACTAAGTACATAGTTATAAGTACATAGTTATGATGAGCAAGAGTGCCTCTTCCAAAATTGTGAAATTCATGGCCCCAGGGTCAGGGGTTCTGGTGTTAGGGCGGGGCTCTATTGATTATATAGTGAAAATGCATTAATTCTTTGAAAATCTTCTTCTCTGCTCCTGGGTATTAAATAAAGTAACTAAGTACATAGTTATGATGAGCAAGAGTGCCTCTTTCAAAATTGTGAAATTCATGGCCCCAGGGTCAGGGGTTCTGGCCCCAGGGTGGGGCTTTATAGATCATATTGTGAAAGTGCATTATTCCTTTGAAAATCTTCTTCTCTGCTCCTGGGTATTAAATAAGGTATCTAAGTACATAGTTATGATGAGCAAGAGTGCCTCTTCCAAAATTGTGAAATTCATGGCCCCAGGGTCAGGGGTTCTGGTGTTAGGGCAGGGCTCTATTGATTATATAGTGAAAATGCATTAATTCTTTGAAAATCTTCTTCTCTGCTCCTGGGTATTAAATAAAGTAACTAAGTACATAGTTATAAGTACATAGTTATGATGAGCAAGAGTGCCTCTTCCAAAATTGTGAAATTCATGGCCCCAGGGTCAGGGGTTCTGGTGTTAGGGCGGGGCTCTATTGATTATATAGTGAAAATGCATTAATTCTTTGAAAATCTTCTTCTCTGCTCCTGGGTATTAAATAAAGTAACTAAGTACATAGTTATGATGAGCAAGAGTGCCTCTTTCAAAATTGTGAAATTCATGGCCCCAGGGTCAGGGGTTCTGGCCCCAGGGTGGGGCTTTATAGATCATATTGTGAAAGTGCATTATTCCTTTGAAAATCTTCTTCTCTGCTCCTGGGTATTAAATAAGGTATCTAAGTACATAGTTATGATGAGCAAGAGTGCCTCTTCCAAAATTGTGAAATTCATGGCCCCAGGGTCAGGGGTTCTGGTGTTAGGGCAGGGCTCTATTGATTATATAGTGAAAATGCATTAATTCTTTGAAAATCTTCTTCTCTGCTCCTGGGTATTAAATAAAGTAACTAAGTACATAGTTATGATGAGCAAGAGTGCCTCTTTCAAAATTGTGAAATTCATGGCCCCAGGGTCAGGGGTTCTGGTGTTAGGGCGGGGCTCTATTGATTATATAGTGAAAAAGCATTAATTCTTTGAAAATCTTCTTCTCTGCCCCTGGGTATTAAGTAAAGTAACTAAGTACATAGTTATGATGAGCAAGAGTGCCTCTTCCAAAATTGTGAATGTCATGGCCCCAGGGTCAGGGGTTCTGGTGTTAGGGCGGGGCTCTATCAACTATCTAGTGAAAATGCATTTAATTCTTTGAAAATCTTCTCTGCTCCTGGGTATTAAATTAAGTAACTAAGTACATAGTTATGATAAGCAAGAGAGCCTCTTCCCACATTGTGAATTTCATGGCCCCAGGGTCAGGGGTTCTGGTGTTAGGGCGGGGCTCTATTGACTATATAGTGAAAATGCATTAATTCTTTGAAAATCTTCTCCTCTGTCCTGGGCATTAAGGTGATAAACTAAGTACATAGTTATGATGAGGAGGTGGGCCCCTTCCAGAATTGTGAAAGCCATGGCCCCTGGGTCAGGGGTTCTGGTGTTAGGGCAGGACTCTATTGATTATATAGTGAAAATGCATTAATTCTTTGAAAATCTTCTTCTCTGCTCCTGGGTATTATTTAATACAAACTAAGTGCATGGTTATGATGCATAAGGATGCCTTTTCAAAAATTATGAATTTCATGGCCCCAGGGTCAGGGGTTCTGGTGTTAGGGCGGGGCTCTATTGATTATATAGTGAAAATGCATTGTTTCTTTGAAAATCTTCTTCTCTGCTACTGGATATCATTTAAACAAACTAAGTGCATGGTTATGATGCATAAGGATGCCTTTTTGAAAATTGTGAATTTCATGGGACCAGGGTCAGGGGTTCCGGTGTTAGGGCGGGGCTCTATTGATTATATAGTGAAAATGCATTGATTCTTTGAAAATCTTCTTCTTTGCTACTGGAGATTATTTAAACAAACTAAGTGCATGATTATGATAGGCAAGGATGCCTCTTCCAAAATTTTTGAATACATGGCCTCAGTTTTTGGGGTTCTTGAGGAGGGGGGAGGGGGGCTCTATTGATTATATAGTGAAAATGCATTAATTCTATTAGTTAATCATTAACTAATCCTGTCTGCTCCTTAGTGTTGAGCTGATAAATAAATTGCTTAGCTATGATGAAGATGGGAGCTCCGAACAGAATTTTTAAATCTTGTGGTCCTAGGGTCAGGGGTTCTGGCATAACGAGGAAGGGGGGGGGGGCTTTTGATAATATAGTGGAAAAGTGTTAATTCTTTGAAGTCCATAGTTATGATGATGAGGGCAACTCTTCCAAATTTGTAAATTTCTTGACCTTTGGTCTTGGGATCTGGTGTTAGGGTAAGGCTTTGTTGAATCTGTAGTGAAAATGCATTGTACCTGTGAAATTCTTCTCTGTTTCTGGGCATATCGAAAGCAAACTGAGTAAAAGTTTAAATGATATAAGTAAGTGTATTTCTACCAGATTTTTGAACATCTGGACAATTTGTCTAAGCATTCTGGTCCTGGACAGGGCTCTATTAATTTATATTCTACTGAGAGAAGTTATTCCCCTTTTCCATTCACCTTTGATAATTAATCACTGTAAATAATGTATTTGAAAGATTAATAGAATAAGATAATTATGCAAGAATGTTTATCGTATAATTCAAAAAGTACTTTCTTAGTTTTAATAATCAGGCAGACCTGTAAGTAATAGATAAATAAAAATGAGACAAAAATAACTTATCTTATTAAAAGTTCTTCAAAGACCATAAGAGAGGTCAATGCTAGAGGTCTTAATATGGGTTTAAAAATAGTACAGAAGCACTAATAGTTTGTTAATAGTCTGCATGGTGATAATATTAAGTGGGAGACAGATTAGAACTTAAGTTATGAGTTGATACTGAATACTAGACTAATTATTTTGTTGATCCTGATCTTCCTACTTCTCTTGCTTTAGGGCAACAAGCTTCATCTGTCAGTGTATTTAACTTCTAAATTGTTGTATTATACTCAGGTGACCGTTAAGGACCTTGGGCCTCTTGTTTATGCATGATTTAGAAGTAGCCGTGCTGATGAATTCGATAAGACTTAAAATTAACTTATATATATACATGTACATTGTAGCACAATGTAGCACATTTTTTTATCCAGATATGGAAAGCCTTTTTTTTTTCAAAATGTTCAGTAATTGTACAAAAATTTAGTGGAATTATTTATTTATTTAGCAGTTGCATGATATATATTCTATTAAAGTATGAAACAAAGGGAGATTACTCTGTTAAAAATTTGTTATTTTTCTGAAAAAATGCTACAATTTCAAAAATTCCCTGTGTCAACAATAATCAAAACCCGATTATCCTATAGTATGAAATGATTATTAAGTTCACAATCTTTACCTTAAAACATACCATTTTAAATTTTAAGTGTCCAAACCCAATTTTAAAATATCTTGAATATCAGCCTTTTTGGAGTATTTTTCGATGACTTTTATATCAAGAGTTATTTCCCTTGTTTTAAAATAAAATACTGATTTTTAAGAAAGAAAAAATATGTTCAAAATTAAATAAATAATACATATTTTCTTTCATTCTAATTTTTGTTGTCTCAATTTTTTAACAAGAGGCCCATGGGCCACATCGCTCACCTGAGCACATTGGCTAGGAAAAAGCACAAATCACTTTAGTATTGAAAAGTTAAAGGGGGGGGGGCTTGGATTTTGAACTCTCGAGGATGCTTCCTTATCAATATAACAAATGGCTTTGCTGTTCTTGAGCAGAAGATTTTTAAAGATTTTTTTTTATATATATCCCCCTGTTAAAAATTTGATCCCCCATTGTGGACCCTCCCTACCACCCCCCCCCCATCATTTGAACAAACTTGAATCTATACTACCTGAGGATGTTTCCATATCAATTTGACACAACATGGCTTTTCTGTTGTTGAAAAGATTTTTTCCTATATATTCCTATGTAAAAATTTGATCCCACATTGTGGCCCCACCCTACCCCTGGGGGTTATGATTTGAACAAACTTGAATCTACACTACCTGAGAATGCTTCCATATCAATATGACAAAACATGACTTTGCTGTTCTTGAGAAGAAGATTTTTAAAGTTTTTTCCTATATATTCCTATGTAAAACTTTGACCCCCCATTGTGGCCCCACCCTAACCCAGGGGGTCATGATTCGAACAAATTCAAATCTACACTATCTGAGAATGCTTCCATATCAATATGACTTAACAAGGCTTTGTTGTTCTTGAGAAGAAGATTTTTCAAGTTTTTTTCTATATATTCCTATGTAAAACTTTGATCCCCCATTGTGGCTCACCCTCCCCCTGGGGGTCATGATTTGTACAAACTTTAATCTACACTACCTGAGGATGATTCCATATCAATATGACTAATTGTGGCTTTGTTGTTCTTGAGAAGAAGATTTTTAAAGATTTTTTTTCTATATATTTCTATGTAAAATTTTGATCCCCAATTGTGGCCCCACCCTACCCCCCGGAGGTCATGATTTGTACAAACTTGAATCTACATTACCTGAGATGATTCCATATTAATATGACTAATTGTGGCTTTGTTGTTTTTGAGAAAAACAATTTCAAGATTTTTCCTACATATTTCTATGTAAAACTTTGATCCCCCATTGTGGCCCCTCCCTACACCTGGAGGTCAAGATTTGAACAAACTTGAATCTGCACTACCTGAAGATGATTCCATATCAATATGACTAATTGTGGCTTTGTTGTTCTTGAGAAGAAGATTTTTAAAGATTTTTTTCTATATATTCCTATGTAAAACTTTGATCCCCCATTGTGGCCCCACCTTACCCCCGGAGGTCCTGATTTGAACAAACTTGAATCTGCACAATCTGAGGATGATTCCATATCAATATGACTAATTGTGGCTTTGTTGTTCTTGAGAAGAAGATTTTTAAAGATTTTTTTTCTATATATTCCTATGTAAAACTTTGATCCCCCATTGTGGCCCCAGCCTACCCCCGGGGGTCATGATTTGAACAAACTTGAATTTGCACTACCTGAAGATGATTCCAAATCAATATGACTAATTGTGGCTTTGTTGTTCTTGAGAAGAAGATTTTTAAAGATTTTTTTCTATATATTCCTGTGTAAAACTTTGATCCCCCATTGTGGCCCTACCCTACCCCCGGGGGTCATGATTTGAACAAACTTGAATCTGCACAACCTGAGGATGATTCCATATCAATATGACTAATTGTGGCTTTGTTGTTCTTGAGAAGAAGATTTTTAAAGATTTTTTTCTATTTATTTCTATGTAAAACTTTGATCCCCCATTGTGGCCCCACCCTACCCCCGGGGGTCATGATTTGAACAAACTTTAATCTACACTACCTGAGGATGATTCCATATCAATATGACTAATTGTGGCTTTGTTGTTCTTGAGAAGATTTTTAAAGATTTTTTTTCTATATATTCCTATGTAAAATTTTGATCCCCAATTGTGGCCCCACCCTACCCCAGGGGGTCATGATTTGAACAAACTTGAATCTACACTATGTAATGAAGGTCTCACATAAGTTTCAACTTTTACAGCCCAGTGGTTCTTGAGGAGAAGAGTTTTTAAAGATACCACCAAATTTTCACTAATTCTTAATTATCTGCCCTTGAAAGAGGGCGTGGCCCTTCATTTGAACAAACTTGAATCCCCTTTACCCAAGGATGCTCTGTGGCAAGTTTGGTTGAAATTGGCCCAGTGGTTCTGGAGAAGAAGTCAAAAATGTGAAAAGTTTACAGACGGACGGACAGACAGACGGACGACGGACAAAATGTGATCAGAAAAGCTCACTTGAGCCTTCGGCTCAGGTGAGCTAAATAAACACAAGAATATGGTAGTTGAAAATAGCAGTTTTTCCAAAAAATGCAAACACAGCATTATGATGAAATTGGTGCATTATGGGATACCCCCTTGGTGGGCCCCAATGATGAAAATTTTGAGAAAACTTTTCTCTTGTGATGATATGCTATTTTGCAGGAGTCTTTTGTGAAAATTTCATTCAAGTGAGTTACACCTCATGTATGACCCCCTGCCTGGCTTTCTCATAGAACCACTGTTAAGAGAATTCTATATAGGACAGTAATGCTTCAAGAAAGCAACGTAAACCTAGTACTGCCTAGACAACTTATCCAATCAGCACTTATAGGACTTCACAACAACATGGGCCATCCAGGCAAAGACAAAACTATATCACTACATCGAGACAGATTCTACTGAGTAGGAATGAATTATAATACGGAAACTTGGATAAAGAATTGCGACAGATGCTTAAGGAGGAAATCAACATCTCAGAAAGCTCCATTAGTAAATATCACGTCATCGTATCCGCTAAAACTAGTTTGCTTAGACTATTTGACATTGCAACCATGCAAAGGAGGGATTTCCAATATATCTTAGTACATGTAATAACAGATCACTATACAAGATATGCTATGGTCATTCCACCTAGAAACCAAACTGCCAAACCAACAGCAGAAGCATTCTACATCAACTTCATTGTACATTATGGAATTCCAGCAAGGATACATAGTGATCAAGGTGCCCAATTTGAAAGCCATCTCATAAAAGAACTCTTCGATATTACAAAGATGGAAAAATCTAGAACAACTCCATACCACCCTATGTCAAATGGAATGACAGAAAGATTCAACAGGACTTTGTTAAGTATGCTAGGAACATTTGAAATTAAGGAGAAGCAGGACTGGAAGAAGTATATACCATCATTAGTGCATGCATACAACTGTGAAAGTACGGGATATTCACTATTCGAACTTATGTTTGGGAGAAAGCCAAGACTACTCATAGACTTAGCATTCAGATTAGAGAGCAGTACTGATGAGAAAACCAATTATAACGACTGTATTACAGATTTGAAGAACAGAATGGAGAAGACCTTCAATATAGTCAAGAAAGCAGCAGAAAAGTCAAGAATAAAACAGAAAAGTCATTTTGACAAGAAAGCAAAGGCAAAGAAGTTAAGTATCGGAGATCATGTTTTATTAAGAATTTTAGCCTATGATGGAAAACATAAAATAGCAGACAAGTTTGAAGAGAAAGTATATTTTGTTAAATCACAACCTAACCTGGATATTCCAGTGTTTATTATTTCAGATGAAGACGGTCAAGAGAAGACAGTCCACAGGAATTTAATCATTCCTAGAAGATCAAGAAGAGAACTTAACAGATGTCAGGCCTTACACTAGTGTAAAAAGAAAGCAGAGAAGAAAAGTTCACAGATTAAGGTGGACAACTTAAGGAGAGAGGAGAAAGAAAACCACAGCTACAGTGACAGCGAAACTGAAGATGAAGTGTACATGGTTGAAGTCAGACGTGATGTGGCACCACAGCCAGATACAGTACAGACAAATCAACCAGAAGAAACCCCACAAGAAGAACAAGAGGAAGAACCAGAGGAAACTCCACACGAGGAGGAACCACATAGAAATCTACAATCTGAGGTTTTGGACCTAGGACGTAATGACGAAGTTGCTTTACGTAGGTCATCCACAGTGAAGAAGCCAAAATGGCATGAATCATGTCATGAGTCAAAGAGAGGTCGATGATTCAGGTAAGGAAAAATCTCAGTCAATTACAAACTTGATCTGCTCAAATGTTCTTAAGGTTACTTCTCCCGCTTTGATACAGAAAGTGGTTGATTCTATTTTAAAATGATGGGACATCATTTCATAGCCAGTGGGAGGATGTAGCATATCAGGATTTTGTATATGTGGCTTTAAAATTGAGTTTTTGTTTTTATGCACTTGTAATTATGAAATATAGGTGGATAAGTGGAGGTTTTGCAAAAGTTGAATTGCAGGGTTGTTGGAGGTGTCTGTGTTAATTTATTTTGCAATTTTGGTGAATTAATTATTTTCCCGCCAAAACTCCGTGAGCGATTGGTGCAGACCTATCACATGACTGGTGACCATAGACCATGACCATAAATTCAATTTACAGAGTGAGTGGAAAAGATTCGCAAGGTCATACAATTTTTTCAGATTATTGCCCCTCAAATTATGAGAGAAAAGATTTTAGAATCCCTACACAATTCCAGAATTTCAGGTCATTTAGGGAAAGATAAAACATGAGTCTGTCAAGAGAAGGTTCTATTGGTCTGGCTTGTGATCTGTGTGCGCGTAGAAAACGAGTTATTTGGCAACTTTCAGCATCAGAATTATGTACTTGAACGAGATTTTATATATTTTTTTTTAAATAATGTTTACTAAAATGTACGATTTTTTATGCTGACATATACTTCTTGTTTATGTTTGTGTTACGTCTTAAAAAATACATGTATGGCAACCTATACATTTTTGGTGATTATTAATTAAAACTATACTAAGTGAAAATAAATGCAGTTTTCCATTTTGAACCCATAAATTCAGGAGGGTGGAAATACCTTAAAGAAGAATCTAAGTATTCTGATTAGGGAATATATCCTGTCTAAGCCTATGACAACACTCCTTAAGTATCAATTTGGGTTGAAACTTTGGGTCCTGCTCAAATAAAAGAATGGCAAAATGAAGACAGAAGCATTGGTAAATTCAAACAACTCAATACTGAACAAGTCAGTAAACCAACCAGACAAACTATTGGTTCATTTTCCGATAAAATTCGTAATTTATGTCAAATGTGGGAAGAATTTGAAATTGGTTCTGATAAAATTTTATACAGAGTGAGTGGAAAAGATCCGCAAGATCATACTATTTTTCAGATTGTTGCCCCTCAAATTATGAGCGAAAAGATTTTAGAATCCCTACACAATTCCAGAATTTCAGGTCATTTAGAGAAAGATAAAACATGAGTCTGTCAAGAGAAGGTTCTTTTGGCCTGGCTTGTCAAATGATGTTAAATTATGGTGTCAATCCTGTGATCTTTGTGTGCGTAGAAAACGAGGTTAAGGGTTTGGAGGGTCCCCACTTCAGTCTTCTCTCCTTCAATCTACAAAACTATTAGAGAGAATTGCAATAGATATTTTAGGTGGTTTACCGTCAACTAGTAATGGAAATGAGTATATCATTGTTGTAGGTGACTTTTTTTCAAAATGGAAAGAAGCATATGCGGTAGCTGATCATACTGCCCTCACAGTTGCTGACAAACTTGCTACTGAATTTATTTCACGTTCTGGTGTTCCAAATCAAATTTACACTGATCAGGGGAGAGAATTCGAAAGTGAATTATTTTTTGAACTTTGTAAACTTTTATGCATAGAGAAAACTAGAACCACTCCATATAGACCACAATCTGATGGCCTTGTTGAGCGTTTTAATAGATCTCTGATTGCCATGTTTCTTTTTTGTCAATGAATTGGATGATAAATTATTGACAAATAAGTTGATGAAACAAGAATATCAGCTGTCTCGTTTAAAGTCATCATTTCGTAAGTTCTATGGTCGATATAATGACCTTGTCAGCAAATAGAATTTATCATTGAGTTAAATGCTGACTGACGTTTTTCACACTAATTGTTAGGCCATTATTTACACACTGAATTGTCGACGGATTTTTCCGTTATTTCCCGATCATGACAAGGAGCACACGGCGGGTGTGACCGGTCGGCAGGGGATGCTCACTCCTCCATGGCACCTGATCCCACCTCTGATGTTTGGAGGTCCGTGTTTGCTCTGCTCCTATTTTGTATTGTATAATGGACTTTTGAGCTTGAATACTGTTCGTTATCTCCATATATTTCATCATGATCATTGACCTTACTTCATGATGGCATATTGTGCAACCCCTCATATAAGTAATGTAAGAAAATTTGACCTAAAATTGGCGAATAGACATTGTACATGAAAGAAATAATACTAAGTTCATGTAGTAAATTAATGAATTTGGTATCGGTCACGATACCAAGAAAGAAACAGGTTATCAATGAAATGGATTGCGAGTATATAAAGGTTCTGCTTGCCTTTATTTGCCCTCTTTCCATTTCCATCCAATAAATTTCATTATAACTTAACCTGTCTTCTTTTAAGTGACGTATAATAGAGTCACGAAGACTGCTGTTGGTGAACACCCTCACTACTGTACAACCAAATAACCAAGCATAACTCAAACTAGACACTACCCCAAAGAAGCAACTACTACACATCCCAAAACACATACAAAATAAGTACAAAGTCTACTCTAAACTTCCTTATATTAGCTCGGGAAATTTCACGCCCTTTAGATATTATTGTCGGGATACCACCAGCAAATCCTGGGAAACCGTGTACTTCAATGTATGTAAAACGGTTAGAAGTGTCAATGAATAATGCGTTTGAGTTTGCATTTCAGAATTTAGGTATACCTGCTCAGAGACAAGCACATTATTATGATAAGGGGTTAAAACCTAGAGAATTTGAACCAGGTGAATGAGTTTGGAGATGGTATTTACCAGCAATGTCAAATAAATTAGGTCAGGGCTGGACGGGTCCATACCTTATTATTCAGAAAATTTCAGATGTTACCTATGAAATAACATTTAAACTCAGAAAGTCCCCCAATAACATTTAAAACCATTTTAAGGGAGACAATCTCCAGTCCATTGGTTGGAAGAACAGAAAAACCAAACTTCTGATGGAACCTTGAGCGAAACAGACAATGAACATTTCCACATAATCCTTTGGTGCAACTGATCAAAGATCTCCTGTAAAAAGAAGAGCTGGGAGAACAATTAAACCCCGGGAGATCTACTCACAATAAATCTGTTCATGTTTATTTCAGATAAGTGATTTTTTTCAAAATTATCTGTAATTTGAAAGTAACATATTTTCCAAAATATTATCTGCAGTAATTTGAAATTTCAAATAAGTATAATTTACATTTGAAAATTGTTATTGTTTATCTATTATTTCATGGTAATATAAAAGAGTTGGAATATTTTAAAAACAGCTGGACTGTTGGGCCCAATTTTACCGTGGCATAATTGATTTATTTGAAAATAAAATCTTATGTCAACTGTAAAACTGTTTTTCAGATATATTCTCCATATGGATGTTCTAGAAGTTTTTGTGAGTAAGGAAGAGATGGACGGGCTTGACCGGAACATACGGCCTGTGTGGCAAGAAGGAGGTATGGTCTGCCCCGCAGACCATTGCACCAGCTGGCTGTCTAACTATCGATCCTGTAAAGGACATTGGAAAGAATATCATGCAGAAGAAAGGAAGATTTATCACTGTAGACTGTAGTGTAGAAAATTGTCGGTATGCGAGAAGTAGAAAGAATCAAGCACAACGCCATGGACGAATAAAGCACCAAAGTAATATGGAGCCTTCTCATGCCTCTGTAAGGAACAGTAAGTACATCGACCCGAGAGAGAGAGTTTAATGGCCCTGGCCCCCTGTGCCAGCAGCCAGGGGTCGATTTCGGCAGAAAGCTGCCATGAAGAGGAGAAATACCATTAACTGTGAGGCAGGCTGTATTCTAGAGAAGAAAACCACGGTGTCTGGAGATCAAGAGGCGATTCCGGAGGGCACAGCCATTACAGCTACAAACCGAATTTGGGGCATTATAGTTACAAACCGAATTTGGGGGAAACAATTTGCTTCATCCGTCGAGAACTACTAGAGACCGTGACTGTGTGCTGTGTGTAATTCACATAAGCCTTTATTGATTCTTGTTTTAAATGATATTATGAAATTTTTGTTTTTGTTTATTTCAATTCCTGCTAAAATTCATATTATTCGAATAAATGATGATGTCATTTATCCTAAGGAGGGGGGGGGGAGTGTAGCAGGAATAAATTTTGTTGAATACATTTATGCCTTGTATTTTAAATATCATGTCACTATTAATGTTTTCACGCATATATTTGTATACTGCCTTAACCCCCATATCAATTGTTTTTATTTACAAACCTTTGCAGATACTAGCACGTGTTGCTTCCATCAAATCTTACGGGTAATGTTTACGTTTGATGATCTAAATTCTCATTGGCTATCAATAAGGAAAGTTAATCTTTTGGGTGTTACTATTTTCAGTAAAAGTTCATACCCTTGGGGTGTATTCACTAAATTTTGAGTTAAAGTTTCTATTGTTTCAAAAGAGAATATAAACCCGTGTAAATGTTAGACACGTGGGGAAACTTGGAAAGCATTAATTTGCTGCAAGTTCTCGCACTTTAATAAAGGTTTATTAGGTATTTAACAGGTTGCAACACTAGAAATTATGTTGATATTAGGCATTTTGACTAAATTATCGTCGAATATTGCTCCTGTTAAATTTATTAGGCCATAAATCTAAAAGTTAGGAGTTAGGTTTTAGGATATTCCCAAATAAATAAGGGGTTTTCCCTAGGCCTTTTACCCCGGCTAGGTTGGGCTAGAGTTTCCGTTCGGTAGGTGGGGGATTTTTATACAGGTGTTAGGATTTTTTCTACAAGGCAGGAATTTACAGTTGTTATTATTTTTTTTTTACATATACTATTTTTTTGTTTGTCTATATAAAGGTTAATAAATTTTGTTGTTTATTGAGGCTGGTGTTTTCATTACAATTGACATGAGGTGTTGAAATAATGTACAAGTAAGCTCGGAAATAAGACCAAGAAGTATCTCAAATTAAAATAAGAACCTGGGAAATAATAAACATGAAAATATAGGAGAGTGTACAAAAAAATATTCTAGAACCACTTATGAAAAAGGTGTTCTAAGGTTTACGCCTATTACATAAGTAAGTATGCTTCGACTATTTTCGAAAGTCCTAAAATTTGTGAATATTAATCCCACTTCTGACTTGTCATCATTATTTACTCTTCTCACAACATACAAGTACATTTATTTAACAATAGACAAAGACTTTTGGTCATATTCCTAGTTCTCCCTTGAATCTGGAATGATGATATACATATTTTAAGAATGATTAAGCGTTGAACAGGTCTTGCATCTTCAAATTGATGAAGCCCTGAGGCTTTCTATATATATAGAGAGAGAGAGAGAGAGAGAACACCAGCAGATTAATTGGTTACTACACAAAATAAAGGAGGAAGAAGAAAGTTTCAAATTGACAGGGGGACGGACCAGGGTAACAATAATATACCCGAACTTTCTTTAGTGGGTATAATGAGGCGACTACGACTAAAAACATTGATGTGAATGGGCATGGGAATAATTTTAAGATATTTTATCCCTAATAGCCTCAGATTCAATGAATTTGGATACATAACAGATGTGTACGGGTGGAATACTCAGTATATTTAGACATAATTCCAATTTATTACTATTAGCATGTAATAATGGTATGTGTCCTAATTTATGACCTTTGTTGAAGAGTTATCTCCCTCTTTTTTAAGTAATAAAAATCAATTTTAAAAACTTTGAAGCAATTGATTACAATATTATTAGTTGTGAGCTTGAAATAATCTGACACGTCTGTTTCATATTTGGATATTTTACTAGAAAAAGACGTTAATGGTAATCTGACAACAAAGCTTTATGATAAACATGAGGACTTTAATTTTTCAATCGTTAACTTCCCTTACCTATGCAGCAATGTATCCTTGTCACCTGCATTGGGGTGTATATCTCTCAGTTGATTCGATACGCAATAGCACGCTCTATGAATGAACAATTTCTTAAACGAGGTAACTTATTGACAAAAAAGTTGATGAAACAATAATATGCTGACTCACTCATTGTTAGGTCATTATTCAAATACTGAATTTTCGACGGATTTTTCCGTTATTTCTCATCATATCAAGGAGCACACGGCGAGTGTAACCGGTCGGCAGGGGATGCTCACTCCTCCATGGACCTGATACCACCCCTGATGTTTTTGGAGGTCCGTGTTTGCTCTGCTCCCGATTTGTAGTGGTTTTATGTACTTTGAGCTTGAATACTGTTCGTTATCTCCATATTTCATTGTGAATGTATATATCGAAAGACTATTAGTAAGTTGTAAAATGTGTATATTCGCCGTTAAGAGCATCATTGCAACAATTATATAGTTAGAAATTTAATTAAGTTGTTGAAAATCAATACATTTCAGTAGTTTTTTTTTTTTTGGATTAAATATTAGGCCTATATATAATGTGTGAAAAGCTGACCCCCCCCCCCCCCAAAAAAAAAAATTAAAATAATAATATGCTGACAAATTCAGTAAAATGTGCACATTTGCTTCTTTATCCTTGATGGAAATGGAAACAGAGGGCCCGAAGTACAATATGCATTAATATTAATTAAAATTGATATTTTCAAGTTTAAACTAGTGGGTTTTATTTCTTTTACAAAAAAAACACGTGCCCCCCTTCTTTACCAACATTAACGAGTGATATAATACGATCAGGGTTAAAAATAATCATGCAATACATCTCAGCTCAAATTCCTCGATCTGTGTACAATATTTAAAGTCTTCATGTCAAAAAAGATCTTAAGTTATTGTCTGGTCGTGTTTTACTTAATTTGACATTGAATGAAGAAGAGAGCGGTCAAGGTCAAATATTTTGATTTTATTGTTGTCTTTCCTTATTCTAAGTTTGAAATTCTAATGTCAAAAAGTTCTCAAGTCATGACCTGGATTATATTTTCATGTTAAAGATTAACCTAGACTTATTTAATAATAGGTCAAGGTGAAAAAAATGTTGGCATTCACCCTTCCTCTACACCACGTCTCCATGTTCCAAAGTTGAAGTTTTAATGTCAAAAAGTTCTCAAGTTATGGTTTAGTCATGTTTTCTCAATTTGACCTTGATGAGGAAAGGGGTCAAGGTCAAAATTCTGACGCAGTGCATCTTGTGCCAATGTCTTCTTTCTGTGTTACAAGTTTGAAGTCCTAATATCAAAAGGATCTCAAGTTATGGCCTGAACTCTATTTTGATGTAAAAGATTGACCTTGACCTTATAAATTAGTCAAGGTCAAAATTTTGGTGGCGTGCACTCCTTCAAAATATCATCTAACCATGTTCCAAGTTTGGAGTCTTAATGTTACAGGATATATAAGCTACGACCCGGACAAATTTGGATGAAGAAGAAGAAAATCGACAAAACAATGTCTTTCCTTGGAAGGGGAGACACAATAAAGGAAAGGGGCATAAATGTCAGTAGAAACTATAAAATATATTATTGGAATTGTTCCGTTAAAAATGGTAAAAATTTAATTTCCTGCGCTTGCTCGGGATTTCATCTAGTACAGTTATATTTAAAATGTATGGATGATTAATGTTCATACTGTGTATGGATTGTAACCAAGAGAGTCGGAAAAAATGTAACTAGAAGTTTCAAAATATTCACATGTAAGTAATACGGTATTTGCCGCTGCTGAAAAAAGGGTTGCTTTTTTTGAAAGCCATGTAGGGAAATCATTATTTTGAACCAAGTCATCCGCTACAACATTAGTTTTTTTTTTCATTCAAAAATTTTCAGATCTCTCAATGACCTTTAAGCCTGCTATCGCCATGATCTTCCAGTGACCTCAAAGAGGTTTCCACGGTCTTTTTAAAGGTTTTTACTCTACCCAAAATAGTCTCTCAACTATTGCAAAGGTAATCAGTATTTAAACCAGAAGTCTCTGATGAGACTGTAGCTCTACTGGTCTGTACGTATAACAAAAGAAAAGTAGCACTTGGATTTGAAACTTTGCAACATGCAACAATAAATAGAATTATGTATCTTAATGTAGTCTACTTCTGTGCCAAGTTATATTGAAATAAAACAAAAACTGTAGGAGGAGTAGCGTTTTGAAAGTATTTCACGGAAATTTCTATTTTTAGTAACCATGACAACACTGTCCATCGAAATCAAAAACCGATGCACTAAATTATGTATCTTCGTGTGGTCTACTTGTGTGCCAAGTTATATTGAAATCAGACCAAAACTGTAGGAGGAGTAGCATTTTAAAGGAATTTCACAGAAATGTCTATTTTTAGTAACCATGGGAACACCGTCCATCGAAATCAAAAACCGATGCACTACATTATGCATCTTAGAGTAGTCTACTTGTGTGCCAAGTTATATTGAAATCGGACCAAAACTGTAGGAGAAGTAGCGTTTAAAAGGAATTTCACAGAAATTTCTATTTTTAGTAACCATGGCAACACCGTCCATCGAAATCAAAAATCAATGCACTAAATTATGTATCTTAGTGTAGTCTACACGTGTGCCAAGTTATATTGAAATCGGACCAAAACAGTAGGAGAAGTAGCGTTTTGAAAAATTGTTTACAGACAGACGGACAGACAGACGGACGACGGACACCTTACTATCGCTTAAGCTCTTCTGGTCTCTGACCAGTAGAGCTAAAAAACAGACAGATTCTCCAAATGTTTATTCAGAGTGCAAATTGTTTTGAACCTCTAAGGATCTCTCCTTGCACTCTTTCGGCGTTTCAGTAATCTTTTGTTTCCACTTCATCTCTCATAATATCTGTAGGTCTCTCAATGATCTTGATTGATCGCAAACATTCAGCAAACTTTAAAAGTTTTGTACAGAATGCAATGTAACTATCAATTTTAGAAGGATCTTTAAAGGATGTGTACTCCTTGAAGGCTCTGAACGCTCTGTGATCTCGACAGATCGTAGTTGAAATTGCGTAGTACTAAATCGCGGAACAGAACGGAAAATCTTATAGCAAATTATGTATATGACACGCCAAATTCACAAAAATGAGCTAAACATAGTTTCATTGTTGATGAACTAAGTTTATCGATTGTAAACTGTAGTTTACGGACTGTAAACTAAAGTTAACAACGTTAATTGATATTTAAAACCACTAAACCATAATTAACGCCGTTGTTTCACGCCAAGTTTAAAGCATATTTAGTTAACACTAAAAACAACCATTTGCGATTGCAAAACATATTTTCTCTGATACAGTTTCACGATTTGTAAACTTCATAGTTAAAGAATGATAATTATAGTTTACAGATATTTAAAGCTGAACATGATTCGTAAAAGGCAGAGACCTGTTTGTCCGCCATATTACTCTGCACTTGGTCTCATTTGTGGACGAACACATTCTACAAAACTATTGTAAACTTTCGGTAGCGACAAAAGTACTTTCTTTTAATAATATCACTAAATCCTCTTTAATGGAAACATTATTTGTAAATTTATTTGTATTTCTTGGATATTAAATGGGGGAAAACATATTTTGGCAATTGTGGGTCTCATTCGTTGCCATGGCAACCGCGACGTCATTTTACGCTGCATGATTAAATACTTTCAAGATTTTACCTTCCAGAAAATATATAGGTTGCTTTATGTAAAAGTGACAAGAAAATGTCTATATTTTTTTTTTTTGAAATTTTTAGGCAGTTTTGCAGAAAAATGCTAAATCTCTGGTAGTTAAAGGGTTAAGCATTCCTTTAGTCTCTGTTTTATTGAAGACAAGTCTAGGAAATACGCAATTCTAAAGTAAACTTGAAAACTCTTTATTTTTTTTATGCTACATGAAACATTCAACATTATTAACGTACTACAATGTATGACGAACGTCTCATAAATGTGTATAAATCAAATCCAATCACATGCATGCATCCAACGCATTACTTTTATGGAGTATTTGGCACATTTATCAAGATTAAGTACCTGTGATTAAGATGAAAATGATCGATTAAAACTGAATTATGGATCCATATCTGAAGTAGTGTAAAAAGAAAGAAAAACGTCTTACTAATTTCCGATGCTTCCATTATCGTCGTTTAATTTTCAGATGTACAGATTGATGAAAAAATGTCTTTAAACAAATGTATATGAACGCTTGTTTACAGAAGATTCCAATAGTATGTCACCTTTTGGAGTATTACTTCGTCGGAAATTGCATGAATTAGAGCCATGTCTTGCGGGACACAAAAGTTTCCGGAAGCCGTTCCTGAATTTTCTGCTGAAAAAGCAGTAAATAATCGGATTCATGCCGGAATTAGATGACCCCAACCACTGAGCAAATGGAATGATGGTATCGTGCAGGAAGTTATTATTGGTATCATGAAATGAAATGAACATATTAACTATGTATAAAGGTAACCAAGAGAAAGCAAACAGGAAAACTACAACAGCAAGCATTTTGACAACTTTAACTTTTGATCTTTGAATTACATTGTTTACTGTTCTGTTGGCTCCTAGTTGTTCCCTATTCCACACCTTTATGCAAATTCCTAAATAGCATATACATATTAATAGCAGGGGAATAGTGTAACAACACAAAAAAATAACACCTAAAAAGTAACCATTCCTTGCCATCTCGCTTGGCCATTTTTCGTAGCAGATATTGAGTATGATTCCATCTGAGTATTTATATTCCTGTTCAATGTAAAACACGGCCCATGGAATGAT